>NC_023759.2:43029837-43351504 GCF_000499845.2 Phaseolus vulgaris | reverse complement strand
TTTGGAGTATCTTTCCAAGTGTGTCTTGGTTTTTATAGGATAAAAAAGTAACAAACAGATTAAATATAAATAAAAGAAAAGAAATAGCTTGAAATTTCTAAATTTGACATTTGCATCTGCAACAAAAGGATTAAATGAGAGAAGTGATTAAATGAGGTCTGAACTAATTGTTAGTAATGGTCGATATTGAAATATTGTTAATACCCATAATTTTATGTAACACAGTTCTTAATTAAGAATCTCATTAATGTCATATACTTTGTTCATGGAGTAACTTATATTGGAAAATGTCTTATAAGGTAAATTTACAAAACTTAAATTCAATACTCGAATTGGTTGGAATTAGACATGACCGAGTTGAAATTTTTGAACCAATTAAGTAAGAGTGTTCCAAAGTGTTACTGTTAGTGACATATCGCATATTTAGTATTCAGTGAAAATTTTCCGAAGTTCAAAAAAATGTCTTTACAGCATTAAAAAAAATCACTAGACGACATTGAAGATGATAACATATTTTATGTTTTTAGGAACATATAGCAATGATTTCAAATACAGTGAATCTGAGAGTTATTGATTTTGTATTATTTTAATCGGTATGGCAACATGAATGAAGTATGGCATGCTCCATGATCCGATCTAATGAAATGATTCCTTCCTTATGGAATTTATTGTGCCTTCAGCTTGTTTCTTGTAAGGATCCAACCAATTACCACTTGCCATTATAACCCAAAACCAATAAAAGTGAAAACTCACAGAACAACACGAAATCATCACAGTTTTATTAGCAAACGAGAACGACAGTGGTTGTTTATTTAGCATTAAGCGCCCAACCATAAAAGCACTTGGATGTTCATAGCATCCTTCATACTTTCACAGACAACAACAACGATAGACACAATTGGACTATAGTCCAAACACATGAAACGTAGAGAAACTTGCAACAACACAAAGTTTCTCTCACACACTGTAATAATCATGAAAGATATTCAATGCAACTTAGTCTCCCCACCATTGATGGACATAGACACCATTGCTTCTGAGACCCTTGTAAATATCCATACAACTTTCCTTGCTGGTTACACTTTTATCATCACCTCCCCTCTCGGGACACTTGAGAAACAACTCATCAACAAAGCATATAGCTCCATTCTCAAATATATCCGAGAGGAACTTGAGTTCAACATTTCCTGCATTCATCTTGAGGACCACAAAATCAGCATATTGCACAGTTTCTCTGAACCAGGCAAGGAAATCAAACTCCTCCTCCCCAAGGAAAGAATCCAGGTCATCATCATTATCATCCGTTCCAAGCTTAGATGTGCCCTTCCCAATACCAGCCAAGCCAGGGTGATAAACAAAGGTAATACCAGGTCGCTTCACATAGGACAACATAATGGAAGTGTTGTAGTGAACAAAGTACACATTGAAATCTTTCTGATCAATAGGGTACGATGGCAGGAACCAATCACTAACATTGGCATTAAGAAGCTCCCCCACCCCAATATCAATATACACCAACCTCTTCCTAGTGGAAACATCCACAAACTTAGGCAAATAGGGAATGTTCTTCTGAAACTCAGGAGCTGGTGATTTTTGTTTTTCACTCACGAGAGGCTCCATCAACTCTACGAGGGGTTTGGTGAAGGTGAGACTGGGACAATCAGCGGGTAAACTATGTTGGTAAAACGAAGTAGTATTTTCAAATCTTTTCTTGAAAACAACAAGGTTAAGCTCATTCACATAATCAACATGCACCACATTGGAAGACCTTAACAAAGAGGAAACAGGGGTGGCTGCCCTTATTAAATCATTGGGATGCGAACCAGAGGTACCTACAATAAGGGCACCAATCCCTCCAGGCTTAAGAACACGCTCAACCTCGAGAACCAACAGAGCAGGCACAGAAACCTTGTCGAGGTCCCTGGAAAACACGAAATCGAAGGAAGAATCCTCGTACAGGACCTCCTTCTGCTCGAAACTGCGCGTTTGGACGGCGCTTACGGCGGAGAAACCTAACTGTTTCATTGTCGCGACGGCCATTAAAGAGCCTTCTCCAACGCAGAGGCTCTTCGCTCCGGGGTGAAGCCACCGGTTAGCGGTGAGGTCCGTGACCACGGTGAGGGTCAAGTTGGCGTCTTTCTCGCAATTGGAAGGGACCCAGAAGCGGGTTCGGAGCAATTGAGAAGCGGGGCGGAAAGTGACGCCATAGAAACCGGAAACGCAATCGAAGTAGGTGGCGATAGGAGCGAAATCGAAGAGGGATTGCGCGCGGTAGAGAGAGACCACGGAGATGGCGCAGGCGAGGAGTATGGAGCGTAGAAGGACGCGCCTGGGGATTGTGGCATTGAGGATTTGGAGGTTGAAGAAGGGCTTTGTGTCCATTAAAGTTGTTGGATGAAGAGAGATTGATTTGAATTGATAGAGAAAAAGTTGAAGCCGAAAGATGAGAGAGAGAAGGAGATTAGCGAGTGCAAAACCTGGAGGAGGTATGGTTTCCACCCACGAGGACTCCCATTGAATTTTGGAAGCTTAACCAGACCCTCTTCGGAACCCTTTTCCCCATCTGCGTTGGATTGAACCGGCCCCCACCCATTTTTTCTATTCAGGGCTACCTCATCACTTCCTCATCTTGTGCCTTTCTGCAGTGTGTAAGTGTGTAATGGGTAGATCTGAAGCAGAGTTTGGAAGGAAGGGGTCCAGAAGAAGAAGACGATGCAGTGAGTGTGGAGTGTGTGGAGAGCAGATTTAGATCGAAAGATATAGCAGAAGATGGTGCCGCTAATACCAAAAGAGTGAAGGTGCTATCTGTGATGTGATTGTGACCACGCGTCATCTTGTTCCCATTACGTGTCAACCCATGGAAGCTTCACTTCTGTTTCAATCACACTTTTTTTTTAACTGCTTCCTCCATTGCTATAGAACTCCAGACAAACCCCATACTTTTACATTATCACCACTTCAATCATTCTTAATTAATAACCACCAATCATATCTTATTGTTACTGCTGTTCAATTTATTTTTAGTCCCTAAATATTTGACACTCTCTACAAAAGTAACACACATTTTGAGATTGTGTTTGTTGACGTGGTAACTTCAGTTGAAATTTATGAAATAATAAACTTTTAAGCTTAAATATTTTTTTTTTCTTGTTTGAGTTTTCAGAATTGTTGGAGATTCGATAGAGAGATGAGAACAATTCATTATATATAAGTTGATGTAAATTTTATCTTATGAGTCAGTTTTATGGAGTTAAGTTAGGTTTAAAGTTCACTTCTTAATTTGGTATCAGAATCATTTAAAGTCTATCCTAACGAGTATTTGTTGTATCTATTCTGTCACCCGCTATCAGACCCGTTATCGGACCACCCATGATATGTTGTCTCATGTTATTGATTTGTTTGTGTTTCGCGTTGATTTTTACTCTCTCCCTCCAATGAAATTGTTGCTTCTTTCTCTCTTTGTTTGAAACTCTTTTACTTCCGAACCCGTACTCAAATGTTAAAAATATGTTCTCACTGTTACAACACTAATCAGAATTAAAAAAAAACTCCACCCAATACCACATACTTAAGTATATGTTAGTAAACAAAAGTGTTAATAAAATATTTTTATTTTTAATAATCATTTAAGTTTTTTTCATACCAATTAAAAATATTATAGTTTTATTTTTCACATAAAATAGTTATGAAGTTTTCTCATTTAATTCTTTTATATTTACGTTTTACAATAAATATATATTCGCCCTTTTCATTTTCACTCTCATGTAGATTAATTTAAAGAATGTAGAAAGTAAAATTGTGTTAGAAAAATATTTTTTATTTATTTTCAACTTGAAAAATTCAAGATAAATAGAAATATAAAATATCCAAAAACAGAAAGTACCAAAGAGAGTATTTTGATTGAAGATTTCTTTTATAAATGGTAAGAGAAAAATGTTAATAACATATTTCCTAAAGTATTTTTATAACGTCTTCCCTGCTATTGGTTGAGAATGATTGAAAAACACATTTTTTAGTGCTGCCTCTCATTTAATAGTTACCTTTTGATTTTATACATTTCAATTAATTTAACTAATTGCTATATTATGTATAAGTTCTTAACAACACTCTTTACTTGAAAAAGATTTATTGAAGTTATTGATACTTGAGGAATAATTCATTGCGACATTAACTACGGATGTAAGTGATTTTGATTAAGTCTTTAGACCTAACTCAATAAAACATAGTTGAATTTAGCTATAAGTTATTAAAATAAGTCAAAAAAATTAAAAAAATAGTTCTATTTGTTAAAAATCAAGACATTCATATTAAAATTAACTAAACAACAATCCTACTCAATTAAATAGTAATATAAATGACAAGTACTCTATACAAAGTGTTTAAAATGCTGACAACTATATCACTTTAATTCAAGCACAATAAAAAAACTGTTAACATTACCAAAACACTAATTACATGTCTAGTTAATTAAATTAATCCAGCTTATAATTCATCAACCCCATCTAAACCCAATTATAACTCAATCAACAAAAATAAAACAAAGGCAACTAGGTAACACAATCTCAACTTACCAAAATGACATAGAGTTTACTTTAATTGATATGGTTTACGAGTTAATTACACCCTTTTTATGCGATCATATATTTATTGAACTCGGGTAAATTTTCTCTATAAATAAAAAATATTTTTAGTTATTTTTTTATTTTAAAAAAAAGATGTCAATGTTTTCTGAAGCTATTTCTGTTATCATCACTAATGTGTTCACTTTTTCGACTGTGGAACAAAGAGTAATATGTCATAAATTCCATTATTGATTTTGATACATAGAAAGATTGCTAATGGAATAAACACTAGACAGAACTAGAGAAGACGTAAAAAAGTGAACGTTTTGAAAATTTATTATGACTGTTTGGAAGAGTTAATGCATAGTTTATTTAAACTATTTTTTTAGAATAAAATGCTTATAGAAATATTTAATGTTTTGGGTTTAGAATTTAAAAACAAAATTGAGTGGTCATAAGAAATTTATGTGCATATTTTCATAGCCTGTCCAATACTAGTGTTATAATTTGAAGAAAAAGACATTACAACTAACAGTTTATTAGTGGAAACGGAACTCTCTTTCTCCACTATACGTTGTTTTATCATCGAGGTTTGGAAATTATCTTATTCCGTACAAAACATGGAGAAATAGCACGAAAGGTTTTTTTTTTACGAAATTGTCTGAATATAGTAAATTAAAAAACTATTTTATAGATTAAATATTTCTTTTATATAATTAGATTTGTAATAAATATTTTCATATATGAAATGTATTTTAAAATTATGATGAAAAATTTAAAATTATCATGATAATACAATGTTTTTAATTGTTAGCAATTTTTTAAATGTTTTTAATCATTTGTTGAATTACATGATAAGGTTCATTAGAAACGTCAAGAATTTAATGGCTTTTTTTGTGATTAATTTCAATCACACGTGTAAGAATAGGAAAGGCTATTACAATTTTTAAAAATAAAACATTTAACCTTTTCCCTCATCATACATTTCCCTCTTTCGTTTTCATTTATTGATGAAAGTTTCATTTTTCATATAATCTTAATGAATTATGTTAAGTATGACTCGGGTTTGAAATGATAAGTGATTATAATTAGGAAAATAATTAGTACATGGAATTTTTTAATGATATTTATTTTCCGTGAAAATAAATTTGTGAATCTTAACCAACAAATAAATATGAGAGTGAATTCTTTGGTTTAGATGATAATAAATATTTTATATTTTTATATATTTAAAGTGAGATATTCAAAATAAATACTTGCTTGAACCATGCTTCAAGGATTTTCATATTTTCATAGAGAACAATTTGAATTATAAGAAAAATTAAATATAAATACTTTAGAAAAATGGAATCTTGCAACTTGTTTGCACACAGTGCACCGACACATTGAGCCAATGGAAGACTGACAGATATAATAAATGCTGAAACAAAAACTTCTTTCCTGAATTTTCTTTTCATTTTTTTTTGTAATTATTCCTTTTGTGGTTTTTATACTATTCAAATATTTTTTATATTAGTTTTTTTTATTGCAAAAACGCTTTCACGAGTTTATCAAGTGTTTCTAAGTGACGAATTTACGTTAAAAAATATTTGTAATAACCCCTTCTTTTGTAACGGTAAACAAAAGCTTTAAATATTACAAAAATCAAAAGTAAAGAAATTATAAGAAATGAAAACAAAGTATAATATATTTTCAAGTACAAAAAATGCATTTAAAGCTATTTCTATCCATCTTTAATTTAGACAATTTTTTTATTTTTTTTACCGTTGAAAAAATATTAATTTTCACTTTTAATTCCTATAATTTTTTAGGTTTTTATTTGAAGTTCTTTCGCCATTAAACTACTCGCATATTGCCACGTGGTAATTTCATATCACATATAATCAAATATGATTATGTGATAAGATGAGATAGGACGATCTAAGCATTTTTTAATTAAAAAATTGAAAATAAAAGGAAAAAATATTAAAATTTTATGTATGATTTTGGACAAAAATGGAGCTCCCAGGTCACAAATGTGGCAGGCTGGCACAAGATAATGATTTATAGAAAGAGCAATCATAGTGTCAGATCAGATTCCCTTCTAAAAATATTTTAATATAAATATGATATATGTTGCATAATTAAATATTTTTAATTTATATATATTAATTTGAATACTTTTAATTAAAGAAAAGAGATTAATAAACGATTAATTCTATAGTGTACTTAACCTCACTTCAGTATCAAGTTACTTTATAAATATTGTTCAAAATTAAATAATATTATCTAACAAAATTTATCATTAAAATAAAGAGTTAACATATTGTTTATATAAGGAGTGCTATTTGTCATATTATTTTTGTTTAATTTAGGATTTTAATATATTTAATATTAAATTTGAACTTTATATCCACTACTGTTTTTTCCTTCATATATTGCTTTCAAATATTTACATGAATGTCTTTTTCTTAATCTACATTCATTCGTTTTTATATTATATAATAGTCTCATACGAAGGCACGTGTCCTGTAATAGTTTACCATTAGTATTTATGGTGTGCCATTGTTTATATATCTACCTTTTCTTCTTTAGCTGAGTTCTCTGTAAGCGAATGAGCTGCTCAAAACCCTTTCATTTCGTTGTTAAGGCCTCTTTCTTAAGGGGGAATACCCAAGGAAAAATTGATTAAGAAATAGTTATAAATTAATAAATGAAATACTTTAAATTTGGTATAGGTTATATGTTAGAGTTAGAAAATTCAGTTCAGAACTCGGGTTTAGTCATCTTATAGCATCAATAATGTATAATTAGTTAAATAAATTATTTATCTTAATTTTGTTCATTTTACAATGTCACGTACAAAGTCACGTAGATTTAAGCATCCTTCACCAAAATTCACTCTAATGCTAAAATTTCTAAAATGACTATTTAGTTTAATTGTATTAATCCTACGATTAACGTACACAATAATACTTGCAATATCTCTTATATACGTGAGATAAAAAAATGTTTAATCAGTTAATTGTTTAAATTGTCCTATTAGTGTTTAATCCGATAGCAGTAGTGATGGATTTTAGTAATAATTTTAGAAAAATTCAAATAATATACTCAAAATATATATATATATATATATATATATAAATTATTAAATAAAAACTAATTTTAAAGATAAAAAATAATTTATATTTAAAGTAATTTATATTATTAATAAAAAATTATAAATTAATTTTTAAATTAGTATCTAATTATTTAAATAATAATTTTAAAAAAAAAAATTATCCAAAGTATCATGTTTATATTGGTCTCTAAACTTAAAGAGTTTGCTTAAGTAATGATAGAAATTTTCTATTTTTTTAGTTTAAATTACCTCAAATATTATTTGTACATTAGTTTATATTCAAGAAAAAGAGGAGGTGATTTTTAATAGTTATCTAATGATTAACTTTTTTGATAATATTTATGAGGTTGAATTAAACTTAAAGTTTGTTGTTAAAGATAATGTTCTATTCAGAATCGAAAGATCGGCTAATATATATATATATGGAAACTCGATTTTTCGAGCATGTTCTACGTCGTGATGATCTGTTGATTAATTAAGTTAATCTTAATTAAAGATTATAAAGCATGATTAAGGGATTATTGAGCCTGTGCTACTCTTCGCTAAGCACAAAGTTCAATAGAAAAGTATAAATAAAGGGAGACTCTCATGATAAAAGGTAATAACTGTTAAACTGACTAATAAAATAAACACCTCATTGACTTGAGCGTTAAAGTGTTTTTGCACATACCCACTCTCACGAACTTATCAAAAAGGCAACTGAATGAGTGAAAAGACGGAAGACTAAAGCGGCTTAATAAAAAATATTCAGTCTCATTATAAGAACCGTTAATATTAAAGTTTATCTTAATAAAATTTATTAATTTATCATATCACTTTATTGTTTAGTTGATATCCAACTATTTATAAATATTTATTTACACGTTAATATTTCTAGTAGGTAATACTTAGCCGTGTAAGTTAAACTTAGAAAAACTTCTTCTTAATTACAAAAATGTCACTAATTTTTTTTTTGTTACGTTGATTTGGTTTTTATAAACCAAATATAATATGTGATGTAAATTCTCCTTTTTACCTAGAGTTTTTTTTTTTGTCTTATTACTAAAAGGTGATGTAACAATGGATATATCATTAATTTTATACTTACTTACTATAGTTGTCTCCTCCATTTATTCTCTTTTATGTGTTTTTTTATGTAATATATTAATATTTATTTATGCATTGTTTTCACTTGAACAGTTATACTATAAAAAAGATGGTTTTAGATATGGATTGCTTTGAAATGCAACAATGAAGGAACTAAAAAGAGGTTTTTTTTATTGAGGTATTCATTCAGTTTTCAAGCAATGATAAAATTATTTATTTCATGGAGGCTTGGATCTAGATTTTGTTGTTCACCTTTTGGTTATCATTTTAATTTGTACTAAGTTTAAATTATATTAAGGAGTTGTTTTCAAATATAAAAGTCTTTTTACTTATGTTAAAATTAATTTTGTGACCTTAACTTAACTCATGAATGTTTATCATTAGATAAAAATTATAACTAATAAATAAGGTATAACTTTATTTAAGAGGGTAACATTTTAGTGTTACCATTTGATTTTAATCTATCTCATCTACCTTTTATCTCGGATTTATGTACTTTATAGTAATCATCACATTTTAGGGGAAAAAATATCATACTGTTTGTGCTCACCGCCTGGATCGAATTTTGGTGGTGGATTCTGGGCTTGAATTTTTTTTTTGCCACTTTAGGATGCTAATAATTCATAGTGAGGAGAGCTTCATCGGTTGATTACACTCCGTCGATGAAGTCAGTGAGAGCATATAACTATCCGTATCTAAATATCATGTATCTGTATTGGGTATAGTATCACCATATTGAATTTATCTTTACTGAGGAGGTCTCGAGCCCCTTTTATAGTATTCTTTGTAAACCTCTTTTCAGGAGTTTAACAAACATAAAAATATTTTGTTAATGTATCCCCTTATTTTAGGGATGCGGGTAAAACTTTATCTCTAAATGAATTTAAGAGTAACCACATTTGCTTTAGCTAATTTAGTTGTTGTTTTTATTTTAACTATCTTATTAAAATACCTTAAAGCTATCATCACTTGATGTGTTATTGTGTTATTGGGTTCTATCATTATTTGGGCTCAACTTAATCATTTAGCTTTAGTAAACTAAGTGGGTTAAGATGGCGGACCTAAGTGCCCGGGTCAACCGAACACATTTGACCAATGTACTATTAGAAAAAAAACAAATACATTAAAAGATCTTAATAATAATTAATATAAAAATTAAACACTTTTACAGTAATTAATATAAAATTAAACATTGTGCATGAAATTTGGTACTACCACTATAATAGCAAATGTCTAAAATATTATACTTTAATGAATATTGTAGTATGTTTGAAATTAATAAAATTATCATCACATTATAAGAAGAAAATATAATAGTAATAAAAAAAACCTAAGTGCATTTAGAGATCATCATAAACCAATGAAGATCCTATTTAATAGAAATCCCCTTCAAAATATATTTTCAAAATATGAATTTTTATCATTAGTATGTATTTTATTTAAATAAAATATTGAAAAACATACATAATTAAGAAAATGAGTGGTGAAATATTCAATTATATCCCTTTAGTTCTAAAATGAACCGGATAATATTTTGATCCCAGTTAATATTAGATGTATAGCCAATAAAGGAAATTATTTTTAAGTTACATTTTGCTTTATATATATATATAGAGATATTTAGAATAATAATTTTAAACAAAATTACTTTTAACTCTTAGTTTCTAAAAGCAACCATTTTTATATTTTTTTAATGATAATTTTTTATATTTTTTAATGTATCATTTCAATATTTTTGTTTATTACTTTAACTTTAATATTACAAAATAGCAATAATCAAAATCACAATATAAATAATTATTAAAAATCAGGAAATATATTTTATGCGTTTAAAATATTTATTTATTACAAGTTTTAATTATAATAAAACTTTATATATTTAACAGTAAACATTATTTGTAAAATACACAAGCTTATATAATTGTTCTTTTTAAAATACTTCAAACTTCTCGTTCCTTTTTACTACACATAGCTTTCTTAAATTTAAAACAAATTTATTTTTCTGCATAGCCCACCAAACAGATAAGGTATGTATTATAAATGATTATGTAAGACAGTATTTATATGTTACAAAAATTATTTTTTATTAGAAAATAATGTATAAATCATGACCTCATCATTATATATTTTTTTCCGGCTTAGTAGCTTTCATTTGGGTATTATTTTCCTCAATAACACCATTTGCATTTTATTTCTCTCAATAACACTAATTTTTGTGTCATGGTAAGAATTCCGTTCCCAACAAATCAATTTCTCAGTTTTTTTTTTTTTTTTAAAAAAAATACTCTTAAAATTTAATTTATGGGAATTCAATTTTTGAGAATATTTTTTATTCGGATGATAATGAACGGAAATGGAAAAATGTCATTTGGAAGATGATTGAAATTTGGTTTGTAAAAACTATAATTTCAAATTTTAATTTTAATTTTTGAAATGTTTTTCCAAAATTTTCAATCTACTCTTATATTATAAATTTGAGTCCTATAAATATTTTTATAACAAGAAACTACTCTAATATATTTTTAACCATTAACTAAAATTTATAAAAAAATCACTAAAATTTAGTTAATATATTAAAAATGATATTTTTCCTATAAAAAAAATCAAATTGTGGATAAACCATGTTCCTTTCTTTTTCTCCCTTTTGCATAAATTTTTTCCATTCGAAATGGCAAAATGATATAAAATAAAAGGAGTGAATAACATCTAACTATTACAATACAGGTTCTACATATTTCTATACAAGCATAAAGTTTTTCAAAACATTCCTAATACATGATTAGAACACATATTACAATCTAAGTTTCAAAATCAACTCAGATCCTCAAACATCTGTAAGATCATCTGCTCTTGTACGTAGTACAGTCATCGCAATTCAAACACAACAAGAAAAGCAAGGGTAAGCTAGTGAAAATAGAATTTTATAATATACACAATTAAATCAAAAGAGAAAACCAAGTTACATGATCAATTTATCAAATTATTCAATCTTCTTCAAATCTCAACAATAAAACGATCACATAGATCTCACATGAATCTACACATTCAGAATATTCAACAAACAACGTCTTCCGGAAGACCCGTATTAAGTAAGTTCTACCAGAGACTAACACCTGATCTAAAGATTACCAGCGAATCTAACAGAAAGGATCAGGGTAAGTTTAATACAACCCAAGCTGTGCATCTCATATGTCACTGTGTGCATAAACTCCCCCATCAGCTTCTCACAACTTGATATCTTAATCTATGTGACTTAGATCATCAGTGAAGCTCAGAGATCTCTTATCACATAAGCATCAATACTTAATACACAACAAACATCAATCCATACATTATCCCAAATGTATGAATTCAATTCTATACCATTCTGTCATACAATATCATTCAAAAAGTGATCCACAATATTCAAAAGTGTAATTAACATAAAAAAAAACAACACTTAAATATTAAACCATCAAAATATAATATTTTTACAAATTTAAATAATATATAAACAAACAACCTAATATATAAACACACAACATCCTTGCAAGAAAAATTGAATATTGGGACCACGTCCCTTCCGCATTCAGATATTCTATCTTAAGGTGCTATTAAAAATTAAATTTAGTTTCCCTTACCTCAATTGTTTGCTTTCCAAGCAACTTCTAAAATTTTATTCTCCACAGTCTGGATAAGCTTCAAGATTTATGAGTCTAATGCAAGTTATCCAAACAGAAAAAAAAATATATAATAGAATAAGTTGAGAGGATTAAACTTCTCAACTGACTCCACTAAAATTAATAATTAAATTCTAAGGAAAAACAGAGAACAAAAGATATTTAGAGTAAAAATAAACTTACTTTTGTTTAAAAATCTGATCGGATAGAAATGTTTCTTAACTCGCCAGCTACAACGTGGTCTGATCAGATTATAAAATAGATGAAGATCGAGAGAGAAAATTAAGAGAGAGGGAGAGAAGAGAATATAGAAAGAGAGAGAGAAAGAGAAAAAAAAAAAAAAAAAAAAAACAGTGGTGGAGGGGGGTAGGTTCTCTGCGCGTTTTTTTTTTTTTAACGCTGTCACAGAAGTTAGTTAGCATCAATCTCACTTAACCTTTTATTTTGAGAGAAAAGTTTCTTTTAACACCATAAACACTCTAATATTAATTTATTAGAGTGTAAAGTGTAAAGTGTTTACACTGTTTGGAGTGTTAATATATCACGACTTTTTTACTTTTGTGCCACACCTTAAAAAACCAGAAAGGCTGAAACATGTCTACTTGAAACTTTTTATGCCATTTGTCTTCTCTCTTTTTCTGATTACCCTTTATACTCTTTTCCAGCTCCAATGATTGCAGCAAGATTTCGCCGTTCTTTTCTGCTAAATACTGTCACCAAAACAGTGATGCTGTGTTATCAATGCATATGCCTCCATACACTGATCTATGATCATCAAGGTTTTGCTTTTGTGCGCTAACATATGTACACAAATTGCTAGATATTAGCTCTATTATAAATATGGATTTCACTGTACTATCAGACTTCTTGTTTCTTTTGACATGCATCTTACTTCTGTTCCAAAAAATTGTTTGTGAAGGCTAATAAGGTACCCAAATTTAACCCAGTAAAACATATAATTTGTCATTATAATTATATGGTTCTTTCAGCATTGGTTTTCTTCTACATCAGTTGCAGAGGTATGCTTACTATCTTACTCTTAAGAAGTCATGCAACATGCACCTAACATCTCATCACTTCAAATGTCACAAGTATATATCATACTATTTTCTTTTATAGTTGACAACAATCTTAATACTTACGAGATCAAGCTCATTGCTTTAACACCTTCACACCTTTTAATATAAATTTCAATGATTAATTAATGTTTCCGTTAAACCATCTAGATTTATGTTGGTTTGTCTTTGCTCTAAAGATGCTCTTGATTTTCTATATAAAAGATCATTGTATTTCATTAGTGGGTTGGTTCTTTTCGTACTCTATTTTGCAGATAATAATTTTTTTCCAATTCTCATAAAACTTGCATCTAGACTTCGTTAGATAAATTTGTCATGTTCGTTTAGATAGTCAGCTAGACAAGCATCGAACCTCTGATTCAACACCAACATAGCCATTAGTTAAACAAGAGAATTTTAATAGAAGAGATGAGAGAAAAAGAAAAGAGAAGGGGTGCTGCTAAAAGACAAAAAAAAAGTCCCTTTATTTGATTGAAGGGGAGGAGAGGAAAGATCTTATTTGGTTATTAAGGATGGAACAAGAAAAATATAGATAATACACTATTTTATTGTTACAAATATTAATGAAAGAAATTAAATTAAAATGAGATTTTAGAATAACTTAGTAATTAAAATCTGAAATTTATTTTTTCGATTCCTTGGACATTAAAAGGAAAACAATTATATGAGAATACAAGTTTTAATCCATTTATTTTGTTTCAGTTTTAATCCTATGCCAACCTTTTAGATTAAAGGATTATCTTGGAAAAGACGTGAACACATAATCCTTAACCATTATGTCAACAAATAATTAATGGTGTTTATGATTCATCTCATCTTACCAATCTGACTTGTGAAGAGACTTATAACCTATTTAATTATTTTAAAATAAAAATTAATTAATTAATTTGATAAAATAAATAAATAAATATTTTTTATTTATTAAAAGGTAAAATTTTTCAATTAAAAATAATAATTAAAGAAGTAGCCTATTATATATATATATATATATATATATATATATATATATATATATATATATTTCTGTTTCTTCATTGCACTTGGCACGTGGCAAAAACTTTATAGTTTAGTTCCCAGCCTATTAATGCACGGCTTGTATGTATAAATTTAGGATTAATATTAATTTAGTACAGTAATTTAAAAAAAAATTAATTTAGTTCTAATGTTTTTTAGAATGTCTTTAAATTGCTAATTTCTGTTAAATCCCGCATAAGTATTTATATAACAGAGAGAAGTGAGATTGAGGTTTATTTGAAGTGTTAAGTACTTATATAACATAGAGAAGTGAGATTGAGTGTTATTTGAAGTGTTAAGTGGCGTCAATTGGGGTAATATATATATATATATATATATATATATATATATATATATATATATATATATATATATATATATTTCCTGACGAGGATGGGTGCAAGACAAAAGACTCATACCTAGTATTGAGTGCATCAAGGAGAAAGGTCATTTTCTTGAAAAGCTTACCTTCGTTTAAATATGATTCAATAATATTAAAGTACATTAAGCAAGCTTAATAAATAATTTGTAATGAATACATAGATGTTAAGCAAATTTTTTGGCTCATAAAAAAAAGTAAGCAAATTTTTGTCCGAAAACCGAAAAGAAATCTTATTAATACTAGTTAAATAAAAATTTATTAATTTGAAACTAATATATAAATATTGAAAAAACAATAAACGTCAGATTAGAAGAGTATCAAAAGCCTCCTTTGACTAAAGGATTAGTGAAAGGAATTCTCTGATTAAAAAGTGAGTGAAATTTTAGATGGTTCTAGAAAGGAAATTAAAAAATGAGTTGTCGTTGTGAATTTTAAGATTGTTTTAGAAAAAGAAATTAAAAAAGAAAAGAGGCAAGATTCATGGGCCTCAATAAAATGAAGCACCACAAAGAAATGACAAAGCAATCCAAAATTATGTTTTAGAAAAGAGAAGAAAAGAAAAGAGAAAGGATAAATATAACCGAGAGATGAGGCTTAACAAAAAAAAGCTCCGCATAAGATAAGCTCGTTTGCTCCAAGTAGCTTTTTTCTAAAACTACTTTTTTTAAGAGATGTACACTATAAAATAAGTTCCTTAAAAATTTAATAACTTGTATATAAATGTTGTTTGGCCCAGCTTTTCCTTTTAAGGAGAAGAAAAGTTAAAAAGAAGTTGGACCAAACAGTCTGAGTCATTGTTTGTAGGCAGAATTAGTGATCTTGGTTGAGAGTGAAGGCTTCTCCTTGAGACTGGGTGCTATTACTAACAAGTTATCAGAGTTGCTTGATTGGGTCTCAGAAGCAGCCCCTGCCCCTGGCCTCATCCAGACTTTAATGTGCCCTTCCCGACAGGCAGTAAGTACAGATTCCTGGGTAAATATCAAGCCAGAGAGTGGTTCAGTATGCACACGGTGAGCAACCAACGGAGATATTTTTGGAACATCCCGCATACTGGGAGCAGCTTGCAAGGTACCCAATGGGACAATATTGTCCCAGTGTGATGACTGGCTTCCAGTACTGTAAGTTGGGGATCCACCAGCTGGCCGCCTCAACGGCACTACAATCTCGTCCATTTCCAGGTCCCATAGAAGCAATTGTGTATCCTGACACCAAAATTTCTAGTTACAAACCCATTACTGAATCTGAATAATTACTCCAGTGCCACTATCAAAATATTTGAAACCAAAACTGTATAGCAATCTGCAATTTCTAAGCAAGCAGATACATCAATCTTGTTTTAAAACTGTCAATAGTAACAGAGGCTAAGAGGGCAAAATCATGAGGAAATTTTTGAAGTAGAACAAAAAGGCTACACAAAGAACCAAGTTAGGAATATCTACACGTTTTACATTGAGTGAAAAGATACACAAAGGAAAAGTAAAATCTAGAATGAAAACATTTTTCTCAGTACCTGACCAACAGAACCAAAACGATACATAACGGTCTCTCCATTGTCATTTGAATTTGGTGATGACCAATATGAATCGAAAGCAACTCCACTGACCTGATCACAGCATTTGAAGCGAATCAAAATAAGCCCTATACAGCAAAAGTTGTCACTGCTAGAAATTAACGCGCAACTTACCCATGAATTATGTCCCTCACCCCATGCCACAACCTTGCGATCTTCCATGCTCCAAACTTGAACTAAATCATCTTCCCCTCCCGTCAAAATATACTTTCCATCCATGCTGTCAAAGCATATTTTTAGTTAAGAAATTGCATACAAAAAATAAGAATCAATAAAAAAAGGTAAAGTAAAAAAAGTATTGCTATTTTATAAGCTCTAAAGTAAGAGGCAAACAAAAGAAATAGGAACAGATCCACAATTGCCAATTTCATTAATTAATTGACTAGAGCCAAGCATGACTAACCTCCACGCACAACATAACAAAGCACCGTAATAACTTTTCCCGCCGCATATAAGGTGTTCTTTTGAGTAATCAAACACTCGCAAATAACCTGGACGCAGTATGTAAAATAAAATTGAGATGTTATCTTTCTAAGGACATGGAAATGAGTAGATATTTCATGCTGTGAGGATAACATTTGATAGAAAAAATATACCATCTCGTCCACCAGTTGCCAGGTATGCTCCATCCATTGAGAAGGAAATACTGTTAATTGAACCCTGACATATATGCCATCTGGCTATCGGATTACTCTGCAAAATCGATATTTAAAAAAAAGGATAGATATAAAAGTGTGACCAATTCTCCAGAACTGCAAGGTGTAGAGTTTATATCATCCAAAAACTAATTATGCCTTGGATGTATTAATAGTATGGCCAATCAAGTATTTAGTGAGAAAGTTGCAAAATTCTACAAGAACTAAGCAGTCATTACTAACAAGTGATATAGGCTGAATTTACTAAAGAAAAATAAAATATATAGATACTTAGACCAAAAGGGGAAAAAAGTAAGTTTTATATCAGTAAGTTATTTAGAAATCAAAACGCCATTAAAATTAATACCTTACTGTAACGTGCATGGGCAACAGAAAATTGAGTTTGATCTTTTACAACTGGAAAAGAAGAATCACCAGCACCATCTTTGTTCTGAAATGGGAAAGAAAAGCTACATATCTTCTTAACTTACTATAAGAAATACCACATCATAAGTGAACCATAAAATAAGATTCTCTATTGACAATTGAGACTTACCTTCTCATACACGTACAAATTACCATCAGAATGAGAAACAACGAAAGCACCATCACCTCCAGGCACCCAAGCAATACATGTACAACGACTGTTCGATTCAAAATGCACCAATTAAGTGTTCCAATCAGCATCTTTCGGCATAACATTCCACCACATTAAATTAAAGCTCTAGAAGTTAGCCATACAATTATAACAACTCACAATTCAGATATTGATCTCTAACTTTGCTATCCCATTAATGCAAAGCATTACAATCACTGAAGTCAACTACATATCAGCATTCACATACTTTACCCAGTAAAAGTAATACATTTCAGACAAACCAGTAATATTCGTGCATACCATTAAACAAACTTTTCCACTGACTGTGAAAACCATGTTCTCATGTTTGGCTCATTTCAGAACATTTTTTTGGCCAACTAATCTACAGGATTTTACTAGCACCCCTATTCAAAAAGAGATCAAACAATCTAAACGAATAAATCCTTGACCATAATACTTATCATAAAAATGATTAGACATAATCAATTATCAATTTTTATATTTATAATTTTTAATTATTTCTGGTCGAAATTTAAAGAACAGATAGAGATGGCAAGGATAGGACAAAAAGAATTCTCAAATTGTAAAAAATGAACATAGATGTTTAGAAAGTTGCTCAATCACCATTCAGTTATACATCAAGGAAAGGTAAATAATTAAAATTCTAATGAAACTAATATCTCATAAGCATGCTTCTACTCAATGTTGTCAAACTTGAGAGTTTAAGTAGACTTGTGGAGCCTCCATAAACTTAACTCAGAGTCAACTCATAAGTTCACCTAGTATAACAACTAATATTAATAACCTATAAAAAGAAATTATATAAACAGAATACCATATCATAGTTTATAATATTCAAATATTCATAATAACACATCAGAAAGAGATAAACTTATTATTTAAAATTTCTCAAGTAAAAATATATAAGTTTCCCAAAAATATGTTGATTTAAAAAATATCTAAAATTAAATTTGATTAGAAAATAAAATGAGATAATAATTGGATTACATTGTAACTAGATTAGAAATTAGAATTTTGGTCTAAATCTTGATTTCTTTATTTCTCTAAACTTTTATTAGAAGAAATTAGAAACTTAAATGTGTAAGGCTACCAAAACTTAATTGGTATTGTGCATCCAAAAGGAAGTCTGTGAGTTCCAAAAAAACCAAAAGTTGCTACAGGAGAGAAAAACAATTTAGTGCCATTTAGCATTAGGGTTCTATGTTCCGTGGTGCACTTTTCTCATAGATCAAGCAACAATGAAACAGCTAGCAGCATCAGCAATGAGGCAACTAGCAAAAATGGCAGAGAAATATCTAGCAGCAGTACAACAACTAAACAGCAGCAGTAGCAGCAAGAACTAAGAACTAATAGTAAGGGATACTCAAGACGTAGGGTGCAAAATGTGCTGAGCCAAGTGCGACATAACAGGCAATACTGCTTTGAGAAACTACACGGTGCTGCACATTCTAAAATGGATGTGAGGTGGACTCATCAACTCCCACATGGACTCGGAATTTTAAGTGATCTCACCTCCGAGTTCACCAAGAAATGATTTTACAATCAAGTCAACTCAATTTGCAGGTGTGAGCTAGTGAACAAGTTCATGAGTTGACACTTTAGTTTAACAACCATGCTTCCAACCACATTAAACGACATGGTACCTGAGCCTTGGGATCAGGATTGTATCAAACCTTCATAACAGACAAATCACCGTTCACCAAGACATTCAAACAAAAAATTATGCACATCCCAACAAGTTTTCACAAACTGAAATATTATCCTTCTTAGTTTTCAGAATATCATCCTGTACAAAAAAGGTTTAAAAGAAATCATAACAAAAACCTTCCATCTACTCTTAAAATGGACTCGATTGGAAGGAATCGGGATAAATGAGTGATAATGAGCAAGTAAACAACGTAATAGGCAATTGCAATATTGGCAACCACAACAACATGAACAATAAATAACCTTGCGTGAATTCTAATGAGTGGCCTTATGTGACTAGTTTAGGAAACAAAATTAGAAAGTATTTTGATGAAAAGGAAAGTATTTATTATATCAAAAAACAAATTAAGAAAACTTAATTGTTAAGTAATTCAAAGCATTTAATAGATATAGCAAGTCTTCCTTAACCAGAGTCCTTAGAACACTCATTAAATTAGCAACTAGCACGACCTATAACTTGATCATTTTGATTACAGAGTGACACAGTCAAAGTATATAAATTATCTAATTTGAACAATCTATTAACAACTATTCGTTTCTTATAAATTTATAATCTATTCTTGAAAACTGACACTACGAGCTCAATCAATACCCAGAGATTTCTAAAGAAAAAATGTTTGTTGCATATAAGGTTGAGTTAGAATCAACATTCGAGAATGAATCTCTCCCTCCTCATTGAATCAGCACACTGTAGCACTCAAAATTCAAAATTGTATGCAATTCCAATTACGTTGTACTCTTTGCATAAAGAAAAGGAGTTCTTGCAGATTAAGTCATTCAACAATTCTGAGAAAAATTAGCACTCGTAATTAAAACAGCACAACGAACAGAATAATCATATCTTGCCTGTTATTGACTGAACCGTCTTTGTTGTAATGCTGTGCCCCAACAAGCTTTTTACCAACATCCTGTAGTTGCTGTCTCAGTGACACTGAGTAGACTACAATAATACACAGTAACAATAAATTCATAAAGCTTAAATTTTCCTCAAAATATGAAAAGTTAAATTTTAGCAAAGATTTATTTACCATCGCCAGAGTTCAAACCAATGAGCAAATCATGCCCATCCTTAGAATCCTGATCAAACGCATGGCACACTGGATTCGAGTTACTGAAGTGAATAGACTTTATGGGGTCCTACACGCAACAGAGAAACATCTCATGAAGCAAATCCAAAATTCTTAAAAACCATCAAAGTCCAAATAATAATATACCTTGTCCTGAGAATTCAAATCGCTAATGAAAATTGCATCACCGACGTTGAATATCAGATACGTCCCTTTCCCATCAAAATTTGGATTAGCCATTGAATTACTTGTACTCGAGGCTCCAATGGAACCAATCCTACCGTTCCCTCCATTACTCTTGCTGCCACCGTTGCCTCCAACAAAACTAAGTGCCCGGCTTCCGTTGCTTCCTCCCAATAATCGAGCGGCCGCAGACCGTACCCCACTGCTTGCACTGAAACTTGAAGACGGCGCAGTTGGTGTAGAAGGTGCAGGCTTGTCCTTGAGATGTGCCAGGGTTACCTAATCGTTCATCAAACCAACATTGCACACTCATAAGCCAAGACAAGCACCATTTTGACTCAATAAATAGTAACGAAAGAGAAAGCATTACAGAATTCCCCGAAACCATTACAAAATAATAGCTAAAAGACAATAAAATAACATGTGGAATTGAATGCCAAGGTCAATTACCCATCCCAAAAATGCCAACATTCCCCTAAAAACATCGCCACGGTTGAATTTAGAAGAGAAAATCAGAACTCGCATGAGTCAAGATTATAAAATATAATGAATATCAAGGAAACTCCTAGAAATGCATCAAAACAGAAATTAAGAAAAAAAATGTAAAAAGATAGATTATAATATTACAAATGATAAACAATGAAGAAAGCGAGTCTTTTTACAACCCTAAGACAAAAAAACCACAAGCAATAGCAACACGAGCATCAAGCATCATCGCAAAGAGAATTAAGTCAGGTTTACAGCAAACCTGAGTAACGGTTTTTCCATGGGCATAATGAAGAAGACCAGAAGGGTGAGTCTTCTCGTACTGAAGCTTATATCTTCCTTCAAGAGTTTTGAAATAAGTTTTGAGTCCCGGCGACTGTACCGTTCCCGACGAAGACGACGGTGCCATCATGCCGTTCGATGTGTTCATCATCGTGGCGTGTAGAGTCACGTGTGCACGATCATCACATCGCAATTGACTTCGTGACTCTGTTAGGGTTTGGAAGGTCCAGAAATGGCTTCTCTGCCAGCACGGATCAGAGGGCACGCCAACGAGAAGAAGAGACTAAGGGTTTGCGGCTGTTTGATTTGATGTGTGCGCTGGCGATGCCAATGGGGATGGCAAGTGCGAATCGCGTCTTTTTTATATTCATCGGTCAACGTAATCGACGGTCACGATTGCCATTTGCGAATTAGTTACAACTTTTTTTTTTTTTTTTGCTCTCTTCTTATCTTATCTGATCGTATCAGCTTGCACTTTTTGAACAGAAAAACCGATTCCGGGATACGCCGATAAGTGGGATGCGCTAATTCCTGCAGGCAAGCAAGCTAGTCTAGTCTACAATGAACCGCGGTACCATTCATGTGTTGTTTTGTGCTGTTGCTGCGCAATCTTTCACTGTCATGCTTTGTTGTGCGTGCCAATTTCCATCGGCATTTCCGTTCACGCCAGCCCATATTTTGGCCTTTTAGGAGTCCATGTCAAAGGCCCGTTAAGGCACTAAATGGACTCTCTGAAGCCCGCTAAACCCCATTGCGTAGTAGTAGAATTGTTAATAAAAAGTCAGAGTGAACTCTCAATATTCTTCTCCAAGTTCACCCTGTCTCCGTTGGTCCTCCTTAATTGTTGTCTCATATTCATAACTTTTTGTCATTGTCAAGAAGAATCGTCTTGGACACTCATCGCTCATCGCTTTGTCGCATCGATTAAAGACGTTAGTTGTGTATTTTCATTTCAGATTGATTATTTTGGGAAGTTTTGGAATTAGACAATTCAAAAATTATTTTTTTAATTTGTATATATTTTAAATTGTGCAATCCATAATGCATTTTTAGATCCAAAATTATATTTTGGATTACCCATTTCATAATGCAATTTTAAATCTAGAAATTCATTTCATATTTGAATGTATTTTCAATAAGATAATACAACTGGGTTGTGAAATTTGAAATGCATTTTAAAAAAATAATTTTATTAAATTATCTTTTTTATTAATATAAGAATTGTGTAATATGCATGGCTAGGAAAAAAGGTGGTGCATCAATGTAGGTCTGTAGAAGAAATCATGAATAAGTTTTTCAAGGTATGGTGTTGATATAATGGATGCGCATACAATAGGACATGATGACTAGAACAGATTTTCTAGAGGACCTTTTGATAGTTTTTTACCACTGAGTTTTGTTGATCATATTGGGTTATGATTGTTGGAGGGTGAGATAAGAAACAAAAACTAACCATATTTTTTTATTATAATCAAGGGGAACTAAAGTTGGTCTCCCATGGTTAGAAGTTAAGTAAACTTAGGATCTCTTAGATTGATGTTGCAATGCTTAACTTTGGATTTTGTTAGCGTTATCCATCAATAATATAATGTTAAATGCATTCAACAATTTAACTGAATCAAGGTATGTCCAAAAGACATTTTAAACAACTTGTGACAACTTATTACATTGTTGCATTTCAATTCTACATTCTCTATGTGATCTTTTTTATGCATATATGGAATTGTAAACTTCTTTTATTGTCGTGGCATTTTCTTCATTGTTCTCTTTCAATGTAAGTAATATGTTTGTCGGCTTCTCCAAACTTTTAGTCACGAAAAACGAGCACAAAATGTTCATTAAGTTTTAATCTATTAGCATAAGGGTGACCAACTAATGTATTAGTCAATTCATGATTACGACTCCAACATATTACCTTCAACACACAATCTTCTCAAGTGTGAACTGGTTTACCCTACAATTTCAAAGGACAATCACGTTTTCTTATACTAGTTACAATAACCTCCAAATCGTGTTTACATTCTCTATACATATAACCTCTTTAACAACCTAACAATATATTTGTCTTTATTTCCCATTGTCCATTTGTTTTGTAGGATTCAAAATGAAAATTACAAACCCGAGTTGAAAGACTACCCTACACACCCATTGGAGTAAGTAATCTCGCGTATCAAATACCTATACAAATACATTATAACATAAGTATATGTCTTGTGTCAAATTTTACACACAAGTGATATGAAATTCCACTTACATCATTTGTTGTAAAAAGGTGAATGTAGTCTCTTCCAACCAATTCATCTTCGGTTGCCACAAACTTGATAATATCATACTCATCCATGTCGAACAACTTATCTACTTCATCAGTTATCTTGGTCCACAATTGGGATTTCATATCTAGATTCAGCAATCATTGCTACAGTTGTATGTAGAGTGAGTACAAAGCAATGTAATATCTAAGGTTATGATCTGCATTTACACTACATAAAAAAATATAAAAATGATAAAATACATCAAAAAAAATTATAATACAAATTTGTTTGTTGGAATGTACAATTTGGAATACAAATTTGTATTTTGGATTGTACATTCCAAAACTCAAAAAAAAGTTATGTTTTACATTTCGGATCATATAACTTGGAAGGCCCTTGAATTGCACAATTCAAAACTAAAACTAAAAATCTAAAACCAGATAAATAGGAATCCTACCGGAGTCACAAATGCACCAACAACCACCACCTCCAAAGAGTGATTTGCAAATGTTGTTCTTGAAATCAAATATACCAATTTTTTTCTAAATTTTGCAATATAAAGCACAACCTATATAGTTTCTCCAAGGACATATATTCATTGTATTCCATTTTTAGTATTGTTCCACACAAATTAAAATTGGAGGTTTAGGGATTTAAAACCATGAAACACAAATTCAAAATGCAAACAATAATTAAAAGCGAAAATCAATAAGATGAAAAGAGATCAATCCAAAAATTCAAGAACAAAAAAATATTTTTATCATATTTCTCTATAAATTTATATATAAGTTTGAACAATTAATCGATTCAATTAATCAATTAAATAGACTATACAAATCATATCAAAGTATCATTCAATATAATATGCATTTAATCAATTCCTAATTTAATTCTAAAATCATAACGACAAATTGTAATCACAAAGTGCAAAATCGAAACTGGATAAGAGAAGAACAAACTTGGAGCATTAAACTATTACTGAAAACTCAATTCAGTTTGTTTCATCTTGATTCCGTGAATTGATCTTCAAGATTTAGTTCTCCATGAATGAAAAACAACAAGAAAATTTTATAGAAGAAGGGACGATAAGAGGAAAAGTAAAAAACAAAAATTGGGAGAAAAGAGAACAAAATGAGATGAAGAGACAATTTCTAAAGCAGACAATTTAGTAAATGATTTTTACTATATGTGTCATTTTAAAGCTTATTTAGGCTATAGATAAGCTCTGAAATCTGAACCCTAAACCCTAAACCCTAAACCCTAAACCCTAAACCCTAAACCCTAAACCCTAAACCCTAAACCCTAAACCCTAATTAGATTCATAAGTTCAATTACAAAAGTTTAAGTTAATACAAAGAAAATTTAATCTACATGGGTTGTTTTATAAAATTTCAATAAATATGTCTCAACTTCAACTCCAAATCCAACAAACTATATATCAAACTTAAGTCCTAAACATCTCGAATTCAATGCAACTAAAATCAAGAAAAAAATATCCAAAAAAAAGTTATGGTCAAAACAATGCCTAAAAATCATACGAGCTAAAAATATAAAATTGAAACAAATATGTATAATGAATCTAATTTATTACCATTAAACAAAAATAAGCTAAAAAATAGAAATAAAGCATATATGAAGAGTGCTTTCCTGCAATAAAGGTATAAATGTAGACAAAATATTTGTCATGAAGAATCACACCATGCATCACCACCAAGCATTATGGTTAGACTGAAATTATAAAGGTGTAATAAGAAAAGGAAAAAGTTAAATATAAAGAATGGAACCTTTTAATATATGTGACACATTGTCTAATGAGTAAGAAGTTTCTCTCACGTTATTGTCTCTCTCAAAGGAGTCACGTAGTATGAGTGTAATAGTTGAGTGTGCACGTTATTACAGTAAATGAAGATGAATATTGGAACATGGTCCCCAAATATCAAAGTGTACAAGATAAAAAAATAGCAGAGGTAACAATATTACTTAAAGTGAAAGGAAGTTTTCTCTGTTTTGCACTACTACAAGTGTCACATACATGATGAGTATCAACAGTAATAAAAGAGTATTGTTTGCTTAAGACATGTAATCTTTCATGTGAAGGGTGTCCTGGTCTATAATGCCATAGTGTTTTGTCTGTGATATTACAATTAATAAAAGGAGCAAAACAATGCGGTTTAGAATGACTAGAAGCAGGCAAGGTAGTGACAAGGTACAAGCCAGCAGTGGCTTTAACTGTACCAATCCTCTCTTGAGTGAGATTGTCTTGTATAATGCAGTGGGTTGAAGTGAAAGTTAAAGTGCATTTAAGTTGGTGTGTGAGTTTAGAAACAGATATTAAGTTTAATTGAAAATGAGGCACGTATAACACATCAGACAAATAAAACTGATCAGAAAAACGTACTAAACCAGAATATGTGGCATAAACAGTTTGGCCATTTGGAAGACTAATTAAGACAGGTTTAATTTTAGTATAAGTAGTAAAAACGTTCAAATTGTGACAAACATGATCAGTGGCACCAGAATCAATAATCCAAGATTCTTTTATAGAAGATAGTGAAGAGAGAAACTTACCTGTTGAAGAATGCTCAGTATTGGGGATTTCATCCGTAGAGATGGTGCCGACTTGATTAATTTGAGTGTGAGGGGCAGGATCCTCAAGGTTTTGCTGACGCAAAATGTTGGTAAGGAATTGGCACTGTTGTGATATAAGTTGAATCCCCTTTACATCCTATTCTTTAGGAAAAAGCTCAGAAAAAGTGTTAGTAGTAATCATATTATTGGCAATTGGTGAATTTGTAGCCAGGAGGGAACCCATGCTTTTTATAATAGGTGTCAACAGTGTGGCCAAAACGATTACAAAAAGTGCAGACTTTTCTAGTAAAAGAAAACTTTGAGGTTTTAACATTACCAGAAGGAAAACCCACTTTGCGAAAACAAACAGCCTCAGTATGACCATATTTACCACAAAAATTGCATGTAATAGTGTGACTACTATTAAGACTATGAAGACTAGGGTTTTCATTAAACATTGCCTAAAAGATTTTTAAAACCAATCAAGATTTTGAAAGAGAACAGAAAAAAAAAAACAAGAACAGCAAATAGGGAAATAAAAATCAGAGAGAAGCGCAGCATAACTCTTCATTCGAAGAGCTCTGATACCATATTACAGTAAATGAAAATGAATATTCCTTGTCTGATGTGATGTTTTAATGTAGCGTACGTAATCACACGTAATCGTAATGAAGAAAGAGAGGTTTTGATGAACCCTAATTGTAGAGAAAAATAAATATAAAAGAAACTTTTATTCACTTGTATATTAGAGAGTAAAATACATGGTGTATATATAAGAAAAAGATTAAGACCTAGATGAAACAGAAAAAGGAAAGTTGGGTCAAACAAACAAAGCCCAATAATTTAAAATAGAAAATTAAATATATTAACACACGTATAATTCATTCAATCTCGCAAATAAATATGTAATGTATATATTTTTTTATGACTCTCAAAGAAATTTTTTGTGTCTTCCTCTTTGTAATGTCTTGTTACCTTATACCAATTGGTACTTTATTTTGTTGTGATTGTGGCAATCGTTGTTTCTTATTTGTAGACATAAGACTTCTTATATTTTGTTTTTGTTTATTTAGCTTGTGTCGTGTGTGAGCTTGAGTTTATTGGTGATGAAGGTCTCGTGTATTTTTTTTGTCTCTTACTGAGTTAAAATTTTGGGTTCCATGTACTACAAGAAATATAATTTTTTGTGACAAAAAATTAGTGATAAAAGTAAAAGTTGTCATTGTTTATCTATTATTTGTGACTACTCATTCTACTTGTCACAAATGTTATTCGTAATAGCGACAAAATTAAAAAATGTTACAAAAATTATATTAAAAGGTTAAAAACACATATCATAAATAATTACTAAAATATATATATAATAAAGTTATTTTTTATAATAAGGATATAATTAATCTAAATTATTAAATATTTATAAATTAATAGTTATTTTTATCAATGTTAAATTATTAATTATTAGTTTGTTAAAATATGTCTCAATAATAATGTGTTATATTTTTTTTTATATTTAATAAAAAATTTACAAGTACGTGTATTTATATTAGTGGTAAAAAATATTAAGTTTATGTTATTTTAAATTTATAATTTTTTATAAGTTAACATTATTTACAATTTATGATAATGTAATTAATAGTGAAAAGTATAAAAATTGTGACCAATTTTTTAATTTGTGACAAAAAGTTAAAAATAAATTTTTACTTTATATTTGAACTCAAAACCCTTAAATGAAAGAAATTCATTATTTTCATTATACCACTTTAGAATTATCATGATATTTGTATCAATAATAATATATCATAATTTTTTTTCATAAGTTAATATTATTTTTATTTTGTGATAATGCAATTAATAGTGTTATTTATAAAATTTGTCACTATTTGTATATTAGTTGTAATTGTATTTTAAGTTGTTAGTATTTGTATATTACTTGTGACTATTTGTAAGTTGT
Organism: Phaseolus vulgaris; assembly: GCF_000499845.2. NCBI lineage: Eukaryota > Viridiplantae > Streptophyta > Magnoliopsida > Fabales > Fabaceae > Phaseolus > Phaseolus vulgaris. Next base: position 43,323,305 of record NC_023759.2, on the reverse strand, counting down.
CACTAAATTTTTATAAAAAATAAAAAATATATTTGTTATAAATAATTATTTATTAATGGAAAATACCATATGATAGATTTATTTTTCTTTCAATAAAAGTATAATTAATAAAAAAATTATTGAATGTTTATAAATTAATAATGATTATATAATATAAAATATCATATACAACTAATTTCATTATTTCATTATCATTATATCACTAGTGATTGTTAAAAAAATATTAAATTTTTTCTACTTTTAAAAAATATTATATCACTAGCATTTTGTCTATTTTCATCTAGGTTCAAGATTAGAGGTTGTTTACTTATTGACCTAATTAATAATATTTTTTTAGGGTTATTAAAATATACAAGATTCATCATAAAAGAGTACATATGTGGATTGGAACGTCCTTCCAATGTGATATTTCTTATAGTCAAGGAAACTGTTATTCGCTATTAAATGTTAATTACATAATTGAGTTAGTTTGGACTAATTATAAGACCTTATTCCAGAATTTTTTCAACCAAATCAAATATACCAAAGAAAACTATCAAAATGTTATGGAAAATATAGTTATGTGTATTCATTCAACTCATGTATACAATCATATTAGAGAGATATGCTCCGTATAATTTGTCACTTCATATGTTATGTATATTTATTAGCAATTACACTAAATTATTGTCTTATTTACATTGATACACTTTTTATATACATCTATGTGGAAAATATAACAATTTAATAATTTCAATACTCCCCTCAAGTTGGTGAGTAAATATCATGGACTCCCAACTTGTTTTGCAAAGTCACGAGCTGATCTTTCCCAAGAGACTTAGTAAGTATATCTGCTAACTGGAAATATGAAGAGACATGTGATGGACTTCTCATCCCAACTTGCAACTTTTTCCCGTATGATCTGACAGTTTATCTCGATATGCTTCGTACGCTAATGAAATACAGGATTTGCTGCAATATGGAGTGTCGCTTGGTTATCGTAATACAAAGGTGTATGCATGCTAATTGAAACCTTGAGGTCTCGCAGGATATAGCGTAACCATGTTAGCTCCATACAAGAATTTGCCATGGCCCGATATTCTGCTTCGACAAATGACCTTGACACGTTGGTTTGTTTCTTAAACTTCTAGTATATCAATGAATTTCCCAGGAAAATGCAATAACCACTTAATGATCTTCGAGTAATACGACATCCTCCCCAGTCTGAATCATAACAGGCTTTCATCTTAAGGTCATTATCAGAGGTTGGAGAGATATGCTCCATATAATTTGTTACTCCATATGTTATGCTTATCTATAAGTAATTAAAGAGTATATAAGATGTCTATATGGAGTGTCTATGTGTGTAATTTTACTTGAATTATAATAGTGACTTGTATGACAAACCATGAGATGTAATTTTAAAGGTGAATCACATTATTATACTAATTATTCATCGTTTACAATTACACATGAAATCTCATTCACTACAAGAAACTCATTAAATAAAAATTAATTTTAGAGACAAAAAATAATTAGTTACTATGTTAACTAGATTAGGTACCAATTTAGAAACTATTTTTTAATAATAGAATTACTTTAGATACCAATAATTCTTTTAGTCTCTAAAATAGTATCTAATCTAGTTAATATAGTAACTAAATATTTTTATCTCTAAAATTAGTTTCTATTTAATGAGTTTCTTGTAGTGATTTTTCACATATGTCTAAGTTAATATAAGGTTGCAACATTTCAGTCTCTATATAGTGTTACGTTTACTTAACTACTATCAGTCTAATTAGTAGTTTATTTTGGGTTGTTTCATTGTTTTGGGTGAGGTGAGGTTGTGGTTCCTTGTTTTTCAAAGAGAAAGATGTTTCAAACTAAGATCAATGTAAAAATGGCTTTGGATATTTTTAGGAATGAGATTTACTTTGGTTGGATCATCCTAAGTGAATTTGCAAAACTCAAGAAAGACTATAAGAAAACACCAATAATTTCAAATGGATCATTCTCAAATACAATGTCAAATGTTCAACATCAATCCAAGGGGGCATATTTAAGAAGAATTGTTATTAAGTTGTAAGAGTTTGTCTTATTGGTGTACTTACAAATACTCTTAAGAAGATTTTGGAATATGATTTCTTGTAAGACAAGATGAAGAGGATAAATATACAAAAATATACATTCATTTAATAAGTATTGTTTGAGTAGTGGCATATGCTAGTTTTTTTTCCTAATATAGGTAATCCTTGGGTAGAATAAGGTTACCTTTGAGTGTCTAATACACCTGGGGCAAAGTTCAGGTCAAACATGTGAATAATGACCTTGCTTACTAACGGTGAAATCCTACCTTAGTAAGCTTTGTAAGGTAACTTTTATTTGAAAAATACATGAGTGTATGTTTTTTCTTTTCACTAAAGAGTTTTTAGCCTAGACGTATGTTTATTAGTTTATCCTCATAGGTGTTAAAGGTTTATCAAAGTTCATCTATGTTATGGTGTTAAAGGTTTATCAAAGTTCATCTATGTTATATGAGATTCCAACCTTTCATTTGATTCATTTTTTTTCCTTTCTTTTTCTTTTATAATTAGAATGGTGTAGCCTTCTCCTTTCCTACTCCATTTAACCATATTTGGTCAAGTAAGAAAAACAAGAACAACCAAATTTCCAAAAGCAAAGACACTAATATACCACCCAATAGCTATCGGTCATTCACCTAAAACCCTACCAAATTCCTTCCATAATTCAAGTCAACTAGACCATTGTCTTTCTTATACCATCCACAACAAAATCAATCGAAGAAGTTAGCTAAAATATCATAGCATTCCATAACCAAGCTTCCACAACCAAGATCAACATCATACCTCCAAGAAATTCTTTAAGATTCAAACAATAACTTTACCAATCCTTACCAAACCAAGCCAAGAACCTAAACCACCATAAAATTATCGAAATATAACTTGACCTTACCTTTAAACATTTAAGAACACGTCAATTTTTTTATTTTATTTTTTTTATCAGCAAGAAAAAATAAATAAATATATGTGGTACAACCTTTTACAAAACTGAACAGAAATGTACAACACTTCCCTCCCAAAAACTTATCACAAATATCCTACTTGAGCAACTAATAAACAAGTCAATAGACCGAAATAAAGACACCTCAGAAACAACTTGACACCTCATCCCAACCTTCTAAAAAACAAAAGTTTAGAGTTTCAAAGTCTCTTGATCAAATACATACAAATCAGAGGATCAAGGCATCAATCAGAATAAGAAAAGCATGCAGAGATAAATTATAAGTGACCCAAGACCATACCTTTAATTGAACCAAGGCTGATCAAACACACCACCTTTAAAAAAGTGTTTATTTCTATGTGTCCAAAACTCACCAACAATTTCAATCCAGACACTTCCCAAACAGCATTAACATAAACAAGTACATTAACAAGAACTCATCAATTTGATACCATTAGGGATTGTTCTTTATCAGTGTATTTTTTGTCCTTGAGTTATGAAGTTTAGAGTGAAAAGATTATTCTTTAAACTCACCTCTAGACTCACATAAGTTTGATAGTTTAAATTTGAAAGTATGTCTAATTCCTTTTTAGTCTATTTATATCATTGTTACCTAAGCTATAATAATGATTCTTACATAAAGAGAAATGTTGAGGTGCCTAGTATCGTTTGTCTCTTACAATGTTTATCAAATCTTGTGCTTTGAAACAACATGGAGCTTTAGTAGTAGTGAAAGATTCTTGACTTCTATGCCCTAGCTTTTATCTTAATCTAAACTTAAACTTAGTAGCATCAAGCCAATCTATTATCCTTGTTGATTTGTATGGATCAAAGTTCTTGAGATGGAATCTAATTATGAGATGAATTTTTGCTAACATTTCACCTTCTCAAGTACAAAAAGATAGATTTATGTAGTAACAATTTAAAAAATAAATGAGTAAATAATAAAGTCAAAAAGAAATATTTGAGAGATAGTGAGAATTGAGAGGATCCAAATCCAAACTAATAATTGGGATCATTATTTTAAAAAAATAACAATTTAAAATATATTAGTCTTAATTTGGAAATAATTATTTATTAAAAATGAGTAAATAGTCATAATTTTAGAAAAAAAAACTAGTTGAAAATGACTAAATTATTCTTTCATTATACATTAATATTTTCTTATCTCACTTAATCAAAATATTAAAATTAAAATATATTTAAAAGTAAAAATGAATGCATTAAAAAAAACTATGTAACGGGAAATTTAAAAAATATTAGTTGTTAAGCTTGATATTATTAGTATAGTTTTTAATAACGAAAATGAAGTTATTAGTACATAAACCTCTATAGATTTATACTAATACGACACGGAACTTTAATACTATGATGCATGAAAGCTATGTATTAATTTTCTTACCAAAAGCATTGTTGTGTTGTTAGTATAAACAAATCCAAATTTTATTAGCTTATAAATTTTCAATAGACAAAAGTTATACTAATGAAAAGAAGTATAATGGCAATATTTTTTTTTTTTTGTTAGCTTATGACATTTTCTACAGTGACATCTTCATAACTTTTTAAAGATAAAACAAAATAAAACCCATAAAAGTAAAAAATAGTTTAGTATGGATGAAATTAAAAGAATAACATATTAATGTTGACGAGTGCACTTATCAAAACATTAATTTGTTTGTATTGAAAATGCAAAGAAAAAGAAAACTTCTAGATTATCTTATCATGTATTTATTCTCTTTGGATTTCTTAATAAATGAACAGAGTACATAGTTTCATGTACACCAAAAACTAACATAAAAAAATAATATCAACTGCAAAATACCTTGAATTCTGAGAATTAAGTTACACAGTGGAAATAGTAATTATATTTAAAGCGTGACGCCATTAATTATTTCAGTCTATTTCTTTCTTTCTTCTATCATATTTTCAATATTTTTTTTTCTATAGCAAACAATGTGCATGAATCATTTTCCACATAAAAATGGAAAACCTACTTCTTACGGCAATGGATTGGTGACATTGAGGTATACGAGTATAGTAGATGAATTAAAATTTCACTACTAACAGTTGCAGCTAAATATGTAGTCACTTATCACTAGAACTGAAGTTTTCATACCATTAACTGTGAATCAATTAAATTGACTGAAATGTGTGAGAAACTGTTACGGTTACCTGGAATTTAAAGTCATCTTGTATTGTGACAACCACCACAGAAAAGGAAACGGGACACCATCAAAATGACCCTCCTTAACTAACATCCACCTCATCATCACTTCTTCACAAAGCAAAAGATTTCTGTAAAGCACATTGCTTTTCTTACAAGCATCTAGGAATGCCTTATTAAGTATTTATTTACCTAAACCACACCATTAGCAAGTGGTCCCTTCAACAAAACAACTTCCTCTAACAAAATCATCACCCATTTCCCAATCTTCACCAATAAAAAGACCATTCAAAGGAAGCAATTCTCCCTCCCTGTAATGTCAAGCTTTTAGAAAGAAAATTGATTGCATGAGGGCCTCTTGCCACCTTATACTAATTGCAACCTTTCACCTAACCTTTTACCTATCCAATCTCCATGCACCCTCTTCTTCATATATATATTACAACACCACATCTCTTCTTCCACTTGTAACAAACATCTTGGTCTTCTTCTTAGCTTCTTTCCTCACACCAATGGCAAAGCTATTCCATTTCCTCCTTCTCCTCTTCATCCAAACAATATCAGCCCAAGTAGCACCAGCACCAGCAGGACCCACCAACATCACCCAGGTCCTAGAGAAAGCAGGCCAATTCACAACCTTCATCAAACTTCTCAAAGCCACACAAACAGCTGACAGACTCAATTCACAGCTCAACAACTCAAACCAAGGCCTAACTGTGTTTGCACCCACTGACAATGCTTTCACAAGCCTAAAAGCAGGAACACTAAACTCCATAAACTCACAAGACCAAATGCAGTTGGTGCAGTTTCACATCCTCCCCACTCTCTACACCATCTCACAGTTCCAAACCGCCAGTAACCCTTTGCACACGCAAGCTGGGAACAGTGACGACGGAGAGTACCCTCTCAACGTGACCACCTCAGGGAACCAAGTCAATGTAACAACTGGGGTGGTTGATACAACAGTGTCCAACACTATATTCAGTGATAACCAGCTCGCAGTGTATCAGGTCGATAAGGTGCTTCTTCCTATGGCCCTTTTTGGCTCGACGGCGCCGGCGGCAGCACCGGCGGAGGCTCCTGCGCCGACCAAGCCGGAGAAGAATGTCCGGGCAGGGGCAGCTGATTCTCCATCAGGGTCGTCGGCTGATGCTTCCGGTGCAGTGAGTTTGAAAAGGAAGACAGTTGAAGTTGTTACCTTCGTTGTTGCAGTTATTGCTGTTTCTTGTTTCTGAATGTAAGTCCTGAAATGGCTTATTTTTCATGTTCTTGTTTTAACTTTTTTTTTTCCCTGGAGCAAGTTTGGGTTGATTGATGATGGTGGAGATTCAGATCTTGTGTATTGGTGTTGCTACGATGTTAAAAAAATGTATCATTATACTTTGACACCGACATTACAACTCCTGGATGTCAAAGTATCATTTTTGATTTGTTTATCATGTTTAAAATGTATGTTTGTTCCTATCTCATATACACTTCTACAAGACAATCAAAAAGTTTGTAACTTTTAATCATGGATTGCAATGATGGAAATTGTGCCTGTCATCTAAAGTGTACTGGCCCTTGGAATTGGTTACGTTTCCATACCATTATAAAAGTTTTGAATAAAATTTATTTCACCCTCTAATATTAAAAAAAAAAAAAATTTCACAACTATTTTTAATAAAATATTATAATAAAATAAAATATTTATATTATAATAAAATAATAATTTTTTATGTCAATTGATTAAAATTGATGTGAAAGTATCATTATCCTAAAAATTATAATATTATATAAAAAAATTATTAATTAAGAGTGTTGATATCTTGACACCTTAATAGTGAATGATAGACATCAATTTATAAGTGTGATTTGATTAATGTAATTTCAAATTTTCTCAATTTGAACTAAAATATATTTTTCTTTCCAGTTATATTCTGGTGCAGGATTGTTAACATATTAACACTCATAATTTTTCACCGAAATGTGGGTTCATAATATATTCTTTAAAAATAAAAATTTAAAATAAATTAAAAAAAATACGAATATAATTTGCCTACTTAAAATAAAAATAAAAGTTAAATATTTAGAAGTAAAAATTTGAAACACTTTATATTTTATTCTTTTTCACATAAAATCTTTATTAGCGGTTGGAATATTGTCAGCTTAGAATTTTAAGAATTATCTTTTTTGTTAATGTAAAGTAATTCAACATTAGTTTGAGTTTCATTAAAATGTAAAGTAATTCAACGTTAGTTTGAGTTAATATCAATTAAAATAATTTTTTAATAAATATAAAATTATTTTACCCAACATCAATTAAAAGATATTGATAGAGAAATGGACCAAAAAAATTCTACCTAATAGAGTAAAAAAAATCTCATTATAAAAGTCAAATGATTAGTAACATCGACTAAGGAATAACCTAGGTCAACACTAATAAAGAAAAACTTTTGATAATATCTTTCAAAACTCAAATCTTCATTAGAAAATAACATAATCAACTCAAGAAATCTTTCGAAACTTCCGTTCAAAAACAACTTCAATCAATATTAACTAAATAATATTATTGACTACTTTCTTATCTATTAAATATTTTTTGTATTTTGTAATAATTAAAATATTTTAAAAAAATCTAATTTAATAAAACAAAATGTTTAATCCAAACAATATTTTAAAAATAAATAATTCAAAACATTTGAAGAAAAATTGTAAAATTTTGTATCAATGGAAAAACTTGATTGTGAGTAAATTGTAGAGACACAGCCACAGGTACAGAGCTAATCAGTTTTACATTTTACTGGATAATTGCAAGTTCACAACTAAAAAGATCTCAAGTAGCAGCTCAAAACTGCGAAGGTGTTAATTGTGAAGCAATTCCATTGATTTAAATCCGTCAAAACTACCAAGGTGCCTCCTTAACTAACATATGCAACTCCAACCCCAACACTTCTGCATAAGGCAAAAATTTCTCTAAAGCATGCCTCTTATCTTACAAGTAACCGGGGATGGCCTACGTATTAATCTCAACAACAGTTAGAAAGGGATTAGTTAAATAAAATTGCTGTGATCCCTTGAGGAAATAAAAAATATGGAGGTGTGGGTGTGCCTTTTCCAATCAGAAGTGAAATTCAAACCCTCCAGGAAAGCCCCCTCCAAATCCACCACCACCAGGGAAGCCACCCTCAAAATTAAAGGTAAACTGCTGGCCTCCACCACCAAAAGGGTTGAAACCACCGCCGCCACCGCCGCCCATTCCCATCTCGTCAAGGTCCTCCCCCCTGTCATATCTTACGCGTTTGTCTTCATCGCTAAGAACCTAAAACAAATTGCAACAATCAGTCATTGGACAAATTATTGACATCCAGATTAATGCCACAATAACATCAAAGATATGATTGCGTAAAGAGAAATGCTAGTAACATACTGCACACTCCTTTCAACACACACTTATCGGGTTCTTGCTGATAAAAAAAACAAAACACACTTATTGGGTGAACTTCGTATAAGTCCCACCAAACTAGGAATAAGACAAAATTTAATTGGTCCCACTTAAATTTCACTAATATCAAAACATGTGTTAAAAAGGAATGGGTTGTTAGCCATTCCCATTCAACAATGATCCGTAAGTCTCGTTAAATACTGTAGAAGAAAGGTGAGGTAACCAAAAGATGAAAATAATAGACCTCATATGCAGCAGCAATTTCTCGGAATTTAGCCTCTGCTTCTTCTCTTTTGTCGACATTCTTATCTGGGTGCCATTGTAAGGCTAGTTTCTTGTAGGCACGTTTTATATCAGCGGCAGAAGCAGTTTTTGAAATTCCCAAAGTCTTGTAGTGATCCTTACGTTTGCTTATCTTTAAAGCTTTCTCCGCCCTCATTACTGCTTCACGGATACTCATATCCTGCAGTTACAGATAAACCATTACTGAAACGCAGACAAATGTTAAGGTAGTACAGTATTAGTGAATCTCATGATGTCACGATCAAAGAACTGTCGAAACTTGAAAACTTTCAAATCACAAACAATTGTAGGATGAGTGTTTTTTTGTATCTTTCTCAAGGGAATTCAACATTGAACATCTGTTCCTCACAAAAGTCATCCTAACAAGTTCTAATTTATTAGTGAACTTGAACATGCTATATGAGTACTATGTAGATAACAAACCTGAGGAGATTTTTGAGCAGCTGATTTCATATCATCCACAGCTCCCTCCCAATCCTCTATTAAGAGTTTAGCTTCTCCTCTCTACAAAAAATAGCATCATCAAGATAAGTACTAAGAGCAACGTACACTACAGTTATCTTACTGCAATCACGTATTTGTCCCATTACACAATGCAGCAATAAAAAAATGAAGAGAGAAATAGCTAGCAGATTGTAGCCAAAGAAATACTGCTAAAGCTAAAAAACAAGACAAAAGGCCAATGATATTCATAGCATACCTGAACAAGAGCTTCAACAAGTTCTTCATTGATCTTAAGAGCTTCACTACAACTTTCCAAGGCATCTTTTCCTCTGCCAAGCTTGACTAGCACTTTACATAAGCCAAGATGAAGATGTACATTGTGCGCAAGATGGTTAGGGTCTACAGCAAGAGCAGCTTTGAATTCTTCCACTGCCACACGTAGTTTACCCTTACTCGCATTATCTTCAGCCTTTCACATAGAAATAAAAGGCAACCAACCATTCTTCAACACCCAAAAGAAAGAAAAAAGGAAAATAGACTCGAGATGAAACGAAAAGGAAATTTCCACAATAGACAAGGCCTTACACTTTTACTCTTCTTTAGTAGATTTTTCAATCCAAAATATGCTTTTTTCAGTTCACTGTGCTCTGGATCTGAGCGAAGACCTTTCTGAAAATGCCTGAGAATATACTCTCATATAAGATAGATTATATATAAAAAAAAATTATTAGAATACCATACAAATTTAACAACATTTCCACAAGACACACCTCGTGGCAACATCATGATCAGCTAAATAGTAATATGCTCGACCACGTAACAACAATGCCTCTAAATTATTTTCATCCTCCTTGAGAAGAAACCCTGACTCAGCAATGGCACCCTCATATTCTTTATCAGCTATTAACACCTTCACTTTAAGAAGCTTGGCCTGCATAAAACAATGCTCATAGAGTTAACATGTTGGTTCCACAAACCAAATGCCAGAATAAACCCAATGCTTATTTATGCATTCACTTTAAGACTGTATACTGGAACTACAGAGACACAACAGATAGCATATTTATACAACTAAAAGAGAATGAAAGAGTAACCTTAGTGCAATCTGGAGAGAAAACAAGAACAACTTTATCAATAAATTCCAAAGATTTTGAGAAGTTGCCCAAATCATGGAGGGACTGAGCTGTTTCTAGGGCACTTTGAGCCTGCAATAGTTGAGAGAGCTCCTTTTCTGCAACTGAATCTCCAGGCTTTAACTCCAGAAACTTTTTGTAGCTCCTCTCGGATTGCTCATATCTACATTAGCCAAAAAGCACCTGAATGATATAACTTCCCAATTAGGAGTTTGAGAGACTTGGGATGAGGGGTAGATTAGAGATGGGAGGTGAGGAGAAGAGATATGATCGCCATTTTCTGAAACAGAGTTTAAAAAAGGCCCTTGTTATGTCTCTGCTAACTTTAGGAAGATATGCACCAGGGAGGAGTGCATTACTGCTGTTTTTCATAATGCTTGATTGATAATAAGAAGGTTTGGGGTATATCTCCCCTCCCTCATAACAAAAAGAAAGTGGAAAACTTCGAAATAAAAATAATTCTGAACAAGACAGCATTAAATTAAATAAATAAATAAATAAAACAGTCTTAAAACTACTTTGAATGTGCATAAAAAATACTCAAGAGGAAACAGACACATTTTTTACAGTATCTCCTGTCCTCGTGATAAGATGAGCTTATTTTAAGCATTTGTTATCAATTCCAAAAAGTTCATCGCAAGTATTTAACAAGGAATATTCTCTAAGATTGCAAAGGAACCACACCTGCATATCTGACGAAGAACTGAGGCTCTGAAAAGGTATGCTTTTGAAAGGGTTGGGTCTGCTTCTATTGCAGCATTTAGATCATTAAGTGCCTCAGTATAGTGTTTCACTTTTACGCTTTGCGATGCCCGCTCAAACAACTCAGCAGCATTTTCAGGATTTCCATCTGATCACATCCAAAAAAAAATAAAGAATGTTCAGGCAACACAAACAGTTATCAAACTTGAACATATGACCGTTGCAGAACTTCAATCTAACATCAGAGATACATTCTTTCACCTTCTCCATTTTCTCATGCCTCTATGATATTCAGATTCGTTGTTGGGTTCATAACACTCATCTACTACTAAATCCTCACAACAACATATACTGTTAACAATCTACTTCAGTTTCTAATGTTGATACTCCCTACACAAAAGCCCCATGAAATTTCAGCTCTAAAATCATAATTTACGGTGGAATAACCATATCAAAGTCTATTGATAAAATTCATATATCTTGAAAAAAAAAGTAACTTGATTAATAGCAGTCTTGCAAAATGCACTTCTTTATTTTGCAAACCAAACCACACGAATCTACAATTAAATTATACTAAAAAGCAGTAATAATTCTGGTGCTAATACAAAAACCGTTATCATACATAAATTTAAACTGTGGCAACAACACAACTCGTGGAGAACTAGGGAAAAACGAAAAGGAAGATCAAATAAAAAAGTAGAAGAGAAAATTTCAAACGAAAATTGAATCGATAGAAACAGATCAGGGTATACCGGAAGCAGAAACGAGAGGGTGAAGGAGAATGAGTTGGCAGACCAAAACGAAATTGAGTATGAAGAATGTGTAGAGCAATCCCCTGTACGCCACCGAATCCATTGTCAACAACGAAGAACCGATAACATTGAACATTATGATCTTCCTTTTCCTCTGCGATGGTTTTTCGAATCCTTTTTTGTTGTTTTTCGCATTCGCACAGACAAGAAATGGAGGCCACTGTTCCAAGAATCACCACAAGCAGCTTAATATTTATTTTTAATTTTTGTAATTTGAAACAGGGAGTTCCAAAAATTGAAACAGGGAGAGGGGGTTTTTTGTAATTTGCTTAATAGCTTTGAGCTACAACTGTCTACATGCCACGTTGTTCATCCAATGGACGCTTCACACGTGGATTTTAGACACACTTCCCATTAAGAAACTTCTGATACCAAACCTGGGCCAATAAATATCTGACACGTCATTTTGCTACGTTATAAATGCCCCGTCATCATTTTTCATTATTAAACTTCATTTTAAAAGAAATGTTTAGTTTTATATAATTAATATTAATATTCATAATAAATACATATTTTAATATATAACTTATATATGCTTCAATTTTAAAATGTATATATTTTATTATGAATTTAGATCAATGATTATATTATCTATACTAACATGTCTGTAATCCTCTCAATTCTCTATTTACAAAACTATACAACTCGATTCAACAACTTATTTATCACGTAAAATTTCACATTCTTTTGATTTTGATTTTTATTATTTATTAAAATAAATTATAAATTTTTAGAATGAATAGTTACAATGATTGTCATTATATATATTAGAATATTTTTTTATATATTAGAAGTACTTTACCTTATGTAGAAACTAATTGAAGGAAATAACAGAAGGTAAAAGATGGTACTACTTGTAAAACTATTGAGCTGATCTTATTTACTTCAATAATATATAATATATATATATATAATAAAATTACAATTACTGGAAATTATAAAATAGGAATATCATTAATGCAATAATAATGATAAATAGTTTAAGGGTAATAAAATCATAATTAATAATAATAAAATCTGAATTAATAACAACAACTCAAAATAAATCTTTTAAAATATATAAATGATATTAGAATTAAATTTATAATAAACAAATATTGATAAAATATCAAATATATTTATTATAAATAATTAATATTGCGGTAATTTCATTTTCAATTTTTTAATCAAATATTAAAATTTAAGTCATAATTACAAATATTAAAAAATATACTAGAAAATTATTAAATAGAAACTAATTTTAGAGACAAAAAATAATTAGTTGCTATATTGACAAAATTAAATATTATTTTAGAAACTAAAAAAAAAATATTGATATTTAAATTAGTTTCTATTTTTTATAAATTGTGATAAATAATTTATAAATTAGTATCCAATTATTTAGATTCTAAAGTTGGTATATAAAATCTTATATTTAATTAGATATCAATTTAAAAATTATTTATCTCTATTTATCAATAATAAAAACTAATTTAGATACTAATAATTTTTGTAGTCTATATAATTTTGTTAGTATAGTAATTAATTATTTTCTTTATCTAAAATTAATTTTTATTTAATAATTTTTTTAATGATATTTCACACATTGAAAAAATAAAGAGTATTTTTTTTTAACATTTTCAATAGACTCAAACTTCATCCCAAAATATGGTTTAATATTAAATTTTTCACCAATATTTAGTGAATGTAGTAGACATAATTTTTTTTAAAGGGAATTTTTACCTTCTTGTAACTTCTAGAAAATAATAAGAGCATATAACTTCTATACCTACAACAAAGGGAGAAAAAAAGTGAAGAGACACTTGAGGAGAGAAAATTATAATATATGTTTGTTTGAGTTCTAAATTCTTACTTTTACAATTGTTATATATAGAGAGAGTTGTGAAAAATACAACATATACCTCACCTTTTATATGCTCTACTACCTTCCATCTTTATTTTCAACCTACATTGTATAGAATTTATTTCTAAGGGTGAGAAGAAGAATGAGAGAATTGAATTACAATATATGTAATTGATTATATGCACTGGTTTCTACCAAATGTTATGTTATTTATGGACTAAAAACACCTTATTGTTGTTAATTAATCTGGGTTGTTAATTTGAAATTAAATAAAAAGCTTAAATTAAGAGTAATTTTTTTTTAGGTACTATAGAAGTAAACAGATATTTTATTTTCTCTTATTTATAAGAAAAAACTTTGTGAAGTATGGTACAGAATGTTGAGAATTATTTTTTTCCTTGGTTCCCAGACATTTTTTTATTTTTTGTTGTAACATTTTTACAATTGCTTTGAGAAGGGTCCATGCAAGGGATAAATAATATTTTGTTGCCATTGACATCGCTGGTTTCCTGAATGATTTGATGGTTTGGTTCAATGACTCCAAGCAACAAGTCCTTCAGTTCGAAACTGGCAGAGAGAGATAGAAGAAGAGAGAAAGAAGAGAAATGAGGTATTTCAAAATACCTCTCTTTTTTTATAATATATTTAATCATTTAATAAGTGTACATTTCAATAAATTTAAGAATAAAATAACCTTAGTAGTTTTTCATTTTTTATAATAATAAAATTTGTAATTATCAGTGATAATGTTAAATTATATTTATAATGTTTTTATATTTTAAAATTTCATCATTTATGTTTTATTTAGATTGTGAGATGAATTTGTGAATAGGAAAACAGTCAAAAAAAATGAAATTATTTGGATTAAAGAAGAAATAATAAGAAATTAATTAAAAAATTTGAAAGTTCCTTAATGTTGTAATGGATGTAATTGATCATTTTTTTTATTTAATAAAATTGTTATTATAATTTTACCTTTAGTTAAAATTAATTTAAAATAAAATATGATTCTTTATTTATACACAAAATTTATGATTATTAAAATATTATTTTCACATTGGTCCATAAACTTAGTTGAAAAAGTACAAATTATTTAACATTATGAATAAATAAAAAATTGTTGAGAATAAATTTTAATAAAATTAAATAAAATGAAATAGTGTTTTATTTATAAAACTTTATAAAATAAATTAAAAATGGTATAAAAATCCAACGTCTAATTAGTATTAACCATAAAACTTTACAATAGAATATGATGAAACAAAAATTAAATTACAATAAATAGAGGAAGAAATAAATCATATAATATGATGAAAAAAATACTTAAATTACAATAAATAGAGGAAGGAAAAAAAATCATATAGTGTATTTATTCAAACTTGATTCTCGTAAGATTCTTGAATTAAACTTAACAAAATTACAATTTATCTAATATTGTCAATACATCTAAAACAGTATAAAAGAATTTATAAAATAAATTTAAAATTAAAATTAAATTAATATTATTATTATTTTATAACTTTTTTTTTTACTTTTGTTATTATTATTTTAGTTATTATTTTATAATTTCATTATTTTATTATTATAATTATTATTTATGATTTTATTATTATTTATATATATTATTATTTATATATATTATTATTATTTTATAAATTTATTTTGATTATTATTTTATTATTTTATTCATTATTATTATATTATAATAATATCATTATTATTTTATTATAATTGATTATCTTATCGAATAAATGAAACATATAAAATATTAAAAAATTCAAAATTAAAAGTATAAAAATATTTATTTTTAAATTGAAGTCAGGAAAGTAAAATTAATTTCAATTATTAAATATATTTATTTGATAAATTAAAAAATATGTGTATCTGATCTCAAAATTCTACATTGATGTGGCTGCATTTGACTTGCAGGCTATGTAGCACAGATACGGATACGAACACTGATACGATATGGATATCGACACAAAGATACGTATAATTTATAAAATGTAGGACAGGACACGAGGACACAGATCTATATATTATATAATTTTGAATTATATAAATTAAAAATAAATATTTATGTGCAGAAGTATGTTTCATATTCTTTTGGGAGCATAAAGATATTTTTCATGACTGATTCAAAAAAATTTGTTCCTTATTTTTATAATTATAATAAAAATTTATACAATAAATTTGAGTTTTAAAAAAATTATTGTATTTATACTTTTTAAAATTATGTTAGAACCGTGCTAAAATTTTAAAAATCTAACAATTTTTTTGAATTGAACACTTCACCTATAAGTGTTCTACGAACGAGTGTCGAAACTGATACGATTTAAAAAGAAATGTTTGAGCCTCTTGGTAGTTACACCTATCATGCCAACAACACTCCAATTCTTTATGAATTATTCTAATTGATTCATATTAAGACACATTTCTGTACTTGAAGTTAAAAAAAATCATCAAATAAGTTTTTTAAATGATATACCAATTCATTTAAGTTCTTAAAAATTAATATTTTTTATTCCTACAAATAAAAATTAACTGTCTCTTATGCCTTCATATTAATTATCAAAATTAAAAAATAATAATTTTTTATACTTAAACAATACTCAAATAAATTTTTTTCATTTTTTAAATTTGAAAAGTTTATTAATATATTAGAGAAATATAATTACAAGTCCTAAATCATCATTTAATTAATGTATTATAGTATCTCTCGATCTTGTAAAATAAATAAATTAAAAGTTATTTAAACAAAATATTAGAATAAATAAATAACAACATATACTTGTTAGTTGTTTATTTGTTCCTGCACCCTAACAAATGTCTTTCTGCACTTTATCATTTTTTAAGAAGACTATTTTATCCTTTTTTTCAAAAATAACTTTCGAATAGCTCTTTTTAAGATATTTTTGGAATATATTTTATTAATTCTTCAATCCGAAATTAAATAAAAAAATATGTTTTAAAAAAATATTATAGAATGATTTTTTGTCTTTCAAATTTTTTATTTCATAAAAACTTTTGTTTACAGAATCTTATTCCGAAAACTTGCTTACAAAATCCTATTGAATCCTATTCTAAAATTATCTAAACTGTGAAATTAACCGTGAAAGGTTAATTTTGATATTTCAAAAACTGTAGGAGTGCAGAAAGAAAATTGTAACAGTGCAAAAATAAGTCCCATACTTATTTTGGATAGGAGTCCAAACTTGAAAGAATTTTGATGGGCCGACTCAAATACCAATAAAATAAAAGTTGTTTCTTTATGTACTTCCATAATTTTTTGTGCATCTCATATATTTAAATATTAAAAATATTTGTTATTATATTATTTTTTTTTTATTTTGGAATGGATGACCCTAAATATTTTCAATCTGAAGATATCTTCTTGATTTTATAATTTATATTGGTTTTTTAAAAAAATTACATTTTGAATTATGAAATTCATAAAATATATCCAGATTAAAAAATCTAAAAATATATTTATATAAAATACTTTTCGGATTATGTAATTTAAACGGTATATAAAAAGATGGTAAAAAAATGAAGATTTTTTATTTTTTTTTGTGTAATTACATCTATGTACAATAAATATAAGTGTAGTGTATGTACATCCAATTATGTAGTATTATATGCCTCAAACACTATAAGAAAATACTATAAGATTTTCCTTTATATGCCTCAAACATCACCTCATTTGAATTTCAAACACTTTCTTGCAATGATCCCAGAGTACATGATGAGACACGTCTTTAATGAAGACCCACACAAAAATTTACTGTTTATTGGCATCTTTTCTAGTAGTATTCATCAGGAAAAAAGAGTAATTAATCTAGTTCAACCAAATGATAAATGATAAATGCATATCCAAAAGCGTGTAATTGTTACATTAGATAGACTGTAGAAAAAATCCTCACAACTTCATCAAAGGATAATTAAAATGAAAACCTAATTTTTTTTTTACAACAAAAGAATTTTTCATGAGTGTAGGCGGAAAATAATTGTCTCTGTTATTCCAACACCTTTTTTCTGTAAGCAACACTTTGAATAGGTTAAAAATTTAGAATTATATAATTTAACTTTAAAAAGGATAGTGTCAGTTAACAAATTTTATGAAATTATTTTTCTCCAAAAGAAAATATTAAATAAAAAGGATACTTTGATGTACAACTATAATAAAAAAATAAAAAATTGTTAACACAATTAACAATAAAAAAACATATATTTAACATTGTTTATAATAATATTTTTAAATTAAAAAATAAAATGAAAAAAATAAAATATTAATTTATTATGATATACGTGAAGTGTGTAAGGACCGAGAAAAATAGTCTTAGATTAGAAATGATACCATTAAAATTACACCTCAATATTTATTAAAGTGAAAAAGCTATATAAATAGAAAATTAGTTATTCAGGTTTCATTTTAAAAGAACCACCATCTCTTTAGAAGTTTCATTTTCCTTTCCTCTCCCTTCTCTCTAAGATTCTGATCTTCTCGCTCATCTGTTTGTTTGACGATCGGAGTCCTGACAGCGAGATCTACAAGACTGTCCGATCAGAATCTTTCATAGAGTAACTTCATTTTTGTTCCTTTTCCTTTCCTCTCCCTTCTCTCTAAGATTCTGACCTCTTGCTCATCTGTTTGACGATCGGAGTCCACCATTAGAATCCTGACAACGAGATCTACAAGACTGTCCGATCAGAATCTTTCAAAGATTTTATGATCAGAGTCTGTCATTGGACTCCTGACTCCTGACAGATTTCCCGATTAGAATCTTAGATAGAGTTAGGTTATCCTTAGATAGAGTTTGGTGGGTTGGAACTCTTAGTGAGCATCTGCTCAAGTCCAGGTAAAGGAAGCTAGTCTTATTCTTTACATTAAAACCCTAGGTTAGAAGATTTTGGATGTGGGGTGACGTGGTCACCAATTACAATTGTCTCTTTTGAAGAGTAAAGTAATATATTGACTAAAATAGTTGACTTTGAATATTTTATATTGATTTTAAGGTGAATAAGTTGTTGAAGGTGTTTGTGATTGAGAATTGAAAGTATTTGAATGATAATATAAATTAGTTGAACTGTTTTAGAATATTTTGTTGAATTACTTAAGTGAGATGTTTGATGAGAAGTGGTTGTTTGATTTTAAATGATGATTGATTTAAAGAGCATATATTTGGAATTAATTATGTGTTTAAAGTTTGAGATATATTTGGATTGTTTAGAAAATTTAAATATGATGTGATTGAGTGATGCATTATGTTAAATGATGTATATTTAATGAGGTTAAAATGTGATCAAGACATAGTATTTTTAGGAAAGAAAATAGATTGTTATTAGGGTGTATTGATTTGTGAGTGTCATTTACCCCCGTCATATAAAGATGATGAAATGATAAGATATTGAGATAATTATGTGCATGGTTGTGTGAGTTTCACAATAGTAGTATGACAGGTGCATGTCTCTGGATGCTAATTTCAATACACCTTCCGGAAGTAGAGTTAAATGTCTGAGTATGTGAGTCAAGTGTCTGACAGGAGTAACGTGGATGATGAACGTGATAGACACTCGATGGTTATATGAAATATTTGAGAAATTGTATGAGAATTTATGAATTTTGTGTATCAATTTGAAATTTAAATTATATAGAAAATTTTGTTATAGTTAGTTTACCTGTTATTTGTTTGTATTTGTGTTTTATCTGTGATGATCGTGTACAGGGGAGCAAATAAGATTGCAGGTAATAGAGCTCCTAGGTGAGCAGCTGGAGGATGTGATAATTTTAATTTGAATGCTTTGTTTGTTTTTAAAACTTTTGATGTATATATTAAAATCCCTACGAAGAGGGATATTTTTTTTTAGATACAATTATGAGATAGTTATATATATTCATATGTTAAGTAGATAATGTTTTTTTACTTTTATTTTATTATATATGGGTAAAAATTAGGATGTTACAAAATGTGTATTTTTACTATTAAGAATGTTAAAATATTAACATCCAAATAATATATATATATATATATATATATATATATATATATATATATATATATATATATAAACTATATATCACTCTACCTGCATCAGCTTTGTTCTTGGTTTTAAGGCCTCACCTAACTTACGACTATACTATTAAAAGTTATTAAATAAAAATTAATTTAAAAGATAAAAAATAATTATTTAATATATTAATTAAATTAAATATTATTTTATAAATTAAAATAAATTGTTAGTGATAAATAAAATGTTGTTAAATTAAATATCAAATTAGTAATTAGTTTATTTTATTTTTATTATTAATAGAAATTATTTTAAATATCAATAATTTTTTTAATTTATAAAATAATAACTAATTTAGTCATAATAATAATTAATTAATTCTTTTTTTACACGATTATTTTATATATACCTTTCACATCCATCTCAATATGTCTTTTATACATGTCTTTAACAATAATGATATATAACCAATGATTTGTTATTAAAACAAATAACAATAACTATCTCTTGTAGAAAGCCATATTGTGTTTTTCTCAACAAGGTGCAACTGTCTTTCTAGCATACCTGATCACACTTTTGATATGCACTCTTAAAGAATTAAGTTAGAGTGTAAATATAGCATAGAAAACTAATTTTTTTTATCGATAATAAAAATAAAATAAATATAAATATTTGAGGGATATTTTAATTCTATTACACAAGTTAATTAGTAGTCTAACATATAAGTTTCAATATCCAACCAAAACATCCTACCAAAACCTAATAGAAAATTACAGCTTAAAAAACGCAATAAACCTAAATCTTGAACAAATATCATAAATTAATTTGCACTTATTTATTTTAGGGTTTAGAGTAAACTAAAAAAAATCAACTATAAAACGACAAACTTTAAGTTTAGGGTTATATATATAATATGTTTGTCTCCTATTTAGTATATACGTTTTAACCCTAATCAAATTAGTTACTTAATATTCATCCATATCAAAGATTGTGTCAGATTAAATTTTATTTAGAAATATCATCTATTCCATATTCATGTATGCAATGGTATTTCATTCCATTGTAAATTCTGACTAAATTAAAGCCTATAACACATGTCTGATGCAGTAGATGTGTTACAGGTAAGTGAAGATGCTGCACAGCTACTGTTGGAGATAAGTGAGAAAGTTTGGAATCAGTAGGAACTAGGCGTTTACCTGATGTTTCTCAAGGGTTATGCCCATGAATATGTTTTGGACACATCTGTTTTGTATTGGCTTATGTTAGAATTTTTTTGGACAGTAGAATAGGAATTTTTGTAAGTCTATTCAAGCATTTTATGACTAATGTTTTTAGAATTTCCTCTTTGTTTTGTTGTTGACTTGAGTGGGAACTTTAATCTATTTTTTCTAATAAAAAAATGTCTGATACTGAAATATAGAATAAAATTTGTCTTAAACCTAACTCGAAACTGTTCCAATAGTTATTCCGGCTTTTTTTTTTCACATGCATGGGTTAAGTATGTTTGTATTTGCCATGGGTCGTTTCCAAACATCTGAACTGGTCTAGGGCAAACTTAAAGTTTCTATAAATGCAGAGCAGCAAGTACCAATCAGATAGACTGTGTTTTAACTCACTATACCACCAAATTAAGAAGTTTGACCTGAAAGCTAGTGGCAATGGAGCATAGCCTTTAATTCAATAAATACATACACTTATTTGACCAATATCAAACAAAACTTTAACCTCTAGCTACAGATTTTGGTTATTATCACTAGGGTCTATGAAAAAGCTAGCCTAACATCTAGATTCTGGCTACTTCAAACTACTACTAGGAAGCACTTGACATATATCTACCAAAAAGGCAACCAAATAAAATATGTCAAAATGCTTTTATTCCTCGTGAACCTCCCTTAAGCATCATTATTAATATTATGATTACTACTATAAAACACATCCCAACGTGTAAAGTTAGCTAGACTTATTTATTGTTATAATAATTTCAATAAGCAAGCTATTCCACCTTCTCATAGGTTCTGCAATACGTGAACTAATAATTGTTTTCCTCATTAACCCACGCCATGTAGGGTTGTTCAGGAACCGAAATTTGACTGAAGGTCAACAGTAATAGTTGTAATACCAAATACTATGCAGTGGTCATATTTTTTAATCATTTTCTATATTTCTACATTCGAATTCTTCATATTTTTTCTAATTGTTTTTTCATTACTTTATATCTTCCACTTCTCTCGAGGAAGTGAAGCCAAAAACGATAACAAGGTTAAGACAGAAGACAAACCAACAACAACAACTACTACTTAGAGAACATGCACTGCTAGGGGAACTTGCTGTTCCTTCTTTCATCTCAAACATGCAGTGGTCCCTACTACACTCAGAACAGCTGACAATAAGCAGAAACATATCTGATCACAAAATCGCTCTAAACCGGTCTTAAGCTTCACCAACAATTCCCAATAATTTTGTGTTACTTTACACTGTACTGCCATACACATGAATTGGGACCACTAGATATGTCATCTGAGTTATAGTCAGAAAGGACTTCATTGATGGGCTGCAGTGAATTGGTTCAAACCCATTGATGAGCCTAAGGAAGCAAACTTGACCAGCTCTTGGGGTAGAAAGGGATGTCCACCTCCATTTCTACTCATGCCAAGAAAATCTCTTGTCAAGTTATGTTCCACTGTGTTTGAGACTGGATGGAGCTTTAGCTGAGTTGGTTCCACATTGTTTTGCATCAGAAACTGATCAAAACCGTTTGATGAATGTGTCAATGAGCTAAAGTCAGTAGAACTGCCCAACATAGTTGCACTGCTGCTTGATCCATTGAAATTCTCATGTTGGTTAAAGTTCTGAAAGGCTTGGTTAAGTTGATCACAACTTTGGTTTGCATTGCTATTGAGACTAGTACTCTGGGCGGAAGATGAGCTCATCACTCCAAAACTGCCTCTGAAAATTGAAGGGTTGGTGCTTCTGGTGGAACCCATTTGTGCTGCCTTCTGCAAAAGGGCAGTGGCCGACATTGGGGAAGCTGAGATTGAATTCTTGTTTTGACTCTCAGAATAAATAGATGCCAAATCGGAAGCTCCACCTTCTCCCTTTGAATTGGATGCAGGCATTCCAAAATTGGAGAATATTGAAGAAGAACCAATCAAGGCATTATTAGCCTGTGCAATTTGCACAACCTCAGGCAAACCTGAAGAACTTGATGATGCCACATCAAGTGGGTTATTGATGTGATGATTTCCCTGATTCAACCACAGTGACAAGTTTGGTCTTTGTTGGTCTGCACCCATTCCCATTAAACGAAACCCATGTGGACCAAAGTGCGGAACACTCTGCATTCCCTGACCAGTGATTAATCCATGTGACGACAAACCAGCCTGTGTATTCATCACAGTTGCATCTTCGCTCTTGAAATTTAGACTACTGGTAGAAACTGAGGAGAGTCTCGAACTCTCTTCGACTAAGGCATCGCAGAAAGCCCTGTGAGTAATAAAGCTGTCCTTCCTGTTCAAAGTTCAATGAAAATTCCCCATTAATTATCAAATCATTTAAACTATACACTTCCACAATTATCCCACATTAAATCTCGAACTCAATGCACCAACAAACGAAAAAGCCTTTATTACATCCCAAAAAAGCACACACCAGAGATTTCAAAACTAAATCATAATAATATAGTTATACTACTAATAAACGAGAATAGAAGTAGATTTTATGTGACTTTGCAACTGCGAATTAATTCATGTCTACTTTGTATTGTGTCTATGAAAAGAATTCATTTTCACGAGACAAAATTATATGAATCAAATCCACATGTGACTATTCATTAGGAAGCTGCATGAATTAGTTAATTACCTGGAGAAGAGGGTGCCACAGTCGCACTTATACTCTCTGGTGCCACAGGTTTTGGTGTGAGCTTTCCAATCAGATTGAACAGCGTATTTTTTGGAGCACTTTTCACACTTCCACTTCTTCTCACCGTGTTTTCTGCTATAGTGCTTTTTTATTCCGGTGAGGTCGCCGAGAGCCCTGGCGGCGTGGTGGTGGACACAGGTCTTCTCTGGACAGATATATACCTTCTTCCGAACCTCTTTGTTTGACCTCTGTCGTAGCTTCCATGGAAGGTTGTGACCCCTCCTATGAAGCTGAAGGTTCTGGTCCCTCTGGAACCCTTTGTTGCATATTTCACAGATGAAACGGTTCGTGGCCATGAGAGTCTTTGGTGAAAGAGCAATAACCTCAGCATCTGGATCTGCATAACCCAGTCCAAATTAAAAATAAATTAAAACCAATTCGAAAGGTGGAAAAACCAATTTATTTGAGAAGAATTAGTGCTTTTAGATTACCTGGTGTTCCTGGTAGGTTTCTCTTCTTCTTGGTAAGTGGAGGGGGAGGATTAGGGTTAGGGTTTGTGTTTTGTTCATTGGGAAGCCCTGGGAGGGTAGTGGATAGTGAAAAGGGGTCACTGGGTATCATTTGCATATTGGTAAAAAGGTATTGAAGTGGTTTGCTTTCTAGCAAAGTAGAAGCAAACAGCTAACTTTCATAGGTTTCAGACAGTACAAGCAAGAAAACAAGGGATGTTAGAATAGCTAAAGCCAAGAAATATAATATAAGTTTTTTTTGGAGGTTACCACCATATTCTGTAAGAGGGAGTGGCTGGCTTCATGTGATTATTCTGCCCAAGGACAAGAAAAAGCCATAGACGAAACTTGAATCAGATAAAATATATTTAACCCCTCCAAAATATAGTATATATATACACAGACTTGTGTAAGGGCTTCCGACTGCTGTCTGCACCCTTGTTTTTTTTTATTTCTTTAACGTTTGAAAGATAAAACAAAGACCTCATATTTATAATCAACATGACAAATGATAATATACATACATATATACATACAGAGAGAGAGTGTGTGTGTTATACTATTGTTTATACACATTTTGTACCAGTTTTTTTCTTTATAAACTCCTTTGTCACACTCTTTCTCACGTAACCTACTTGTTTTGCATAAAAAAATGTTTCATAGTAGTATTTCTATTAATTATATAATTCATAAGATAAATTTATACATATAATATGTTAGCTATACATATCTTATGTCATACCCAAAATCTTTTCTCTGAAAGAAAGTTATACAAATAATATGTCAGCTCTCTGTCTGTCGTCACCCTCCCTTCCTCTCTCTCTCCTTTCCCTTGCTCTTTACTGTCTTTGGTTTTACGCGTACCCTCTTTCTCCATAACTCATTTACTGGCATTCTCAAAGTGACATGGTCATAAATTTTAATGGGCCACCACATGCCTATACACAAACACACACACACACTTTCTCTCTCAGTCTCACACAAACACACAAAACAGACCAGAACTTTCTCATAACAGAGATACAACCACATGCAGATCCGTAGAAGAATGTGTGTTTTCATCTGTTGGAGGGAGTGAGTTGCATTTCCTCTGCCTCATGTATATAGCAAATAAAAAAAATGACATATAACATTCCCTGCCAATATGTATAACATAAAATATAATTAATCTTAATAGAGCATGTGTATATTTAATTTTAAGCTCAATCTCCTTAAAAAAAACCGAAAATTTTAAAGCTGGAAGTGTACCTCCTTTGGTAAAAGTGAATAGATTACTTTATATACATACGTTGACTCTTTGGTAGCTAAATAGCATTATTAGTAATACGTATAAAAAGGGTTGTGTTGTGCACGTGACATGGAAGAAATGAAGGTTAAGATGATGGTGTTGGTGAGGAGCAGGGTAACAGAAAAGTTACTTACCTTTATAAGAGGCTTTAGTTGGTACTGAATGATTAAGCCATAATTACAGTGAGGGTACCCTTTTAGCATGCGAGAGACTGTTGTAAATGGCAGGTCAGTGAAACATTTGCATAGAGAGAGAGAGAGAGAAAAGGAAAGAGAAAGAGAGTGCATGTGTGTTGTGGGGTCAATGCAGTAGTCTACGATGTGGGACAGTGTTTGAGGTTCTCTTTTTCCGATGCAGGTTGATAGGACCGTCCGTGATACTCTGTCACTGCGTGGTCATTGTGAGGGCTCAAGAAAACTGAACCATGGGGGTCCCCGCTGCACCGTCCATCATCCCAAAAAGTATCACTCCTACATCCATAATTTTCTACCAAAATCTTTTTTACTATTCTTATTTTTACAGATTAATAAAATTTAGTGATTTCTAATGTGTCACTTAACAAATCACATCTATCTACTTACTTATATATTTATTTATTTAAATTACATAGTGGACTTGAATTACTAAAAAAATATTAAATAAAAAATAATTTTAAAGATAAAAATTATTTAATTATTATAATAATTAAATTAAATATTATTTTATAAGTTTAAAAAATTATTAGTATTTAATTTTTCTTCCTAATAAAAATTTATAAATTAATATTTAATTAGTCACAAAAATTTTAGTTACTAATTATTTTAGATTATAAAATTAACAACTAAAATCTTGATAACTAATTAGATATTAACTAATTAACTATATATCAATTTATAAATTAATTTATATATTTTTGTTAATAATAAAATTATTTTAGTTTATAAAATAATATCAAAGATGGACAGATTATAATTTATGTTTTATGGACTTTTCTTAAATTTTGTCTACTTAATTTAATAATATTTTTGAATTGTGATAAATGGTTGAATTAAGTTATGATGGAGTGTTTCTTTTATTATACTATAATAAATATTTGAGTAAAATCAGTTTATGTTGTGTTATAATAAATATACAAATTAGTTGTAATTAAAACATGTTTAAATAAATCAATTAATGTATAATGGTCAAACCTTTGCCTAGCCACTTGATACTCCTAAGACTAATTTAGAGTAAACATATACCCTTCTATAGTGACTTACACTTTAAGTTATAGAGTGACACCAACATGTCTCAGAATATGCTCCTATTGTTTAGTCACCTAGACGAAGACGTTACATAACAAATTTCAGCTAACTTCCCTGTATACAATGTTAATATTTTTAATAAGATTAAGAATTAATAAGAAAATATGAATTGTGTGTGTTTTTTCATGAGAAAAAATAAATAGATGTATTTCAAAGATACTTCAACCCTTACACAAGAAGGTATAACAAAATCTCCTAATACACAAGAGACAAGAGATAAGTTTTTAACTCAAACAAACCAACAAACTTAAAAAACTACCAAAACATTTACTCTCAAACACAAGTACACAAAACACTGTTCCACTAACAATAGATCCTACTGTACTAGTGGTGTCCGCACGATCAACACTCTAACTCAGCATTCGGTCCAAACTGGCTGACACAACCAAAACCATTACACCTAAACAATGTTAACAAGACTAATCAGCGATCAAACACTAGGTAATGCACTCTAAACATGACCCAACTCCCTAATTTGGCCTAATAACAAAGGGTCCATGGTAATTATATAAATATACACAAATTCCAAGAATCAGGTACGTCATGGTACTGTACTAAGAGCATCGAGTGTCGAACACTGATTTCTTACTTGAGCGTCAGAATACCTTTTGCAGGTACCATCCGATCCCAGAGCTAGCAAAGAAGAGTGAAGGAGCGAGTGTGAGAGTTCAGCTAAGAGAGAGGAGTAAGGTGTAGATCGACCGACCGAGGAGTAGCCCGAATCGTTCTCTGAGTTCCAACCTCGTTCGAGAACACCTCGCACCTAAAGCTTTTTAATAGATTTTATGCAAACCAACGACTCAAGGCATCAATCCGAATAAAAGAAACAACCTAAGCGTACCTTCGAACCAATGACCATAACTTCAGTTGCACCATTGTAAAGACTTCAATGTGATCTATCATGCTGCTCTTAAAAAATTTCTTATTCCTTTGCTTCCACAATTTTCCTACAACTGTTATCCACACACAATCCTAAAGCTGATTAACTGCTTCGTAGAAATCTATCATATTAAATCGTGATAAATACATTTTTTTGACTATTAGTGATAAGTCAATAACAAATTCATCCACTCATAATACTTCAACCAAACAATACTACAAATGCAAAAAAAATGTCACATTGTTTCCTCTTTCTCATACAAATATACACGTATGAATTAATTGTGTATGTAAGAAATACTTCGAATCACGTTGTGAAGATGAAGTTAATTAATTAAGAACTGGAGGACTACAAGAGTGATAAGACATCTTACCTCACACTCACACTCAATAAATGATGATAATAACTAGGTGACCACCAACTCTAGATATTACTTGATCATCATTGATCCCATGTGGCTTTGTGGATCATTATTTTCCTTTACTTTTTTTTTCTCTTTCTAATTTTGTTTCGCCAAAATTCTTCGTCCTATGATCATGTGCAATTGATTGCAATTCAATCAGATATTCTAAATCTCCATCGATACTCTATTTTTCCGGGTAAATTCAGTTGTTGCATTTTTTATGTAACTGCAAATGAGATATAACACCTTGTTTAGGATCTTTTGGCAGTTGTTGATCAGGGTTATTTTGGTTTAAATTGTTGCTACATTTTTTTTATAGTAGCTTATATGTATATGCACTTGATATATAATAATTGTTCTAGATTTGGTTGGGTTTAGAGGAATTAAAATATTAACAATTGGATGTTTTGCACATGTCTTTTTTAACCATCTTCTCTTTTTTTCTTCTTTGAAATACTCTTAATGTTTTATTTGCATTACTTACTTAAATGTCATAAGAAATTAACAAATGCAATTTAGAGAGAAAGATCAATAAAAGTTAGTTAAATTAAAAAAACGGTACAAGGAATGATTTATATTATAGTATTTAATTTTTAATCCTAATGCAGGGTTTGAAATTGTCCTATGATTTCATATATTGTTCACTTTACATGTTTTTAAAGCAACTTTAAAATGTAATTATATCTCTCTCCCAATTCGTCCTAATAATTTGTCTCTCTCAATTTCCAACAACCCTAGCTAGCTAGACTTATGTCTCATATATGCACAACTTTTGCCATCACAAGTAACAGCATTGACCTCCTCACTCAACTAATCACTGCCACTAATGTTAATATGAGAACTCTATTATTCCATATAGCACAAAGTGTCTCCAAAAGATTTTGAATCTTCTTCAATAATGATTATTTATAGATGTACCAGTATCCTCGTCAACTTGGTCCTTACGTGTATATATAGTTTAGTTGACTTTACCTATTACTGCTCTTCTTTACATTATTACATGAACAATATTTTGAAGTGTGATCAAAACCTATTTTCTTATATAAGACAATGTCTGTGTTCTTGATCTACAACAACTAGCATTAGTTCAATTTTCTAAGCAATTATGTGTTTTGGTCTTAGGCGTGTAAAGGTCGCAATTACTGGTTTTGAGATAGGTAGAGCACTTAAAGTTTCACGTCTTTTATAAGGACAACATATAATTGCAAAGACAATAATAGGTTAATTAAAAAATAAAAATAAATTACAACATGTCAATACAAAAAATTTATGGTGTATTATTATCTAAAAATTTAAAATTTATTTTTTTAGCAACAAGCTGTACTTTACAATAACATTAAATATCTTGATATAAATATTACTTAAATAATTCTTAAGTCCATAACACATATAATTAAAAAATAATAATAATTTCGTAAAACAGATAAAAGTTCCTGCGAAATTGACAATAATTTTTTCTTCATATAACAAGATGAAAATTTAAGAACAAAAAATTAAAAAAAAAAAATGTCAACTCATTAGCCTAAATCACATTAAAAAAGTATATTTTATTTAAATAATATTTTTTAAAGCTTGAGCTAACCTAAAGTAAATTATAAATCACGCAAGTCGATTTGTCACGTGGCAACATTATATATCTAAGAAATTAGTGACATGGTGAAATTAGAAACTACTTTTCTTTTGGGTTGGTGATATTTGTAACTAGTTAATCCAAGTAACAAAATTTTGCTCATAAAAGAAGGTACAAAAAATATTTAGGATGACGAACATATTAAGAAGTAACTTTAATGAGCCATTTCGTTGAAACGATGGATTTTTATAAAAAAAAATTTAGAAAGTTCATAAATCAAAGAAATAAAAAATTAATAAAATATTAAAAACTAATTAACAAAAGTTTCAATTTTTTTAAAATATACGGAGATTTGTGAAAAATATGATTAAAAAGAAATATTAAAACATATTATATTAAATATATATTTTATACTAATTATAATAAATATATTATGCTTTTATGTTATTAATCCATTTATATTTATATTATATTATAATAAAATAAGTATCATTAATAATATAATATAAATAATTATTATTATTTTATATATAAAATAATTAAAATAAGAATATTAATAATAAATTTATAAATAATAACTATAATTAAAAAATTAAAAATTTATAAATAATAATTAATAGTGATACAAATAAATAAAATTAAATAACAGTTTTTTTTATCACAAAAAATAAATAAATTGAAAAAAAAACTGTTATTTAATTTTATTTATTTGATCACTAATAATTATTAGTTATAAAATTAAACTATCAGTTATAATAATAAAATTAAAATTATTAATTAATTATAACATTATTATCTTTTATTTAATTAAAAAATATTTATAATAATATAAATTAATTAATTTTTATTATATATATATTATTTTATAATTCTAAAAAAATATTATATTTATTAAATATTCATAAGTTTCTTTTTACTTTCCACTCAATCTATAATAATCTAAAAAATCTCTTTTTTCTTATACTTTCTCTTTAATTTCACTTTCTAATTCAAACAAAATATATAGTATAACTCAATTTTGTAACCACTTTTTATTATATATATATATTTGAGTACATGTTCTACTCGTTTGACGACACTAATATTTTCTGAAAGTGAATGACCCTGGCCGGCGAGACTATTGAGCTAAAAAATAATACAGATGGAAAGAGAGAGTGGGGAGATAACATAATTAATTTAAAGGAAAATGTAATTTAGTAGTTTCTTTATTATACTATATAATTCTTTTTAAAAAAACTATATATATATATCATTAGCCAATTCAACAACTTTTGGCTTTACATATTTGGAACTATCTCACCATGAAATCCATATTATATTGCATGTTTCATCATCTCCATGTATAATCAGTATCCTATGCTCACTCCCCAACACATTCACAACAACACCACAAACATAATACAGATTCAAATTTTTTAATGCAACAAATTTCTCGTAAGGGTAGGAATGGAAAACACAGGTGCCATATAAAAACATATTATATCTGACCAGATAACGACATAAGGAGCAACCCTCCATTTATCTTCTCTACAAACTACACATTCCAATGGTTAATTCTTTTCAATTCAATTATAATAATAATTCCCTTCAATCTATACTTAATTAATTGGTTTTCGATTCACTGCAAAGTTCATCTGCCTTTTAATATTTTTAAACTAATACAATTGTCATCTTGTTTCCCTAAAACGCGTTTTAGAGTAAGATTTTCAAAGACCCTAATGGTCTGTGTTGGTTTAAGTTTTTGTGATTGTGTAGTATTACACACACAATATTCCACAATTAAAAAAAGTGGTCATACTTTAATACACACAAAAACATATTCACTTTATAATTCAAAATAAAAATATTTTAATTATATTTATTTTATTTTTTAATTTAAAATCTTAATATATATTATTATATTATTAGAGTTGGTTATTAATTGAGTGTATTATTTTAAGGTTGTGAAATTATTTCATATATATATATATATATATATATATAATATTCTACTCCACTACTCATAATGAACATATTAGGATATGTGATCATAGTCAATCTTATATTTTTAACAACATTCATTAACTGACTAGAAGATGGTATAGACAATAGATGAAATAGTTTATCTTCTAACTTTTCACAAATCACATGATAGTTATGTCTATGTACTTTGTGTGTTCAAGAAAGTAAAGATTGTGTGATATGTCAAGCTGACTGATTATCACACTAGAAAGCAGGAATGGAAGTTTGTATGTGAAGATCTTGAAGGATGTAGCTGAACCCTTCTAATTCACAAGCTATAATGTGAGCATCCTGTATTTAGCTTTGGAGGACCAAGAAACGGTAGTTTGTTTTTTTGATTTCCGTGAAATCAAAGAAGAACATAGGAAAAGGTAGTATCCAGTTGTAGACTGTTTGACAAGATGCCCAATCAGAGTCATTGAACCTTTATTTGCACCTCAAACTTAGCTACAAAGAACAATCATTGTGCAGGATCAGTCTTCTGGTAGTGTAGAATATGTTGTGCAACTTGTTGATGATAAACTGTGGATTCTTGTAGGAATTGACTGAGAAGATGAAGAACAAAATGTATATTGTTAGTGTATATGTGAGATATAAGAGTTTGTCAATAGTCTTGTGTAAGAATCTCGATTTTATAAATTTACAACTTCATAAAGAACTTTGTTATTAGACATAAAAGGTGTGGAGCAAGGCTTACTTGCAAGTATCCCAACTTCTTTCAAAATATCAAGGATATCTTTCTTTTGACATGGATGAATTATCTTTTTAGACCTGGTCACCTCAAGGCTGAGAAAGTATTTGAGTTTTCCTAAATCTTTAATCTTGAAGAAATCATTTAGAACACTTTTATATTCTTTTAATTTCAGATAAAGAATTTGCAATAATTATCATCTACATACACAAGTTAAAATGTGAAAGAATTTGGAGATTTTATAATAAGAAGAGAATAATCATATTTAGATTGAGAGAAACCAGCAAAATTAAGAAAGAAGGAAAGTTGGAAAATCACTACTTGCTTGCTTGCTTTAGCCCATATAGAGGCTTTGTAAGTTTGCAAACTTGATTTTGTTTTTCTATAATCAATCCTGGACGAGGTATCATGAACACATCTTCATTTAGGTCTCCAATAAAAAAAAAAACATTGTCAACATCTAATTGATGTAAATGCTAGTTTCGAATAGCTACAATGACTAAGAGAAGTCTAACTATTAGTTTAGCAACAAGGAAAAATGTATCTAAATAGTCAATTCCTTCTAATTATGTGTAACCCTTTGTTACAAGTCCTGCATTATGTCTTTCAATAATTCCATCTCCAATGGTTGTTTTTCTCCTAGTAAGTCTATGAGATACAATAGTTTGATTATATTGGAGAGCTTTAATCTCCTTCTTCATGACAATGATATATTCTGAATATTGACAAACTTGTTCATAATTTTTGAGTTTCAACATAGAAAGATATAACCAAAGTGAATTTCAGGTGTTTTTCATATATTAAACGTGTTTTTGACATGAGTTCATGAATATTCGACATCACATTTTGTATAACTCTAAATTTTATTAGAGTTGACATTTTGTATGACATTTTTACTCCAAAGAGATGAAAAAGGTAGGTATATAATATAAGCTTATATGCTTGTACATTTTCGCTGGAATAAATGAGGAAAAATCAATTAAAACATCAGTTCATTTAAATGCATACTTATTTGGTTCCAATGTCTAATATATGCTTAATGAGTTGGACTTTTTTAAGGAGGAAGGTTGAGTTTGTGGTTATATTATTATTTTTAATTTGCTTATTACTTTATTATTTTTTTGGCATATTTATAAAATTAGCTTAATATTTATTTACTTCTTTTTCAATATTTGAATGTTTATATTTTTTTATTCAAGATACGTATAGATGAAATACTTTTCTAGATTTTATTATTAATTTTATCAATTTAGATATATTTCTTGTATGATTTGTTAATAGTAAGACCATTTTCAACTTTTATTAGTTTTTTTTGCATAATTTATTAATTACTTTTGTTTTCTTATAAAAAAAATACATGTTCCAAAATTTTCATATTGTTTACTAAATCTTAGTTTATTAATCAGAATCAAATAAAATCAAAATCCATGAATCAATAAACTCAATCTGACCCATTCAAACATATATTGTAGGATTTAAGATTTGAGTTAACTAATGATTCTTGATTCAATAGCTAAATTTTAAGAGGCATTTGGATACCCCAATCTATAAAAAAAAGTAAAAATAAAACATACAAAAAGGGTTGTTATGTTGTATGTGTTTATTGTCACAAATACTTATTAACCACCACTTCCCAACCAAAAAAAATCCTATAATTCAAGTGAATATAATAACTAATCAATTCAAACTAAGATGCTCTCTCTAATTTTTTTATTAACAAAAGAATGAAAATAAAATAAATATGAAGTATTTTGCGAATTTTTTTTTATCAACAAAAACGAACGAATAAATAAAAAGTATTTGAGGATACCTAAACTCTTATTAAAAAAAACTTCCAAAGGCTCTTGACTTCTACTCTCCTAAAAACATGCAAGCAAATTATCTCCTAGAAACATAGACTGTAATGCAAATCAAAGACTCAAGTCATCGACCTGAAGTATTTTGGAGATGTTCTAATATGACTATAAGACTGCATAATCTTCAAAAACTAACAAACCCACTCTAACACCAAATGGTTGGCATAACTCTACACAAACTAAGATTCCCATTTCTATGGTTATATATTCCACGGTTAATTATACATGCCAATACCATTATGATATAATTGTTGGATCTCTGCATTATTATGTGACATACTGTATGTGTGTGTTCGTTAGAGAGATCAAGATGAGTGATAGTTCTTTAGTGGGTGACCCATACATTTCTTGCATTGATTGGGAGTGTAGTGACATACAGTTGTGAGGCAGCGGAGCAACGTCAAAACTGTCTGTCTATTAAGGGGAGAACAAGAATTAGAACACTGAAATGAATTGGTTAGTTCCAAAGAAGAAGAAACCAAATTACAGAATCAAGTTGGTCTTATTATGTTTATTCACCTTTCGTTCATCTTCTATTTCTTGGACTTTTCTGGAATAGGGTATTGGTACGGTAGGAATGACGCCAAATGCAAGCATCCTTCCCTTTATGGTTTTTTTTTTAAGAAAAATATAACAGCTCCATTATTATTTTCTGATGGAACCTTGCAAGAGAAACTTTTGGTTAGCACCATAGCTTTGGTAAGCTATATAAATATCTCAAGTTTTTAAAGCACATTTTTTTATTGAATATTTGTTGTTTAGATGATTTGTTACAGTTGGAACTAGTTAGAATGCAGTAGTTTGTAGTGTGCCCTAGTACCTTATAGCACGTTTTCTTTATTACTTTTCCAAATTCTTCAGGCAATATATATATTACTCAAGTTAGTGACAACAATAATTGTAATTAAGGCAGGTTTCCAAGTGATGAAGATAATTTTGAGACAAAAATTGCACTCAGGATACGAGAGATTGTTAATTCTGAGTCAAGTTTCATAAAAAGGAACAGTGACAGAAAATTTATTTTAGTTTTATCAATTAAAAAGTTTTATGGAGTAACTAATACAATTATCTTTCTCGACGTTTGGAACTGGGTATAAATTCATAGCTGGCAGAGTTAAAATGAAAAAAAGCACTGGAAATTATTTGTGATTGTAAATTACTTAATATAGATGAGTGATAAAAAATACTTACAATAGATTGATATAGAAGGAGAAGAAAAAGACTACAAAAATTGAATATGTTAAAATACTGGATAAATAAATACACAACAAAAGAACATGGAATGATGATATGCCGGGTATATTGGTAAATGACAAGAAATTAGTGACGTAATTTAGACAAAAGAAGATTTTTGAAGGAATCAGAAAGAGGAAAGTATAATTTATTCACTTATTAACCCGAGAAAAAGGTAGAGTAAAATTAATTTCTTTTTAACAGAAAATAAAAATTTAATAAATAAAAATATTTAAAGAATACTTCAATTCTTATAAAAAAATTACTTAATGTTCATAAAAAAAAGATATCTTTTATGAACTTCTATAAACCTACATATCTAAAATTTTACCATTCTTAATGATTCAGATAAAAGTATTGATGATCTCAAATCTAAAACATTCAGTTGAGGTCGGATAAACTCTAAAATGGTCACAAGATCGTCTCCTTGCAAATTTCATGAATTGCTTTCAAGGAAATAAAGAGACTCCACCTGCAGAAGATATCCGATGCTCAAGTCAGTAAGAGTATAAAAATATAGTGAGTATAATATAAAATAAGAGTTGAAAGTACTTGTTGTGTTGTGTGTATATACGGTGAGTTGTTTTATTTCCCTTATATAGAGTAGTGTTCTCCCCCTTGTCCTTATATCTAGCCTTATTATTGGCTTAATTCAGTAATAAATGTTGTCTCCTATTTAAGGTTGATTGTTCGGAATCCCTTGAGCATTCCTTCTGAGTCTAAGTTGGTTGACTTTGGAAATTAGGTTGATGGAGTTTGGGTGTGGAATTTAGCTTGGAGAAGGAGTCTCTTTGAGTGGGAAAAGGTTTTGGAGAGTCAACTTCTTCAAAAGCTTCAAGGTTTGAGGATTGAGTTGGATTTGGATGATAGCTAGGTCTAGAAGGATGATGAGTTTTCTTCTTACTTGATCAATTCTGCTTACGTTTTCTTAAGGGTGAGCTAGAAGGGGAAAACAAGTATGTGTACGTAAAGTTTTGGAGGATTAAGGTTTTGTCATCGACCCATGTCACAGGGTGGAGAGTGTTGGAAAATAAGTTAGCCACCAAGGCCGATTTGGAAAGGAAAGGGATAGTGATCAAAAGTAGTATGTGTTGTATGTGCGGGATGAAAGATGAGTCTTGTCACTACAAGAAAATTATGAAATAGAAACCAATTTTTAGAGATAAAAAATAATTAGTTATTATAGTGACTAACTTAAAGACTATTTTAAAGACTAAAAAATTTTGATTTTTAAATTAGTTTCTATTATTATTAAATAGTTTCTAAATTGATATCTAATTAGCAACCGAGGCTATGATGTTGACTCTCCGCCATCCCAGGGATGTGACTTCGCCGGACATTCCTATGAATAAGCAATCATCTGAAGCTTCTGAGCCGCTACCACATATTTTAACTTTTTTAATACAACTATATTGCCTGAAACTTGAGGCATATTAGCAAATTGATTTAGAAATATTGATATTTTAAAGCTGTAAGTTGACAAACTTTGCCTTTGAAGCCTCAAACCAAGCTGTCCTATGTGTGATTCCACCTGATTTTGTGGCCACCCTCAACTCAATCTTTTGGCTAAATAGATAAGCAACCTTGCTCATGAAATTATACACATACCCTTTGAAGAATGTTGATCATAGAACATGGGACAAACGGCTTGCTTTCAAAGTCTCTTTCCCCACACCTATTTATAGTATTATATATAGGATAATTGTCCCTCTCTGCATGACCAACCAACATATATATATATATATATATATGTGTGTGTGTGTGTCATGCACAGTAGTTTTAAGCTTACAGGCTTTTTTATTGAAAATATCGGTAACTGATTGATGCATTTTCTAGTTTGTTCCTCCGGAGGCATTATATGTTCATATTCATGGACAAAGATGCTAATTTAGAAATCCAACTCCCTCCTGGATTTAGATTCCACCCTTCTGATGAAGAGCTAATTGTTCACTATCTGAGAAACAAAGTGACATCATCACCCCTTCCCGGCTCATTCATAGCAGAAATAGATCTTTACAAGTATAATCCATGGGAGCTCCGAAGTTCGTGTTAGCAATTGCACTGATTTAGTTTTTGTTTCATTGTTTTCTCGAAAGTATTCATCCAGTGAGATAAAGCGTCTGTTGTTGTTAATGGTGTCATATTGAAGTAGTAGTTATACTAATAAAGGAATGATATAGCTTTTTCAATTTTGAACAGGTAAAGCTTTGTTTGGGGAGGATGAATGGTATTTCTTTACTCCCAGGGACAGGAAGTATCCCAATGGAGTGAGGCCTAATAGAGCAGCTGCTTCTGGTTATTGGAAGGCTACTGGCACTGACAAACCCATTTTTACTTCATGTGGGATGAAGAATATTGGAGTGAAGAAGGCCCTAGTGTTCTACATGGGTCGCGCACCCAAAGGATCTAAAACTGATTGGATCATGCACGAGTACAGGTTGCAGAATTCCATGATCTCCATTCCACAGCAAAGAGGGTCCATGAGAGTAGGTCAACAATTGCATGATTTCAATGTTCCATCTTCTAAAATGTTTGGTGGTTTTTTATGGCTAAAGTGATAGAGTATCAAGTTTTGACACTTGCTTTTGTTTTTCTCCATGTGCTTCAGCTGGATGAGTGGGTGCTGTGCCGGGTCCGACAGAAAACTGGCAGCACAAGAAGCACTTGGGAAGACTCAAATGAATCTATTCATGAACCAACACGCCACTTTCCAGAAATGAATAAGAACTCAAATCCTGAACCAGCCAAAAATTGTATTGGCATAGCCTCAGGCTCAGGCTTTGGTTGTAATAATGATGTAAAAGCATATGCTTCATGGTATGATGACAACTCGAATATAGTAATTGGAGCACAGTTTATGGCACCTGTAACTGAGGGCTTGTTTAATCCACTGAAGAGAAAAAACATTGAAGAGAACGATCGGTTGGACTTGCTCAATAAAAAAATAAGCGAAGAAGTTGATGTTGGGAAACAAAGAGTTGAGAAAGATGTAAACAAAGGCTACAATTTCAATAACTTTGACCACTGGACTTCCATCATACAACCCCGAGTTTAATATCGTTACCTTTACGAAATATGCATGAATTGTTAGATCATGCTTGTTTGTGTGCATATGTAGAAAAACATGTGGAGATCTTTCTGTTCTGCATGGGAAGGAAGACAGCGAATTCTATATGTAAATAAGAAAATGTAGTTGGGTTTTGTTCATGCATTGTGAATGTAAAGAGCTGAAAACTGCCATCATAGTGCAATTGAGTTGGTGATTGTTTATGTTTCGAAATGAATTTGTGGAAATTGAACTTTTTCTTGCTAATCCTTTCTTATTGCATGGATGATAGAAATGCTATTCGCAAATGGTGAAAATTCCCTACGCAGTAAAATTAGAGTTTTGGCAAAGACAATAATATATTAATAAAAATTATAATTAGCTGCAAAAAAAATACGAGAAAACAAATGCAGACGAATTAAGAGATATTATTAGTGTTCCAAATCCTATATAATTGAGACATAAAATTAAATATTATTTATAGTGTGGACAAAAAAAAGTAAAGTTTTAAATGGACACTAAAATCATAAAAAAAAATAGTCGTTTCCTCCATAGTTTTCACTAATTCATTAGCAACCTTTAGATTAGTGGCAATTTAATGGGACACTAAACTCACTCTAAATATCATTTAGTGTCTCCCTTTTACTTTTTGTGTGGATTTTTTTAGGAGGTTAATATTATTATTTCTTGTAGTGATTAAATATATAATCATTAGACAACAGTTAGTAATTATAATAATATTTTATCTAAATATCTGGTTAAATATATTAGTAAATATATTGTTAAAATCAATTTATGAAATCCAATTCACAACTGCGTGCTTGTTTTTATAATTATCACATTTTAACAACAACAAAATAAAGGAAAGCGAAATGAATGAAAAATTATTTTTTAAATAAAAATTATAAGAGAAAATAAATAATTAAAATAAGAATACAATTATCTATATGTTCTTTTTTTATCTCTTTGAAGGTGGTTTAATATAAGCTAACTTGTTTTCCCTATCAGTACAGGAAGGATATATCTTATTGGATTAACTCGTATCTAGCTATGTTCAATTAAACATATTAGGTTTGTTAATTCATTATCCGTCAAAAGATTAACTATACTCTCGTAATTTAAAATCTAAGGTTTTCTTTTTAAGTCCAATAATTAGATTCAACTATCAATTATTTTCTCTAACATTTTTATGTGTAAATCAATGGTTAAAAGTTTTGCATAATACAAAATTAATAAAAGATAAATTAAGAGAAAGAATAAATTAAAATCAATAGTGATAAATAAAAGGTTAAGTCAATCCTATAATATATAAAATTACTTGTAAATAGTCATGAACAATCAATCCTCTACCAGAAAAAGTGTCTATTTAAAGCATATAAGTTCAACAACATTAATATTAGGTCTACACAGAAATATATTATAGAGGATGAATTTTAAGTTTAATACCACTAGGATAAACTATTATATCCTTCTAAAAAAATAA
Source organism: Phaseolus vulgaris (assembly GCF_000499845.2). NCBI lineage: Eukaryota > Viridiplantae > Streptophyta > Magnoliopsida > Fabales > Fabaceae > Phaseolus > Phaseolus vulgaris. The sequence goes on along the minus strand of NC_023759.2, from coordinate 43,283,370 downwards.
AATTTACACTAACATATAAGACAAAGGTTTAAATAATATATTATGTAACTAACCCTACATAAAACATTCCTAAAATGTTTAAATTTTCTAAATCAAATTTATTATTTAAAAGATACTTTTATCTATAAACTTAAGCATTAGTCCTAAAATAGAATTGAGAAAATTTTAAAAAATAATAATATTACATGAAAACAAAAATAATAAATGAACTTTAACTACTATTTTAAATCCATATTAATTTGCCACATTGCTACTAGTCTGAATGGTGCAGGGTTGTTGGAAATATCTTACATGGGGAGTGATGAGTTCAGGTACAACAACCACTGGATCAATATGAATCTTAAGCGGACAAGTTAGGAATCATTTGCCGGCCACCTGACCAGAAGACTTGGGAGTAAAGAAAACAGGGCAACACCTTCTCTGTATGTCTAATGTTGAACTTTTAACTTTTAAAGGTATTGATTTAATATTTGTAAAATAAAAACTCACATTAAATTCATATTAATTTTTCAACTACCTTCTTTTATATGAAAAATTATCAAACTACAATATATTTATTTGAAATGAAAATTTTGTCCTCTCTTTGGTCTGTTCAAAATACACCTTAAAATCCTTAAAATAAACAATGGGATTTGCAAACCCACACATCATGTATACCAATGCTTGAATTGATAGCTCATCACCACTAAAATCATATTAAAGCAAAAGATAGTAGTTACGTGTAATCAACATACATAGAAATGTGCAATGGGGTCCTCCACAAATCAAATGATTTTACAATAGAAGAACAATTATTGGAGGCCCAACAAATAATAATAATAATAATAATATCAATACAAATAATAATAATATCAAAGTGAAAATAGATTCCTTGAGATGTCCTCAAGGCAAACATTGAATTAGTATATATAAAAATACAAATACAAATTCGCACTGTTTGACATAAATTAGTGGCATCTGGAGTCTGTATAAAGGACAAGTGCATCTCTTTAAGTAGCAGAAACGACTGCAAAAATACTGTTTTGAAAAAAATAGGCACGAGTCACACCACAATACTACCAAGAAAATACAAGAAATACAGATATACCATACATATTGATCCAATGGTCCTCTATGACGTATCATTTCTTTAGCACACTACAATAAAAACAGGGCAAGTCAGAGAAGGTATCTCAAGAAGCGAAAGCAAACACGCAAGACTAGTAAAAGCCATCTAAAACACACGCTATGGTATTAAACATCTCACTATGTGTGTGTGTAGTACCAGGACACAATAACTTTCAACAACACTACATTTGAAATTGAATCGCACAGTAGTTTTTCTTTTATATTTAAAGAAGCGAATGTAAGTGACGTGAAAAATACAAAGACATCATCACCCCAAGGCTAACAAATCAAAAGATTTATACTCCCTCTCACAACGTGAGCAAAGCTTTTTTATCTGCCGGTATCATTACTAACTTCTCAGAAGTCAGAAATTCATTTGACTGGAAGTTTGGCAAATAACCATTTCAAATTGTAGTTCTAGTTTTACTATACAAGTTCTTATGAAGTAAGCCAGTAGTGAAAATGAAACAAATACACAAGTATTTGATACACTGTTTATTATTTAACTAGAACACCAGCAAATAATCTAGAGAAACATTTATCAACATAACTATATAATCAATGCACTCGTGTAGAACTATGGTTTTCTCCCCTCGAATGTAATAAAGCCTCAGATAAAGATATACACTCCTCTGATTTCAAAGGAATGCCTAATCAAACTTGATGCAGACCAGAAATTCCCCCCAATTAAAGCAAAGAATTCTAGTAGAGTTGGGGAAACATTTTTTTATTATTGTAAAGATAAAGGACATCTCGGTATATGAATCACAAAGTAAAGGGGCCTTACTAGCTAGGAATAATGTTTATAGTAAAGGCTGCATTGCCATGAGTACAGGTAAGGGAATAAAGATTCCTTGGTTTGATAAGAGTTTAAAAAACATTTATTTCCTGGTTAAATTATTATCAGGAAAAAAAAAGTCCCCAAGTTCTAATGGATTTTCATTCCCACACGATATGTCTGGAAAGATGCATTTCCATGCGTAGTGATGGGAATAAAACTTTTATCCAAAACTTCTAAAATACGTAATACCCATGCATTTCCCACATAAATTTCTCATGATACAACCCAGTTCCCTGTGTTATATGGTAGCCATGTATTAAAATGTTGGTTATGATTCATCTAGAGTAGCATCACTTTACATCTTTTATGCCAAAATCTTGCTATGTTACAACAATTTGACTATGTTTACAAAATAATTGTCGACGTGGTTATTTTGTTTCATAACTTATACAGTAATTCTTTCACTTCGGCATGCAGTAATAATAATACAAAGAAACCAAAATATTGATGCAACTGGGAACTGGTGAAAATTTAAGAATAAAACTCAGTTAAAAAGACCTGGTTCGCTGTGTCTCGAAGTCTAACATTGGTATTTTTAAGGTCGGAAGATGCCTTATCCACCTGAAAAGACAAAAAAAAAAGCAGTGTCCTACTAACTTCAACTTCCTAATTCCAGTTTCAAAAACTTTGATTTCCATGATTTGGGGCTTAAGGGTAGAGGCAGAAATTGACAAATCACACCTTAGCATCAATCTCATCCATCACTGGTACTTGTCTATCCAGTTCCTGCACTTGTCCCATAAATAATGAACTTAAATGTGAAAAAAAATACATGTGCATGCATACATGCACAACGGAATAAAAACAAACACAGCAGGGAAACTGACCTCATTCATATCATGTGCCATGTTTTTCAAAGTATCCAATCCTTCTGCTATCATATTCAAACCTTGATCCTAAGAATGACTCATATAACTAGATCTGAATGAAACCATTTCTGGAACAATATTGACTAGTAAAATTCAGTCCCTCTGGTCACAACGGCAAAAAGTTACTTACCTGTTTCATTTTACGCATTTCATACTCCTGCCTAAATCGACTTGATTCTTCAGTTTGTTGGAAGTATTCATCATCAAATAGCCCATCTGAAATTGACAAGATACGGAAAACTGAATGGAGGAGCATCCATTACAAAGTCTCCCATTTGTAAACTACCATGATTGTATCACTATGAGACATGGATCACTCCAATTACCTGAATCAAATTTAATTCCAGGACGTGCGGCAGAAGCTGCCCAACTTCCCGTTTATTTGGGTGCTGCAGGGGGTCTTATCTGGGACAGCTTGAATCCTATCTGGCAATGCAAGAACCAAATCATTATACGGGCAGCAAATTCTTGCGACGAAAGCCCCTTTACCTGCGATTATACATTGTACCATGCATTGGAAAATGAATAGCATCATCGATAATTTTGAACATGTGTCGACAGTCGAACTATTGAGAAACATGCATGCTAAATAAAACAAGTCAACATTTTCTGGAAGTAGTCAAAACTACATACAAAATCAACAACAAACCTAACCCATCCAAGATGGATAGGTGCAACAGAAATTGGATTGTTTTTCTTTAATCTGTCTTCTGATTGCCAAATTTTATTGTAAAGTCCCTCAAGTAGATTAAATAAATGATCTTTCCAGATAACATGTTATTAGCTAGCTTGGTGCTGATATTTTGACAATCTCACTTTTATAAACAATTATCCTACAGCTGTTTTTATTAATTATTTTATTGAATAATTTAATTTACATTTTAATTAAATTTCTTATTCTAACATTTTATTATTAAAAGTGGGTTGTTATCTGGTTGCAATAGAAAAAATAGATGTGAAAATATCTTTTTCCTATCTAGATATCTCAATAACTGCATAAATCATCAATTTACTCTTCACTTCAGATGAAAGTACCAACTACAGAATTATTCACTATTCACAACTACAATACTTTACTAATTCAATCAATCATATCATAGCTAAGACAGACATCATATGCATTGAATGCAATTCATGGTTCCAACCTAAATCCTAAAAAATGCAAATAACAAAGTCCAGAGAGTTAACAGAACCCCGCAAAGCAAAAAAACAGAAATCAAATCGAACAAAACAAAAAGCACTGTTTCAAATGATACCAAGCAGCAGAGAAAGCAAAGAACCAACCTTTTTCATAGCCAATCTCTGCAACTTGGGAACCTCCTCCAACAGCCTAGCCTTAGTACGACGAATCTCGGCATTGACCGCTACAGTAGACGTCATACTTTTCTCCTTGGAAGCGGTATATGCTTTTTGAAAAAAAAATTTAATTTATTACGACTTTAAACCTAACTCAATCCATAAAATTTAAATTCATTTATATATTAGGAAAAAATCTTTGCACTCACTTATATATTAACTTATATATTATGAAAGAGTCTAATAGATGTTATAACACTACATACTATCTATCACATTGGAGAGATACAAAAGTTTCAAAAAAAATTCCAAAAATTGTCATGAATTAGGGCACAGGTTGCCACATGAGTTTAATAACGAACTTGAAAAAAGTGTGACCTGAAGTAAGACCCCGATTTCGGCGTCGACGGAGGCGTAAAGTTTGGCGAATTCATCGTGGGCGGAGATATTGGAATCTCTTAGTTTTTCGACATTGTATTTAGAATATATGTTTACAGTATAAAATTATAATTAAAATTTAGAATAAGAATTAAAGCCATAACTTTATTATTATATTTATAATTTTTTAAATTACAATTTTATGTTTAAATTTCATGGAATTATTGTAACAGTAGCTTTTTTTTACATAGCCATGTGCCTTCATTTTTCTTCTTTCATTCTCTCTCCATATTCTTTTCTTCTTCTTCTCTCTTAATTTTTCTCTCAATCTTCATCTATTTTAGAATCTGATCATACCACGTTGTAGCCGAGGAGTTAAGAAACATTTATACCCGATCTGATTTCAAACATTTTTACTCTAAATATCCTTTGTTCTCTGTTTTTTCTTAGAATTTAGTCATCAATCTTGGTGGGGTCAGGTGAGAAGTTTAATCCTCTCAACTTATTCTATTATATACTGAAATTTTGTTCTGTTTAGATAATTTGCATTAGACCCGTAAATCTTGAAGCTTATCCAAACGATGGGGAATAAAATTCTAAAAGTTGCTTGGAAAGCAAGCAATTGAGGTAAGGGAAGCTAAATTTAATTTTTAATAGCACCCTAGGATAGAAGATCTGAATGCGGAAGGGATGTGGTCCCAATATTCAATTTCTCTTGCAGGGATGTTGTGTGTTTATTTATATTGGGTTGTTTGTTTATATATTATTTAAATTTGTGGAAATATTGGGTTTTGATGATTTAGTATTAAAGTGTTAGTTTTTATGTCAAATAAACTTTTGAATATTGTGGATAACTTTTTGAATGATATTGTATGACAGAATGGTATGGAATTGAATTCATACATTTGGGATAATGTATGGACTGATGTTTGTTGTGTATTAAGTATTGATGCCTATGTGGTAATCTTTGGATGCACGATTTGGGTTGTATTGAACTTACCCTGATCCTTACCCTGATCCTTACCCTGATCCTTTCTGTTGGATTCGTTGGTAATCTTTGGATCAAGTGTTAGTCTCTGGTAGGACTTACTTAATACGGGTCTTCCGGAAGACGTTGTTTGTTGAATATTCTGGATGTGTAGATCCATGTGAGATCTATGTGATTGTTTATTGTTGAGATTTGAAGAAAATTGAATAATTTGAGAAATTGATCATGTAATTTGATTTTCTCTTTTGATTTAATTGTGTATATTATAAAATTTTGTTTTCACTAGCTTACCCTTGCTTTTCTTGCTGTGTTTAAACTGCAATGACGGTACTATGTACAAGAACAGATGATTATACAGGTGCAGGAGAGTCTTAGAGGTTTCAGAGTTTTATTTTGAGTTGTGGATATGTAAATATTTGTATTTCTATAAATCCTAATAATGTATTAGGAATATTTTGAAAAACTCCAAGTTTGTATAGAAACTGGTAGAACTGATATTGTAATAGTTATATGTAAATTATGAGAGTTACAATTATAGATTACAATTAAAGTTAATTTTTTTTTTCATATTTGTTAAAAGAAATTTTATCAAGAGATACTCGTTATTTTGTTAGGCAAAGAGTGAATTGCATTCTCTGAGCTACCAGTGGTGGTTCATTTATAAATTGCAAATAATTTCACTCAATTGAGGTAAAATTCCTCTAAGAAAGTGTTCACATTTATTGCTCTCATTTTGTAGATTTTCTCTCTGTTTTTGTTGCATTGATGCCAACAACCTCAATTTTCCTTGTAGGACAATTATTGTAGTCATTAATGGTTGTTACTATGGTTATCATATTTACAACTAACATAGGAACTCATTAACTTGTGAAATTACAAACACAGTAAAATAAATTAGTTTGCCTAATCTTTTCTTTAAATTTATTACATAAGTAAAAATATTAAAATAAAAATACAAAAAATATAATTAAAAAATTCCAATATATTGTATTGTTTGTTTGAAGGATGAAATCATCTCCATTTACACAATTAGATTACCTATATTCCTAGCTAGATGTGTGGTTAAAATTATGACAATATTTTAAGTAATATTGTAAGTAATCTTGAACTTTACAAAATATCCTACTACCATTTAAGAATTTTTATCACAAACAAACCAATATCTTGAACTCTACAATATTACTTACAATTTTTTTTTGTCCTAAACTCTATCATAAGAAAACTCAAACAATAAAAAAATACTATCACTATAAATTTTTACCTTATAAAAGGAGAGTCATTAGTGCTTAAGAATATCAAACTATGAACTTGATGACATGATTATAGTAGAAAAGTTTCATGAAAATGTTTTTAAAGAGAAAAGTTTTTGTTCAAATTGTTTTTAAAAAATTAATGTATATTAGACTTTAATTTAATTTGTGCTTAAAAAGGGTAAAAAGCTTAACTTCGCACCTATGATAGTTTAGTCAATTAAAACAACTTTTAATTAGTTAAAACAAAGTTATGTGAAGTTTTAGAAAATGTAGGTCAAGTCAAAATGATATATTAGTTAGATAAAATCACTTAAATTTATTCTTTTAGTGATTTTAAATATTAACATTGTGTTTTGGTAGGCTTTATAAATAATTTTTGTTTTTTAGAATGAAAATTTAATCAATTAAAATGTTCTATTTTATAAATCCAACAAGCTTAAAAATGTATTAATTTATTAAAACACTTTTCAATCAACTATAACATATCTAAACATTTATGAATCATCGCCGAATTTGTGAATCATCGCCGTCCTTGAAGAACAGAAGGTCATTGGAAGTGAGGGGCGATGTGGATGAGGACACGTGGAAGGCCAATATGATCGTCAGTCGATAAAGCATTGCGTAGTCGGTGGTCGCCGAAGGTATGCATCATCACCGTGACCAACATGATCGTCGGTCGGTGAATAGGCGGTATCTGTGCTTGTGTAGTCGGGGATCGTCGAAGTTGTGCATCATTGTCGTCTTAGAAATGTAGTGGTGATCTCTGAGCGTGAGTAGAAAATAGGGTTTGGGTTGTGTAAAGGGTTGTGATACCCCTCTTGTATCCCCTTAATTTAAATTAATTCTTTGCTGATAAAAAAAATAAAATAAATCTAAACATTTAAATGAAGGCTCAAGACACTTTTATATCTCATTTATGACGAAAACTTACTTACAAGACTTAAAACATTAATATTACAATTCAAACACTTGATTAACTATAATATCAACTCTTCAACACATTCATTATCAAATTCAAATAGTTGGAAATACCAAATCAACTAACCTAAACTTCCTTGAATTAATAATCAAATAACCTATCCAATATATTGCATAGGTCAAAGACATTTATTTATTTCTTTATATATATTATCGTTACATAATTAATTATAAATTTAACATAATCAATTATATCAGTTAGTTAAAGTCAAACTAAACTATTAAACGGATCATAATTGTTTGTTTACAGTTAATTTATCATCAGTTATGTACTCATTCCCAATACAAATCCAACCAAAAATTGAGTTTAAAAAAATCATTTAAATATTTAAATTAGATTTTTTTATATTTTCTTTAAAATAAAATCACGTTATTTTTTTACTTTTCACTTATTATTTTTCTGTCATTTTCATTTTCTTTCACTTAATCTAAACAACACCAATTCTTTCTCATTTTTTTTTCCTTTTACACTTCCTATTTTGCTTTGCATCATCTATGCACAGGAAAGCTAAAAGACACCAAGATCATCCTTATTCAAAAGTAAGTTTGACGTTTCAAAATATTGTTTTAGAAATAATTATTCAAACGTGCACTTATTTCACTGGATGGAATTTTCAAGATATCTTTGTTACCACCACTACCAAATTTCATAATGAATGTCATGAATCTAGTGTAAATAATTGGGACAGTTTCCGTCACAATTTTTTAAAAATTCTCATTGCGTAGTATAAATGTATAAATACAATTTATTCCTATGATTTAGAGGGAGTAATATTTTTTATTATATTAATAACATATCTAAATAAAAAATAAAATAAAATATATTAGTTCGCTTACTCACCTACCCACACGCACATCTCCTTCGCACGTGAATAAACTTGAACTAATTTAAAAGTACAACTTCATATCCTTTTTATACAAGTTTAATATATTCGACATGATTCTTGAACTCAAAAAGTTAGGATTTTATTTCGTGGGTCAAGCAAATTATTGACTTTTTACCTAAAAAAAGGATTTGCAAGACCAATTATAAGTGAAATTTATGGTTCAATCATTGCCCTTCTTTCTTTGAATTCATCAAAATAGGGGACGCAACATCAAAATATTAAAAAAAAACACATTTTGTTTGATTTGAGAAATGAAAAAGAGAAATTTCATAGATTTAGAAGACGTTTGTTTCATGATATACTTTTTGATATGACCACAGAAACAAGAGGCTAATTATTTTGCAGACATAAATTTTCTAGGACCCAATCCCAGAATTTCTAAGTTTTGCATCTTCTTCTTTGCGCTAATCACTCTTTCACTCTCAAATCTCAACCATCACTTTAATTAAGTCTAAAGTCTCGCAAAAGTCATTGGCATGGAAAAAAGAAGAAGCATACATTGTTTTTCCAACAAGAAAGAGAGGCATCCACCACTTGAATAATAAGTCATAGCTTTCAACCTCTCCCTTACAATTATACTTAATGATCAACATAGAGAAATTTATCTACATTGCCTTTAGATCCTGGTCGTAGCCATGATCCTGTACCAATTTGTTCTTGTCAAGGCACAAAACCACGTCAACTCCAAGAAGTAGTGTTCATGAGGTTTGGATTGGAAATTGAAGTTCACCACCTACTCCCAAACTACTCACCATCTATAGATCTAATCTACTCATGATTTGTGTCAAAATATAATATAAAAACAATATGATCGAGATTTTTTTTCCTTTAATGGCACTGATTTGGGTATGATTTTCCTCAAAATAACACTATTTTGCACTTTATTTCCCTCGATAACATTGATTTGTGCTATGGTGAGAATTTGGTTATAAAACTGAATTCTCACCTTTATTTTTTATTTGCGGAAAAGATGCTTTTAAAATTTGGTTTTCAGGAAATTGAATTTTAAGAGTATTTTTTTATGGTGATAATGAACAGGAACAGAAAAATGTCGTTTGGAGATGAGTGAAAAATATAATTTCAAACTTTTAGTTAATTTTCAATTTTAACATATTAATGTTGATTCAAAATTAATTATATGATAATTGAATGTTCTTGAAAATTAGTTACTTATCTATGCGAAGAATTTTGGAAAAAGTCAAAATTAAATTTTTCAAAAACACACTCTTGTTTATTATCATAAAAAAAATACTCTCAGAATTTATTCGAAAACCAAACAGAATCCAACATCACATAAGGGAGAATCAATTCTCCTTCTACCTTCAAAAGCCACATAATCGATTCTCCCAAATCACTTCTATAGAAAATTGATTCTGCATCTTTTGGAAAAATGTAAAATCGATTATGCACCATCCAACCATATGGAAAATCGATTCTACAGCATGTACAAAGATAAGAAAATCGATTCTACAACATCTACAATGATAAGAAAATCGATTTTGGAAAAAAATGGAGACAAACCAGTGAGTTTCATCTTGCTCAAACCAGTTCTCTCTCGTTTTCTTGTTCTGGGCACAACACAACAATCAAATCTAATCTCATTTATAGCAAACACAACTTCTTTCACATTCACGGGTCTACCATTTTGGTCAAGATTCTTCTGCAATTGGTAGCACTGGACACTCTAATGAAAAGAAAAGTCATTGACTCAGAACTGCACCACAGTAAACTCATTCACATGTGCACAAAGGATACGAAAGTAAAATGCTATGTGTATGAATGGTCTTTGCTACCTTCTCACTTTTGTGAGGAGGAGAAAAACTTCCCACTCGCTTTTCCATCCACGCCCCCGCATTCAAATTAACCGATCCAAACATAATTCCACCTGCTCGCCCCTCCCTCCTCCTTGGTCACACCTGAAAACAAAGAGTGCCTAAAAGAATTTTTTTTTATAAATAAAAAATAAAGGCGAGAATTTGATTTTTTTGGAAATCAAATCTTTACTTGGGACAAATGAGTGTTGTTAAGGAAAATAAAGTTGAAATGATGCTATTGAGAAAAATAATACCCAATGCTATTGAGAGAGAAAAAAAGAAGAAGTCTATGAACGACTTATGTTCATCATTACATTACACAACATGAGTGATGTTTCAATGATTTATGGGTTTGTGTTAGTTAACTATTTTTTTTGTTATTAAACTAATTCAGAAATGGTGTCATTGATAGTCTTTTTCTTCTTCTAAGATACTAGATATTTCAATATTTAAAATTAATCACTGAATTTAGTAGAAAGAGTTAGTAGTCCCCACAACAATTACTGAATTTTAGTCATTCTAAACTTTAGTTAATGCTAAAGTAGCTAAAGGATTGGGTCAATAATATACGCTAGCCACTGACAAATACAGAGTAAATAATGATGGTGTGGCTAACATATAAAAAATGCATTTGTTTTTCAAAGTAAAGAAACTAGACACGCATCTTTAGTAGTTTTTGGGGTGTTTTGTTGAGATTATAGGTAAAAAAACTCAACTATGTTCCCCTCTTTGTTTGATAAACTAAATTCGTATTCCACTAAGCACATTCCAAATTCGCTAACCAAAAAGTAAGTTCTGATTAATGCTTCTTATAGAGATATTTTCAATGGAGGCATAAGCCAAACCCAAACTAATGCATATATTCTCACTGTTGGACTATTCTCTGTGAACAAGGTCCATTATTTTTGTCAATTTTAAAGTTAAAATGTGCGTTTCTTCTTTCTTCCGTTTATATTATCATTCACATTATGATGAAAAGAAAGAGGGGATTCAACAAGAGGATTTTACTTTTTTGAGTTAAATGCTTTAAGTTTTTTTAATAAGAGATAAAGCATTTTGTCGTCATGCCATGTCCCCAATAATTTGAACCAAAAAACATGTCAATATTCTTAATACCCAGTATGTAATTATTTTAATATTTGTAGGAATTAAAAAAAACATATTTAAATATTATTATTATATTTGTACTGCCTCTATTAATTTATTTAAAACTGTTTAAATCAATCATTTTAACATTAGCAATTTATATTTTTTTTCTTCATATTATTTAACTATCATAATATTTATCATTATTAGCAAAACTTTACAATAGACGATTAAATATAAATTTTCCTTTACCTAGACAATTATTTATTAATATTAACTTTTAGTTGTTGGAAATAAGTGACGAATCAGCTTAAAAATAAATTTGTAAAACAAGTGAAGTTGAAACAAAATTACACTCTAAATTGAGTTATATAATTTCGTGTGTAAATAATAAATTTTGAAAATAGAAAACCTTTTAAAAAAAACGAAGATCTAACATATGTGTAAACCTGGAACTTTTCATTGTTAAAGATGTAAATAACCTCAGACCTCGTACCATTCTCCCATTTTGTAAAAAATAAATAACAAGTTGACAACACAAAAAATTTATAGTAGTTGACAATTCTTTTAATATATAATTTCTCTCTACAATTGTACATTGAAATGATGTTTTTTATTTGAATTTCCACAATTAAAATATTATTTATTTATTTATATTTATAAATATATTACAATATTAACAATCTTATTGATGATGTCATCATAACATCATAATAATGTTATCATTAAAGAGTCGATGAAGAAAAAAAAAACGAAAACCAGAAAATAATAAAATAGGACAAAACACTCTATATTATGAGGAATAGCAATTTAATTAAGTCAATAATTAAATTATAATTATTTTATTTTTAAAAAAAAATCCAAACCAAATTTTCAGTTAAGCCTTTTCACTAGTGATGGAAAATGTTAAACTTTATTACAATATTTTTTTTCAAACCGAACCTGAAGAAGCATTAATTGGTGATTGGTTTAAGAAAGAGGAACTGAAAAAACTAAACTAATTTTGAACATCAATGAATGAGGGAGTTAATAGAAGCATAGCATACTGAATGCGTCGGTAACTGGTAAGAAACGTGGTGGTGGAGAGAAAGGGAATTTCTCCTCCTCTTGTTTTTCTTTCTTATTGCTGCTACCGCTTTATTTCGTTGTCTCCTTCTCTCAACAAACAAACAAACAAACCCCCTTACACCTTTCTTCTTATTCTCCTTCTTCTCTGCAACTCTCTCACCTTCCGTTTTTTCGATCCTCACTCAAACGCCGCCGTTTCCTCTCCGATTCCTAAACTCTCCTTTACAAATTCCATATTCTCACCTTCATTTCCCTCCCTCTGTCAGAATCTTGTTCACGATCATACGCTTTCTCCGTCTTTTCTTTTCGGTATGCACTCGCCTCATCCTTCCTTCTCGTCGTTTTTTCTAGTCCTCTTGATTTGCTTCTGATGCATCTTCAAGCCGATTTTTCAGTATTCCGCGTTTGTGCGTTGTTTTGTTTCTGCCACGTGTTTGTCTTTTTATGATGCTGCTGATCCTCAGATTGTTCGTTAGGGTTGAGGTTTTTGAACTTCCCTTGGGAAATTATACGGTTTAACGATTTCTTTTTTTAATTTGACTTGTTTTTTCTGGTTTTTTGTGTTTCGCGTTTCCCTGGCTTGCGTGACAGAAGCATATCAAGTGTCTGGTGAGGTTGGTAGAATCATCGTGAGTTCATCGTAACATTTATATGTGATGTATCTATATCCACTTCTTGTAGTATATGTAAAAGTAAAAATGAAGAAAAAAACGTATATTCTCGAATGTGGTGAGATGACATAGCTATTATCTTTGGAAGCCGTGTGATTATGAACCTCTCGTTAAAGAATCTTATCGTGGTAGTAGATTTTTTCGTTGTTTATGGTTCATGGCTGCTGCATTTAGTTATGTTGAACCTATTTGAAGTGCTGCGGGTTACCCTGTTTGGATGAACTTCTTTACTATCACTTATATGAGAAGAAAAAATACACTGGGTTTCTCTTTAAAATTGACATATGTACTTAACTTTCATAGAAGTTCTCTCATCCAACTTCTCATAAAGTCGAGGTGCATAAATTGATCTTATGGGAGAAGTTTAATTCATTTCACTTTCTTTTTTTCTTCTTGTACAAGTGCTTATGGAGATGATAATCCAATCTGGGCCTAAATCACCCTTTATGTCTGTTTTGGCTGCTTGATGATGGATAGACATCGCAGAAAGCTTTCTCGCTAAATATCTCTTCATAGAAGAAGGGATAAAACGATGAATCATTGATATTTGCTTGTACCACATGATGTACGCCGTTTTACTTGCATTTGCTTATGTCCCGATTTTTAGTTACGACTTCCTCCCTTGCCTTGTGTAAGAATGGAAAAAACTTCTCCCGCTGTGTTTTTCTCATGTTTTGTTGTCTTTATAGTCATCAGGCGCGCCGTTCCTATCTTATAGTATAATGGTTTTATCTATATACTTTTCTATTTTTTACATTTTGATATTTGTCTTTGCAACTTAAACTAACATGCTGTATAGTAATTGTTTGTTGATGATTACAGTTTTGTATATCGGATGCTTTGTCAGATATTGTTGGTCTGCTTTTTGTCTGATTTCCTTATAATCGATTAGGTTCTGATGTTTTTTGTTTTGCAGGTTTCTTGGTGCTGTTGGTGTATTCTACATTATTATTTCTACATGTTCGGGTGAGATGCACTTCCATTGGAAATTCTCCTTCATTGCCTCTCTTTCCCACCTTCTTTAATAATAATTAATCCTTCATAGAACCTTTAAATAATGTTTATTTATACACACTAGCACACACTTATACCTGTGGGTTTAAACTTTAAATTTGTTATTACTTTTATTATTATTATCATTATATTTTAGGCAAAACATTGGTTTTGCCTTTGCAATGTGCAGGTTACAGAAGGGGGTGATTTCTTGATTTGGTATATTCCATTACATTGTCTGAATTGCAGATGGTGTTATAGGTCCTTTTCAATCTTGGATTAATGGGGAGACTATAGAACTGATGAGTGACAACTTTGGCATTTTCAATATACTCAGGACATATTAGCATTATATGCCGCAGTTATGGAGAGCTGTATGCCAACTTTCATATAGGAAGAAGGTATATTGTGCCAAAGAATATCAGTTAGGAAGAAATGTGTAGGCCTTGTACAGCTACATCATGTCCTTTTAGGTCATGGTCATCCTTCTTCTGGGATTGTTTGGTTGTTTAGCATGAAATGCCCTAGCTATTGTTCTGAGGATATTGTGGCAATACTAATAGACTGGTCACATCCAATGTTTAGCGATGCAAGCTGTCACTGTGAGCTGTTACAGGAAATTTAGGGAGGATCGAACTTTTCATATACCATTGTTATTGTTCTAATTGGTGCTCTCTGAGGTGCTAAAGTATGGATGTCAGTAAACCTCAGTACTATCTGCCCATAACTTCTAAAATTTCTTGTCGAATGCTTGTTCTCTTAATATGGAATCTGCAATGGAAGTGGTTCTGTTTAGTGGGGATGATATAATGAGTAAAGAAGTACAAATTTCATAGAGCACTCACAACACATTAACATGCATTATGGAGACTGCAATGTTGAACCAGTAGGGCATACCATAGATGGAGGAGGCTTCTATAGTGATATGTATACTCTCTTAATTGACATAGACTGCCCTCTGTCAGTTCAGCTTTCTAGTTCTGGGAAAAGTTGGTTTCTCCAATAATGCAACAATTCATGGTTGGGATTGGTGTAATACTGGACAAATCTTTATTTTGACGGGAACCTATGAGTTTGTTGACATGGAAGCTGTTTGATAGGCATGAGTTGGTTACATCATCTTCACTCATGATTATAAATGTTCTGGATTTATATGAAAGTAATGTCAAGGTGTTGATAGCCTAATAAGATTGCAGGCACTCTTCCTTTTGCTTCACCTAGTTAAGGGCAATGGAAAATGTTTTACTTCCATGTTAAAGCCTGCACATCCTAATTTTTAGATGTCATGCTTTACTGGGCAATGGATGGTCTTAACCAGAGAAACAATTGAGTTTGGTTAGAATTGGATATAGCAAGGAGTTTCAATTGTTAATACTATTTTTGGTAAACAAAACACTTCTATGCGGAGATAGCCCGTACTACTGTCTTTGAAGCCTTTGTACTTATTTGAAAATTTCCATTTTTTTTTATTGAAAGCCCCAATATACCCCAAGATATAGCTTGAAAGATGAACATAAAATAGCATGTAGAATATTAGTTAACAGTGAAATCTTCACACTTTGAAAGCATAATGACTGATTCTCTGTTTTGATGTTTCGATATAATTTAGTGTTTGGATTCTAAAGAAATCTGAAACTAAAGTTTAAAATTAAGCGAGTCCTCTTATTTGAAAATTTCCATTTTTTTTATACAAAGCCCCAATATACCCCAAGATATAGCTTGAAAGATGAATATAAAATATCATGTAGAATATTAGTTAACAGTGAAATCTTCACATTTTGAAAGCATAATGACTGATTCTCTGTTTTGATTTTTCGATATAATTTAGTGTTTGGATTCTAAAGAAATCTGAAACTAAAGTTTAAAATTAAGTGTGGCTTGTCTAATATATTATTTTCTGATGTTTGACGTCTTCAATAATTTACAGTTTAATAATATTTCTCCATTGAGTTTTTATCATCTTTGCAGTGTAGTGTTTTTGGATTTGTCTGTGTTAACAAGAGCTTATAATAATAAAAAATGCTCAAGACAGAGCTTTCCACTAAAAGGCTATTTTTTGTGTAGAATAGAATTAAGCATAACCAAACATGTGAGATCACTGATTTATACAATCATAATATGCATGTTGACATTCAGTTGCCAAGCTCTTTTAAACAAGTTTATTTGATTTATCATGGTTTATTAAAGGTAACAAATTTTGTGATGCTTTTTCTGGTTTTCCTGAGGAAGCTTGGTTTTGATTCTTTTGAATTTCTGTTTATAAATGAATGAATTTATATTTTTTATTTAATATAATATCAATTAATGCTAAAGTTTACAGTTTTGCCAATATAATATTCTCTTCAGTGATATTTCTCGTTGTAAAAGTACTGTCTAGTAGTAAACGTTTTCTATCGGATTGTTTTATATGTTTTCATCAATGATTTCCTCTACCTTTCTGCTAAGGTTTTAGTCATACATCTCTCTGTGTTTCTCTCTTTCTTTCTCCTTCGAAAAAATGTTAATTTTTGTTCTTCAAGCAAATTTCACTCTAAATTGCCTTGTATGTTTTTCCCAAGAAAAGAGGTTGTGGAGTGAAATATTCTGTGTTTTTTTTTAGTTACTGTGATTTATTTAATTTTGTTTATGTTTCTTTGGTCTTGTCTTGTTTACTGTTTAGAGGGCTTAGATAGGAGTATTTCCTTATGTGCTCAATGCTTGTGTATTGTTGATAATTATTTCAAAGTGCAGGAAGAGATTAGAAAATGCTAACACCTTCTAACACTTGCTAAACCTTACCCAGGTAATATCTGATTTGTTAGTCATCCTACTTTTCAATCCTTCCTCTTTTTATCTAGTCTATCCTAACTCTTTCTGACATTCATGAGGATCCATCGTCTAATTTAAATCTCAGCTGTCATTGTTTTTCTCTTATGTTTATTTTTTTTGCGTCCTCTTTGTTTTCTGCCTCAGACTAGAAGGTGCTCCTTCTGTATCAGTGGATAGAGGCATGGGTGGCTTCAAGTGAGTGAACATTTTTGGGGCAGTTGATTCACGGTTAAGGATACCATGAGTATCAAGTATTTAGTGTTTAGAGGCTAGTTCTTTAGATTGATTATGAATTCCTTCCTTCCCTCCTGAATTAATTGCTTGAGTTGTTTCTCTTCCTTTTGCCAAATTTGATTGGCCATTATTATGCTTCAATTTAAGCATATATATGGAATAGTTTTTTTTACTCAGGAAAATTAAATAGTTCAGCCGGGGGTCATTGTGTAAGGCTAGAATATATTGAATAGAAATGTCAAATTGATGGAATTTTTTTAAAGATTTGGAAGTGGATGTCAATTTGTTGTATTATTGTATATTCTGGAAGTGGAAAAGAAAAGGTCGGCCAGAAGTAACTGTAGTTACTACTAGTATTCTGATCATGTACACATCTTATGTCATCTCTGGGTATTATTCTCATATTGTGCTGTCAGCAGTATTCTTCCTAGTCTTCCTGCCCATGACGCTCTACTTGCAGTTTGTGGTGACAACTACTAACTTTTACTTAAAAAAAATAAAAAAAAATCTGTGGGAGTTGTGATTTCTGACCATACCCTTTTTCACATATTCGTATGCATGTGTGTCTCTTATGTCTTTTCTCCATTCCCCATCCCCTGTGCATGCCTGTGTTAAAAAAAAACTACAACATAGTGCAATCATGTTTGACACAACTTCATGCAAAATTGTTACCTCTGGTATAGGAAAAAAAACTTTGTATATGTTTGGACAAAAAGACATTGAAAATTTAGTATTATATCCTCCCATTTAATATTTTATTAAAAAATATTCACATCTTTTTCAGAAGTTACAAATTCCAAAGTGTTTTTGATTTACATTATCCTAAGGAAACGTAACTTACTCCAAAACAAAATTTTAACCAAAATAAAATTTGCAAACTCTAATCCAAAGATGTGCTGATAAATTAGGTTCACTTTCAACTATGCTTGATCAACATATCTTCTATTTACTTATGGTTCTACACGGAATGAGTTGTCATTATAAGTGTCTGCAGCATTGAATTTAGCATCTAGGCAAGTCTTTCAGTTATGCATTGGATTTACTTTAAATTATTAATTTCAATAGGTTTGTATTTGAAATATGTATGGTACACATTAATCGGAATAGTTATACTTTTGTTTTATTATTATTGCATACACTACAGTCTTGTTAAAGCTTTGGTCTCTTGCAAATGTTGTGATTTGGAAGCAGCTGTGTTTGATTGTTAAATTTTGTTTTTGATATTCAATTTCTCCAACTCTGATGCATCATGCTCTTTTGACTTGCAGGTAGTGAATTATTTGCAGATCTAACTCAACTACGGTATCTATTTTGACACCTATTCCAAGTGACAGTTATGGGTCATAGGCACGTATATAACACATCTCCATTGTTCGAGGGTGAGCCTGACCAGAACTGGAATCATATGCACATTGATCAACACTATGTGCACCTTGGTAATGTTATATGCGCCTCTCTTTTGCTCGTATTTGGTTTCTTAGTCCGTTTTAGAAAAGAAAAACTAACCTAGTTGATTGCATCAGCACCATATTGCTTATTTAGACATATCACTATTGCAGGTAGAACTAGCACTTCAGAGAATGGTTCTTTTATTTATCCTACGGACAATATGTCTATAGATAGCATTTCTTTCCCCTCTCATTGGAACTCTTCCACAAGGTCAAATGGATATGCATCCTCAGGTCTCAACCTTGATGTACCTCCTCATCAGCCAGATGCATCAGGCACTTCTAATGATCATTTTGTGCATTCGTCTAGTGCTGGAGCGTTCTTTACGGTGTCCGATAATCACGTACTCCAACCTTCTTCCAATTATGACAGACAGACATTTCATGTTGATAGTGGTTTTGTTGATCTTACAATGGGAAGTGGTCAAGGGCCTCACAAGCGTAAGAGCCCTGGAATTTGTCCAGTCTATGAGAGAGGAAGTACAAGTAGATACTTCAATGCTGGAAGTTCAACTGATGTTCCTATACCTTCGGAATTATGGCAGGAGAAGCCAAATATTGATTCTCAATATATTCCCTGGGATCATTTTACTATGACACCATCATTCAGAGGTACTGGCCTTTCAATAAAGGGTGAGGGTTCTTTGCGGAATGTGAGGAGCCGCCCTGCACTTGATTTGGATTCCAATCCATCTAGAACCCATTTATCAACTAATCATTCACACAATTCGTACCCTACTCTCCCACCAGTAGACCATTCTAGTTTGGTGGATGTTTCTGGTCAGACTTCTGCTACATTGACAAGGGATTGGAGCCAAATGAACATATCTCCAGCTAATGGAAGGGTTTTATTACCAGGTTAGTTTCCTGTTGATGAATATTAGTATCAATACATACACATTCCATTCTCTTTGCCTTTATATTTAAAAAAGCTGACTTGGAATGCAGATACAAGTGCTTTTGGTCTTGACACAAGTCATTTCCTTGGTGGAAGTGGTGCTACTGTTAGCAATGCTTCTGTAGATGTTGGGTGCTTCCATCATGATTTTGGTACAAGCAGAAATCCTGCTCCCCCTCTAAGTTTTCAAAATAATCAAACTCAGACTGCTAGGGGAATTCAAAGCAACTATTCTCAGAGATCCACTCCAGCAATTAGGGCTTCTTCAAGCTTGCGCATGGGACATGTGACATCTTTGGATGAAGGATTGCCTATGGTAGCTGAAAGTTACTCTTCTAGACATCCAAGGCCATTGAGCACCCATGGCTGGCGGAATGGTGATAGAAATGGGAGATCAAGAATTTCAAGTCAAAGATATCGTTCGTTGACGGAGGAGAGTGGTCTCGCTGAACGATTTGCCTCGGAGGTATCTTTTGCCAGTATCTCAAGGAACTCCTTTTCTTGTGTCAGTATTAATGGAAAAATATACCTGTATAATATCTGGAATTTTGACGACATGTTTATGCTTGTGCATCAATGTTGGAGATCTATATATGATAAAATTATAAGTAAATTACATAAGGTTATGTAGGATTGAGTTAAGTCTGAAATCCACTTTTAAGATGATATAAGAGAGAGGTTTGTTATTATTCGGGTGATATTGAACCACCTATAAATATTTATTTCTACGCTCCAATGTTCACTCTTCAAGATGGTGGTGTGTTGGAGAATTAATATGGATTAAAGATATTAATAAATTATAGTATATAGGTAGAGACAATTCTTACCTTATGAACTGATTTGTTGAGTTTGAATTAAACCTAAATCCATCTTTTATGAACCAATGTTAACCTTAAATAAGGATGTTTGGTTTATTTGCAAATCTAAGTTAGTTTAATATATTCCTTTGAACTAGTTGCAGTACTTATTCATTGAAACAGCGAAATTGTTCCTTCTGGTATTTACTAGTACTGGCTGACCCATTTTTTTTCTTGTACTTTTTGTTGGTTTTCAGGGTATCTTGGTTGTTGAGCGTGGATCGGTGTATGCTTCCAGGAATATGCTTGATCAGCACCGAGAAATGAGAATGGACATAGATAACATGAGTTACGAGGTAATTATAAATTTATTACAGGTTTTTTGTGTTACAAATAATATTATGTATTCTCAAAATTTCTAATTATTTTTTGATTGGTTTGAACAGGACCTACTTGCACTAGGTGAAAGGATTGGCAGTGTGAACACAGGGGTCTCTGAGGATTTGTTTTCCAAATGTTTGACGGAAACAATATATTGTTCATCTGAGCAAAGTCAAGACGAAGGAAACTGTGTAATATGTCTGGTATGTTTTTATTATCCCATTCATGGTAAATATTTTACGTGTTTTTGGATAAACAATAATGGGATGCTCACGAATTTTACTGAAAATTGCAGGAAGATTACAAGAACATGGATGATGTTGGAACACTTAAAACTTGTGGACATGACTACCATGTGAACTGCATTAAAAAGTGGTTATCTATGAAGAAATTATGCCCTATCTGCAAAGCATCTGCTTTGGCTGAGGATACAAGGGATAAATAAGTTGTAGTGTAGTATAATTAATATCCTTGTATATATATTTCCAGACATCCCTCCAGATGGAGGAAACAACCTTGCATTTGGAAATGTTGTAAGATGAATGCTACTTTATGTCATTGGATTTGTTTTCGGCTTCGATCTCAATTACACGAAGCCTTGAAATTGTTTTATTAATTTACTCATGTTTGATTGGTGAAATTGTTTAGTTTTTCTATTTTTATAAATAATTATAATAATTTTAACTTGGTTTTTTCCTTTTCTTTATTTAAAATAATGTCTTTTTTATAATTTTCTCTAGAAATCTTCAAAAGTAGGCAAGATTAAATCAATGCGATAATTATACAATTGTTTGGAAAAGTGGAAATGTTTTTTATTCATAATTGAACATTTAAATAACAAAGGGGAGTGTCTGATATGAAATATATAAGTAGATTTGATTATATTAATGGGAACATACATTTCATCATCTTCATATGTTAATACTAGTTTTTTTTCACTCAATTAAGATCCGTCTTTTTCTTATAATCATGACTCGTGCTAAGATAAAAATGTAGTTCATTTACATGAATGTACAATAGGGTGAAATCTTAAGTGTCTGAAACTTATATTTGAGTCTCATACAACACTGATTTTATTTAACAAGAGAAGTTGTTTATTTATTATTCAATAAAAGGGAGGGTCTATATAGACCATTACATATTAAAATGGCATGAAAAAAATATACCACAAAATAAGGATTATAGGAGGTAGGAGGGTTGATAAACCAGATACATGATTAGGGAGGGAAGCCATTTTATTAACGTCGAAGTTACCTTCCCCAAGAGTGGGGGACAAACGAACAAATATCTTCTTCACCTGGATATGACTGTTTCTTCTTGCATCTCCATATCTTCTTCACCTGGATATGACTGTTTCTTCCTGCATCTTCATATCTTCTTCTGTCACCTCCATACACAACATGAAAATACATTTTTGTCCTTCTTGTGTCACCCCCATAGAGTAGTTTTCGGATTATGTAATTCGCCATTTGAAAAAAGACTTCCGGAAATCCAGAAGTTAAATAAGACTTCCGAATTATGTAATCCAGAGAATAATCATGCATCTGAAAAATGGCTTCCGGATTATGTAATCCGAAATATTATAAAGGGATATTTTTAAAAATTTGAAAACTTATGAAGGTGAGAGAAGAAGGTATGGAGGTGCCGGAAGAAAGAGTCGCTGGATATGCCTGATAATAGAAGCAAAAAAAATGAGCATAGGTATCTAAGTTGTGTGTGAGATGTAGCTGTAAAGAAGTGGGAATACTTGAAAGTTCCGCTTGTAACCAAAATCCTGAGTTGTCTTAACACTCCACCATGTTAAACTTTAAGCAACCCATTGTTGGTGCAGCCTAAGAGATAAGTTCAGAACTTGCCTCTTGCGATTTGTACTTCATGCATGATCTCAGTGGTGTGTTATTAAACATAAACATGTATACGGACACAGATAACATATAGACAGGAATATAGAGATATGGTTCAATTCAAAAATTACAGAATATGGGATATAATAAAATAAAAATAAAAATAATATATATATATATATATAACTAATATACTTTGTAATGTGAAAAAAATAAAAGAAATATTTATAAAAAAAAGTTTAACAAAAGTAATTTATGTAAACTACTTTATTTTTGTATTTGTTCATCGTTGAAAAATACAATTTTTTATTTTAGTTCATCAAGAAATAAGTTAATAATTTCAAGAATTTGATTGTAATATCTTATAATTTAGTTTTATCTTAATAATCTCTTCTTTGTATTTTGAGGAGTTTTTTTGAAAAAAAGTTTGCATATTTTATTTATGTATTCTTACATCCGGATAATTCAAGTATCTCTTAAAAAAAAATTATTGGATAAGTTTCACACGTATTTATGTGGGGTAAGTTTTTGAAAATCTTCATATAACCATTTATGACTATAATACCTACAACATTAAAAATATATAAACATAAATTCACATAATATTATAAATTTATGATATTATAAATAATATGTACACACCAAAATATAGTTATAAAATAATTCAATTACATAATGTATTACCTAGGATTTAAAGAATGAACAAGACACTTTTAATGTCCTCACAATAAAGTTTTTAATAGATAGAATTATCAATAATATCTAATATAGAAGCACATTGATAAATATCATTATTTATTTCTGCATAAATATTGTTTGCTTCAGACATATTTTTTCAATGCAAGATTGAAGAAAATTTTATTTCTACGGGCATATTCACTCCCTTACATTCAACTTCATGCTGATAAAAAAAACATCCAACTTCATTATTAATTATAATTTGTACTACATTTCTTTTGTTCAACTTCCATAATTGCATCTTTCATGTGTTTAACAATAAAATTTGTGTCTTTTATCTCACCAAATTCATTTATTGACTCTAAAAACATTGATCTACTCTCATTGATAGCTATAATATTTATAAATGGTCTTCTTTGAGGATCACTCCATCCATCATTAACAATTGTCACACCTTTCTGATTCCATGGGTTTAATAGGTTGGAGAAGGTTTTGTGCATGACTTCTTTCTTTTTAAAGTAAAAGATCTCTCAAATTATTCTATATTGGTGGTACATATTGACTAAGATTAGAAGTATTAGTTACATAAATAAATACATTTTATAACAAGGACTTCTTGTTAAATGAGATGAAAGTTCTAAGAAATAAAACACAATTTCACAATCAAGAGTTTTTCTCGCTTAAATATTGAAAGCAACAACTTGTAAAGAACCTTTGTATTTTTTGTTAACATCATTGTTTATCTAATTTTCTTCATTGGAAACAAGTGGTAGGGAAGCTTTTTTTTTTCATTGAATTTTCTATTTTCAATATTGTTTCATTGTCTACCTTTTTAAACTCAACAAATTTTAACGGGGTCGCGTTTAGACAAATTCTAACTCTTCTAATACTTTTAACAAATGAACTCTTACTTAAATATAATAAAAAATTACTCACATTATATTTGATCATATCACTATCAAGAATTTTTTAACTTTGAAACATACCTTACAAATTTTTTGTTTTATTTTCTTGTTTGGTAGGTATATTTATCTTAATGTTATATAACAAAATAAATTAAATATAAAATATTACCTATATATATATATTAATAGAAATTAATTTATAAATATAAAAAAAAAACATGTAAACAAATTAAAAAATAATTATAGTATAATGCATTATATATTTTTAAATAATTTTTAATTATTATGCTATTTAAGGTTATTTTATATTTTAAATTTTAGGACGATTATTGTAAAAAATATTATTTTGATGTCCTACCCATGATATGAAGTAAATTGCATTAAAGAATTTTAGTTTTACAATTGGTACACTAAAAAAAAGGATATTTATGATCAAACACAAATGAGAAGAGATATATCATATGTTTCAAGAAAAAAGCACCCTGGTGTATTATGTTATTTAAGGTTATTTTATATTTTTAATTTTAATATAATTATTGTAAAAAAAATTATCTTTAATATTTATTTATTTTTTAAGTAAAAGTTTATTTTATCTTTTATTTCTTTAATATTTATTATAATATTTTATGTTCATAATTTATAAGTAAAATAAAATAAAATTATGGTATTTATTCAAATTGTAAAAAAACATAAAAATATTAAGTTGAAAAAATATAAACTAAATATAAAAATATAAAGGTTTTCAAATTTAAAATAACCACGTGCATTTCACATTTAATGTGGCAGTGTGCTTTTTCAATTTCATTTATAAAAACGTTGTTTTATATTACCTTTTGCTTTTGCAGTTGTTTTATAGTAAGTGCCTTTTGCAGTGCTTTTTCAATCTCAAAGTGCCATTTGTAGTCTCAAACTTCTCCTTTTCCTTCTTTCTTCTTTGTTTGTTGTCTGTAACTCAAGAGTGCTCTCAACATAGTTTTCTTCGTTGCAACTCAACGACACAATGTTTATGATATTGCATCTCAACACAGCAGTGGTGCAGAATTTCCCTATTTCATTTATTTTATATAACTTTTTTTTTTCTTCTCTCTTTTATAATTTTATGTAATTTTTCATGAACTCATTTCCCAAGAGCAAGTTCATACATTCTCTATATTTTTTTGAACGTAGATATTTGGTATAGTAATTCCACATGAAAGAAATTGCAATTTAAGGGGAAATTTGTATATCTTAGTGTAATAAAATCTTTTTGGGATATACTTTTTAGATATATATGTCCCGGGAATACACAATTTGATAATAATTGTATATTTTTTATAGTTATGATTTTGTTTACCACTTTAACTCACTTCTAGTTGTTTTATATCTCCTTTATAAAGATAAATTATATATATAAGATAATACATATACAACTTAAATGTTTAACTTACACAATATGTGACAATTTATTGTTTTCTATTTTTATATATTTATTCATTATTCTTTATTGCTTTTTATGTGATTATATAGGAAATCACTGCAATATTCTTGAATTGATCATTTTAACAAAAGATGTCCAATAGTGTCAATGTGCTCATCAACTAGACACATAAATAAGCATGACATCATGGTGATGATAGCAATACGTTGGAATCATGTTTCATGTGTCAATCACACACACACATTATCATGATGTTATATGTTATCAAAATTTATTTAATAGATAACGGATAATAAATATAAATAATTAACACATGAATTATTTCAATTTTATGTTTGCACAACCAATTAGTGATTAATTATGTTAATACGTCAATATGTCACATTAAGACATGTCCGAGTAAAATAGATGTGAATGAAAATAATTGTACGGATCCAATTGAATTGTGAAACTAAAAATTTGGAGAAAACATTTTGGAAAAGTGTATAAGGATTAAAAAGATAAAGGAAAATGAACATTTAAGAATTGGTTTTTTTCATTAGTAGTTCTTGACAATTATTATAGGATGACGTGGAATTGGACTTGACAATTATTAATAATGCATTTATGAGTTCTGTATTCACAAGGTGAAAGTTCCTTTTAAGCTTCCTCAGTTTACAGGAATGTCGAAATGAAGTGCCCAAAGGTGCTTCCATGAAAAAATCCTTAGAGAATGACAAAAACTGAAAGGAATTAGAAAAAGGGAAAAAGTCTCACGTATATACACATCACTTAATGATTTTAGATCCACAATATCCATGAAAAGACACAAGTGGTGTGTATTAAGAAGCATGTGAGTGGATTGAAATTTTGTCCAACCTTGAAAGCCAATGACAGTGATATGTCTGAGAGAGACACATTCATGGTCCCTTAAATCAATTTATATATACAAACATTGAACTCTACAAAACAACAACAAACGTAAACGAGAATTAGCAGATGAACATGGCAACAGCACCCGGATATTCTCTACAACACACTCCAACATGGGCAATCGCCACTGTTTCCTTCATTCTTATCTCAATCTCAATCATCTTGGAGCATCTCATTCATCTTATAATCAAAGTCAGAACTCTTTTATACCTTCCAATAGCCTCATTATTTTCCTACTTACCTAATAATATCTTTCTACATGGTTACAGTGGTTGAGGAAACACAGGAAGAGCGATTTGGTCGAAGCAATAGAGAGGCTTCAATCAGGTTATAGATGAATGTTGTAGTGTTATTTATTTATTTGTTATCTAAGTAGGCAAATAGTATTATGATGTTTGAATAAGGTTTAATCCCCGAGTGAGTGTTTTGTGCAGAGTTAATGATCTTAGGATTCATGTCGCTTTTGTTAACAATAACTCAAGACGCCATAATAGAAATCTGCATTCCAGTGAGGGCTGCAGATACTATGCTTCCATGTCGAAAACGTACTACTACCAATGATACTGCAATTTTGGATTCTTGCAGTGCCAAAAATGTATGTGTACAGTAGTAACCAATTTTTTTGACTCTTGATCAAAGTTAACTAACTCTATTTGCATATGCAGGCCAGTGAGGTTGCTTTAGTGTCAAAACATGGAATCCATCAACTTCACATGTTTATTTTTGTTCTGGCTGTCATGCAAATTGTGTACAGTTTTCTCACAGTTTCTCTGGCAAGGGCTAAGGTAAGAATCATGAAGTGCCTGAGATCTGACTTTTTAGGTTTTTTTTAAGCTTTCTGCATGTTTCTACAGAGATTGACACTTGAAATATTTGAGATAAGATCGTTACATAATTATAAAAAGAGTCTAATTAGATACATTTCATGATATTTGGTCTTTATTTCTTTTAATACCTTTATCCTTTTAACTACTATCGCAAATTTTCTACTATATATTATTTGAACCTTCACAGTTTTTTACTCAACAAAAAATACAATAAAATAATTAGGAGTACTAATCCAACCCTTCCACAAAAGAAATAAGCTCGAAAACATAGCCTACAACACACAACTAATGAGCAAAACATAATTGGTTTACATGTGTTGACAAATTCCAAACAAGGAGAGCTCACACGCCAAAAATTTACAGCCCACAAAACAACAAAAACAATTGTAAACTACTCCTACAAGTTCAGATAATCCAACTAATCCAAAATAGAACAAGGAAAGTTGTTTCATCCTCCAATCAGATGCACAAAATAGAGACTATATGAGTACTAATCGAGGCTAGCGGAATGCAACTCATCCTAGCTTCTAAAAGTTACATTCTAATACCTCCTTCTCTTTATTCCATCCCTTTACGTATTCCATTATAATCTCCTTTGGTTTATCAAAGGAAAAAGGAAAATGATAGTTTGACAATTTTTGGATTTATATACAATTCTTGATGTGTGATGAATTTAGAAACAAATATATATAATAAAGGATAAATTTGTAATTAAATTGTATAAAAGAATATTAAAATAACAGTATTGAAAGTTGTAATGTGGTTGTATAAAAAATTTGAGTCGTGAATGTATCATTACCCTTTAGCAAAATAACACTACCATATATTCTGCACTTTAGCATCATTCAACCAAACGACACGCCACTAGCTGTAAATAGCTAAAATAGATGAACATTATACAAAACACATTGATATGCAATTATAACAAAAAAAACACTAATAAGAAAAATTAACCTTTGAGACCTTATGTTTCATCCATGTCCAGGATTATACTTGTGTCAAAGATAAAATTTTCTCTGTATCCACCTTTGCTTGATTAAACACTAACTCGTTCATATGCTTCCAAATGCACCAAATGACAAAAATCTACAAGTCTTTCTAAAGTTTGTTACCCTATTTATTGAAACAAAGACAATAAAATTGGTTAAAATGTTCAAACATGGAGTTATGGTGTACTGAGTTTACCCCAAGTCATACATTGCACAAATTCCAAACCGCATTTGAGATATGGCAAGATAAAAATAGGTGAGATGTAGTTTCCTTCGCATTCTCGCATAGAGCACACTGTGTGTCCCTCAACTGAACCGTCCTCCTGGTCAGATTTTGCTTAGTGACAATCTTGTTCAACAACACCCTCCAAGCAAAGAATTGGGCAGAGGGAAAGACTTTCAAACTCCACGGTAAGTGAAAAAGATTAAGACTTATCACCTGTACTCATATTAGCCAACAATGTATACACATATTTAATAGTATAGATGTTGTTTTGTGGGTCTCTCCAAAGTCATTTGTCCTTCCTATCTATATGCAAGGCTTGTTGTTCTAAGAGTAGAATAAACTCTGTCCCCTAAGGCTTCTCTCACTCAAACCAATCCCTTGTTCATTTGAAATCCCAAACCCGGCCTTCCCTATACCACCTGCCATACTTATTAAGTGGTTTATCTTTGATTAAGGAATTACTAACATTCTTGGAAATCTATGTTCTAGTTCAATATTTTCTTAGAAAATATCTTCCAACAACTTGATTTTTGATCCTGACCTCACTTGTCACTCCATATTTAAGTCAAACCAATTGTGACATTGTCTTGCTTCACACACTTTACATAAGTCATTCCACCAACTAGAATTGTGTTTGCTTATGCTGGATACATTAGTTTCTCCAAGACTCATACTTTGATTCTAAAACATCTTTCCAGAGATCTATCTCTAAGGACTCCAATCTCCATTTTCATTTTACTAATAAGACCTTATTGAACAAATCTATGTGTCAATACCTAGCATGTCTTCCTCTTTGAATATTTATATATATTGTCCAGCTGATCCAGGTTATCTTCCTCTCTTCAATCCCCATCCCTACAATAAAGTTCACTATATATTTGAAATCATTTTACATATATTAGCACGAGCTTTAAAAAAAGAAAAAAGTACAATGGAATGATATTTAAAACAAATTTAATAAGACATTGAAGTCTCAGCAAAGGATAGGCTTTTGTCTTTATGTACATTTTCGTTAAAAAGAAGAAAAAAAAAACAATAGTTATGAATGTACTAGTAATAAATTCAGACAAATCCAATCTAAAAATATAAAATGCATGCATGGTACATTAAAAAACACGCATGAGTCATTCCCCTTGTTAGTATAAATATAATAGCATCTTATATAAAATGTTATTTACTAATTCAATTTTTTTTATTTAAATATACAATTATTTAAAAAAATATTGGACAGTATAAGATTTGAACGACCCATAAAACCATAAGAATTTATTCTCTCTCTATCTATCTATCTATCTATATATATATATAAATATATATATATATATATATATCATGTTTAATTTTGAAACCGTTAAAATTTATTTCGACTTAATACGTATCAGTGGGATGGAATGAGTCATGAACATCTCTAGACTACACTTTCTGATCATTCACTTAAAATATAAATATAACATTATTTATGCATGTATATTTTAAAAAATTAATCTTGTTGGAAAGTTTTAATATGATATTAATTATTTACGTTGTTTCCACTCAACGATATTGTAATTTAGAGATTGATTATTGTATAACCGTTTTTTAATTAAATAAAATTTAATTCTTGTTGGCTATAAAACTATTTTGTTCTTACTTAAACTTAACCTTTATGTGAAATAAAAGTATTCATATAAATCACCATATATTGCTTTATTTATTGCCAATGAATTCTTGTATGACTTTCCAATATTATCATTTGAATCACACTTGCAGATGAAGAACTGGAAAGCTTGGGATGAAGAGACTCAAACAATGGAATATGAAATTGCCAACGGTAAAGTTGTTTTTAAACAAATGACTAATTAAATATTCATTTAATAAAATCATATCACATGACTTGTTTTCGTAAGTTTTACTTTATCTTGAAATTTTTATTAACATTAGTTTTTTAAAAAAGTTTTATATTATTTGATATTTTGCATTGAGTTGTTAGTCTGTAATTTAGTGTACAACCTTCTGTAATCCTTTTCTCTTGAAATTAACTTGGTGATTACTACATTACAGAAAAGTTATTTAATAATAATTAATTTTATAGATAAAAAATAAAAATAATTAGTTACTATAGATTAAGTTAAATACTAATCTTTAATTTAAAATTTAAAATTAATTTAAAATATAAAGTAATTAGTAGGTAAAAATTTAAAATATAAAACAATTAGTAGGTAAAATCTGTGTAATTAATGTTTGATACTAATTTATTAATTATTTTATAAATTTTAGTAAATTTTAATTAATAATAAAAACTATTTTATATACTAATAAATTTTTAGTTTATAAAATAATATCTAATTTAATTATTATAATTATTAATTATTTTTTCTCTAAATTAATTTGATTAAATGATTTTCGTGGATTACTATATCTAATTTTGATATTAATAAGAACCTTGAGACAAGAATTGTTCAAGGGTCGTGTATTAATGCAGACAAAAATGAAGAAAAATCGATGGAAATAGAATCCATTATAATCTAGTGTGTATTGAAAGAGTGTTGATACAATTAATTGAGAGAAAATGATTTTATAAAATTAATTTTAAAGGAATGTTTATTCTAAAACAAATAATAAGTAAATTTATATATATATATATATATATATAAACTATATAATAAAGAATTTGCTTAGGCGGGTTTATTTCTAAGATAAAAAAATTAAATGATTTTTTTAACAAATGAATTTATATAAAAGCTAATTTTAACTAAAAATATTTTACTAGAAAATTAATTATGTACTTAAAATTAATTTTTGAACAACTAAAAGCATTGGCCAAAACTCACGTAAGTTTGTTTTTTAAGTAATATTGGATACGCCTAGATACCAAACATACACTGAAAAGGTAATTAATGAAGTGTTGTTTTTATAATCAAATAAATAGAGAAAAAAAAATTGCTTGGGCGGCGCAATTATTTGCAAATTGCATCTTATTATTATTATTATTATTTACGAATATTAAAAATACTCGTATTATTGCCTTTACTTCAAAGATATTTTTTATTATGGACTTAAAAAGTAATTAAGGTTTTTTTGTTATTTCATTTATGGGATGTGAATGCGAGTAGTCATATTCATGCAGGGGTATGATTGAGTAAAAAAGTATTAATATTATAATTTTTCAAGAACTTAATGTATTTTTTTTTTTCGCAGATTATATGATGTTTCTAAACCCTAGTCTAGTCTTTTTATAGTGCAGTTACTCCTTATATTTAAACAAAAAATATTATATTTGTAGTACCTTAAATATAATTTTATATGAATAAAATTAATCAAGTTTTAGAAATATATTAAAATGTTAATTGATATCTTTTAACATATTTAACATTTTTCTAATTATAGTATTTGAAAAATACCATCAACTAGTAAAAGTATAATTATATCCGTGTTCTCATTGTAAGAAGAAGATTGAAGTACAATATGAAAATACGTTGTACTCTTCTTTTTAGAAGACGAAGATATTATATATATATATATATATATATATTTGCTTTTAATTTTGACTAATAGGCATAGGGAACTATTACGCGTAACAAAAAAATGTCTTAATAACGTTAATGTTCTGTATCTCAAAGATCCAAATATGGATCACTATGTTTTGAGATTCAGAGGTTATCAGAGTCATGTCATTTAAGATAAAGAAAAAAATGTATTCAGTTGAAATTATAATGTGTTAAATTAATTAAAATGCCATAACAATATATATATATATATAACATGAAAAAAATACATTTTATTTAATAATAATAAAATTAAAATTAATCATAAATATTTAAAGGGGTCGCTATTTTTTTTAATTATGATGAGTGAAAGCGTCTTATTCAATTTGTTTGTCTTTTCTTCCTTCAATTCCATAAATTTATTTTCGTTGCATACAAACAACAAAAATGTTGTTTAATGGATTTATCATCCATGTTCCTTCATTATTTTTCATATTCAATCCTCTAAATTACTTTTTCTCTTTCATGTTGTGTTTCTTTGTTATTTGTTTTGAAATGCCGTAGTACATGCGTTAAAACTACTTCTTAAATTGGGTCCATATTAGGACCAAAGATTTTTATGGCTCTGACTCATTGAAACGCTGTTTTTCCTAAGGCCCCACTTTTATGTTGTTATCATTCTCAAGACTTCGACGTTGAACCAGTGACGGTGATGATAACGACACTCATTGCACTGCATAATCATCCCTACAAAGAGAAATTGAATGTTAAATCGTCACAGAAAATTTTAAATATACCTTGTAATTTGTTTCTATTTCTACTGATCAATCATATCGATAGGTTATACGTCTTTTTCTTCGTTTTTATTAATCATTCCGTTTCCATGTAGTTTCCTCTCGAATGATGCTAACTATTTCATTGGACATAATAGACTAGACAACGTGTTATGACGTTTTTTGTTGGCTAATTGACCCTTCAACGTTTATGGTTCATAATCAGACCCTAATAGATTCAGATACGCAAGGCAAACAACATTCGGAAGACGCCACATATCTACTAGTACGGCATCACCAGTGTTTGTTTGGATTGTAAGCCTTTTTTCACACTACAATTAAGAGAATTCTGATTTTATGAGGATCATAGTTTTTTATGGCTAATGTTATGTGTACAGAAATGTTTTTTCAGACAGTTCTTTCATTCAGTAGAAAAAGTTGATTACCTCACCCTCAGGCATGGTTTCATATCAGTTGAGTACACATCACACATCAAAGTCTAAGTCTATGATTATTATTGTTATTATTATCGTTAAACCTTTCATTAAGATGTTCCATGCACCACTCAGGCTCACTTTTCAGCAAGAAACAGCAACTTCGATTTCCAAGCTTACATTGAACAGTCACTAGAGGAAGATTTCAGAATCATAGTGAGCATTAGGTTGTTACTTGCCACTTGCCAACCAAATTATGTGTTTTATAAGTCCGTTAATCTAATTCCAACCTATAATAAAACTGGAGTTTCATGCTGTGCTCATCTTAATCACATGTTATGTGTGTTACCTTGTTGCAGCCCTGTGATGTGGTTCACTGTTGTTATTTTTTTGCTCGTGGATGTACACGGTTAGAATGTTTTACTCTTTTCCATTTCTTAAAAAAGCTTTCGTATGTCTAAGACAGTAGTTATTTTTCTCTCTGTGAACTATATTAGGTTGGCACGTATATCTCTGGTTATCCTATGTTCCCCTCTTCGTGAGTAACAAGCATGTTGCATCTTCTTTGTCCTTATTAAAAATGAATCTGCATGGCTTCTAAAAATTCAGCTTTCTGAATTTTATTTACAGCTGGTTCTGGTTGTGGGAGCTAAACTTGAAGTCATTGTCGATGAAATGGCTCTTCAGATGAAAGATGTCAACAGTGTAACCAAAGGGACCCCACTTGTTTGTCCAAGTGACGACTACTTCTGGTTTGGCCATCCAGGATTTGTGTTAACACTTCTACATTACACTTTATTCGTGGTAAACCTTCTTTTATCTATGCACATGTATATATGATGGCAGTGATATCCATGATGACACAATTAATCACTTATTAATCTAAGATTTTAATTTGATCCTGACAGAATGCATTCGAACTTGCCTTCTTCGTATGGGTATCAGTAAGTTGTCTTTCTACTTGCTAAAAAAAAAAATCAACATTACAATTTTTTTAACAAGTCTTCTACATTAGAAATATTGATCCAATATATGTATGCCTTAACACCCTTCTCTTTATTTCTCTGTTATTTTCTTGGTTGACAGACACAGTTTGGAATAAATTCTTGCTACCACGAACACAGAACATTTACAATCATAAGGGTGGTGATAGCGTAATAATAACCGCCTAAAGTTTATTATTATTATTTCCTTTCTTGGCATGTTGATCCTCCTGGAGTAAATTTTCTTAATCGTAGGTGACATTTTGATTTACTATTTCCTCAGGGTGGCAGTTCAAGTCCTATGCAGCTATGTTACTCTTCCCCTCTATGCACTAGTGGCACAGGTAAACTCTATATAGACATTGATGTAGTACTGTGAGAGTGTGTTTTGGTGAACTTTTATAAAATTGATTTTAAAGTGAAGTACTTACATTTATATACTTTGATCTTAAAAGCAAATTTGTAATAAAACTTAATGCAAATTTTTCAATTTAATGCAGTAGTTGGAGACAACTATAATTTTGCCAAACATTAAGTGTACATTTTTGAATCTCTGTTGAAATCATGTTGGACAGAAAAAAAAAAAGTAATTTTTATTGTTCCCATTGTGAAACCAAACAGACACTTGGCAGTTCCTATCTCAAGTGGGGCAAATGGTTTAGTGTCTTAACATTGGATTGTTGCAGATGGGATCAGAAGTGAAGAGCAAAGCTTTGGCTAAAATTCTGAGGCAGTGGCATGTTGAAGTGAGGGAGAGAAGGAGGAAGCAACTAAAACTTGTGAAGTCTTTTAGTTTTCGCCGCATGAATATGTCCTCAGAATGGAGCCAAGGAAATAAGAGTGCCCCTGAATTTTCTTCCGAACTACGTGAAAACACTCGTTCCTCTAATGAAGGAGAAATTGTGGAAGAATTGGAACATGAGGGTGAAAACAGAGGCAACCTCGTCGAATGATCCACCTAGTGTTGTCTAATTACAACTTCAAATAGTATTGATTCTATTGTACATTAGATTCATTCCGCGGACATATAGTGGTGAAATTGCGATAATGTTTCATATTAATTTGTTCCGCTAACATAGTAAAATCTAGTGTGCATGCAATTGCAGTAAATTATTATTATTAGTACTTAGAATTTTGCACTTTTCGGCAGAATCTCAAGATATTTTTATTCGAACAAAAATTCTGAACACTAACCACACTGCTTATCAGGATTGAACAAGAAATTTTCCATTGAATAATCGTTTGCATAAGGTGTAAATATATATGAACCCCATCGTACTGTTGAAGGGAACTGAAAAACATATAAACATGAAAATCCTCTTGTAAAGTTATTTTACTTGTCGTATTAGGTGAGGAGAGGGAGTGATGAATTTGCTTAATAGCGTCCAAAGGTCACGTCAGGATGAGATGACTGTAAGTGATGAAAAAACAGTTTGCTTTTTTGTCACTATTACTTGACTAAGGCATTATACCATAAGTGGTGTCTCTGGGTGAAACCAATCATGCAATTAGTAGTACCTTTCAATGTCGGTATACCCCATCCTGACTCTAGATTGAACTTAACCAGCTTGCATATCAGATTTTGTTGGTGTGACAACTGTAATGTCAAGATGCCCCAACCCATATTTGGATCATTAATCTTCATATATTTTCTCTTTTTACAAACTTCAAGTAAGTTTTGGAGCCTTAGTCTCATCTCATCTCATGCTATAGATGACTCATGAATCCACTCAACTTGGTAGATCTAACTAGTTCGAGTGTATGATTTGACATGCATAGAGCATCGTATTCCCTTTTTCAAGCATGGACACAACAGTCTTTTTATCAGCATAGAAGTTGTGGAGTTTAGAATCCACGTCCCATGTCCATGGTGACCACATCCTTAGTTGTCCAAGGTTGTCCCACACACTTCTCCACGTTCATTTGCCTTCACTCGCTTCTCTACTTCTGTTTCTTTTCACCACCACCACACCTGCCGACAGGCCACTACTTCCTTCAGCCTTTTCATACGCAAATCTTACTCTCTCTATCCCTCTCACACACAGAGAAATAAGCAATGGAAAAAAAAAACTTTCTATGCACTATAGAAGAAATGGATAGTCTTTGGTTTCACAGACTCATTTTTTTCTCACAACCAAGTCCAACAGCCTCAGTTCTTTCCTTACCATCTCCACCAGATGAAGAAAAACTTATTCCCACATCAGAATCTGTGTGTTGCTCATCCTCCATTCTTTCTTCATCACCTCCACCAGATGAAGAAACTTCAACGGATGAATCAGCTTCTTTAGAGAAACCACTCTCTTCAGAGTCAATATCTGTGCTTCTTCAGGTATAACTGAAAAACAGTTAGAGTTAGTCCTTCTATCAACATTCTATCTATCCTGTACTATGAGTTCAGTTTTGATTCATGCTATGATCATTCTTCTATTTTTATGTTGTTTTTATTTCCGCAAAGGATGGATCAATCAACAATGAAGAAAAAACAAAGGAAAGATTGGCTAGAATGGACCTTTTGTTGGGTGACAAAACTCGTTCACACTCATCCTCACCATCAACTCAAAACCGTCACAGAAAATTGAGGAATCCAGTTACTTGTGCAAGGAAACTGCAGAAATCCGAAAGCTGCAGAACACTTGGGGAACTAGAACTTGATGAAGTAAAGGGTTTCATGGATCTTGGTTTCACATTCAACAAAGAATATCTAAGCCCAAGAATGATGAGCGTTGTTCCCGGCTTGCAGAGACTTGGTGTAATGAATGGCAAAGAAACGGTTGAAGGAGATTATATTGAAGCAGATGAAGATGAAGGAAAGAGAGATATCATGAGACCATATTTATCAGAGGCTTGGCTTATAAAAAGACCAGATTCACCGCTACTAAACTTAAAAATTCCCAAACGCTGTTCATCTGCAAATATGAAGAAACATCTTCGTTTCTGGGCTAAAACTGTGGCTTCAGAAATCCACCAAAAATGAGTTATGGTCAATACTGAAAAATAGTCACAAAGTAGAGCAAAAGGGTATGGTCCATAAGTGACCAGCCGCCACATGTGATATAACATGCCATAGCCAAATAATTGTATATTAATAAAAGCATAATAAAGAGAGGTAGGTGGTGCAATGTGAATTCTGATTTCTTCCATCTCCTTTTTGTTTGCTAGGCAATAAAGGGGAAGAGATGGGAAGGTTCTTATTGGAACCAAATGTGGAGGCTTGGTTAATGAGTTCGTTGTCGTGAGGAATACTAGTTAGGTAGATAAGGCAGGAAGAAGATAAACACAAACAACAGAAAGAGAGACCCTACTATGATGTGGTGTTGCCTCACAAGTGGGGTTTAGAGAATGCCCAAGCAATAGACAGCCCCATCAGACTGTTCCATTGTTTTTTGTTGGCATATATGACCCGAGAAATCGTTATTGGTGTCATGTCTCGTTTTTTTGTTCTTATTACATCAATATGGAACAATGGTTTTGCACCTTCTTCAACCCTACCCTATCTATATTTTCTTTGTCCACTCACTCCTTTTTTAAACAAAAGTAAAAAAATACAATTATTAACACTACAAGAAAATGATGGGCAGAAACGCAAAACTTGAGAAACGCTTATGCGTCCGCTAAGCATTTGCGTGGGCCTATCCGACGCATAATTACAAAAATTTATTTTTAATTTTCTTATTATTATTAATTACTATTTATATTTTTTATTGATGTTGGAAACATTAACAGTCAGGATTTGAACTCGAATCCTTCCAGTAACCCAAGAAAGCATTAACCACTAGACCAAACAAATTCTTTGATTATATTATCATTTTTATTATACTTATTATTAATATAATATATACATATTAATATAATTATTATTAATAATAATAAAATAAATTATACTCATATTATTAAATTATTATTAATATTATTATTAACATTATTATTAATAATATTATTAACATTATAATTAATATTATAATTAACATTATAATTAATATTATAATTAACATTATAATTAATATTATAATTAACATTATAATTAATATTATAATTAACATTATAATTAATATTATAATTAACATTATTATTAATATTATTATAAATATTATAAATATTATTATACATATTATTAATATTATTATACATATTATTAATATTATTAGTATTAATATTAATATTTAATAAATTTAATTTAACTAATTTATATCATAATTTCAAAAATAAAATAGTTATGACAATATATAAATAAAATAAATTTAAAATAAATAATATTTAAAATAAACAAATATTTTATATAACATTTAAATAATTTAAATATATATTTTATTTTAGTCAATTAATTTTAAATCAAACGCTTATTTAATTTAATAAATCTAATTTAATTAATTTATATTCAAAATTGATAAATTAAATAATTTATTATAACATTAAAGAAATAATTCTAAAATAAATATAATAAAGAATTCAAAATTAAAATATTTATTATACATTAAAAATATTTAAATTTTAAAATTCTAAACATGCGTGGGCTATAGCGGACGCATATGCGTGGCTATAGCGGACACATATGCGTGGGTTCTGTGGGCAACGCAAAACGGACGCATATGCGTGAGCCGCGGCCGACGCAAAACCGACGCCTATGCGTGGGTCGCGGCCGACGCAAAAAAAAAATTTTTAAAAAAAAAAATAAATCAATATATGCGTCCGTTTTACGTCCAATGTAAATTTTGCATGGACTTTTACTCATTTTGGCCGACGAGAGTAGCGTCCGCAAATGGCCCACGCAAAAATTTGGAAGCTAAATCAAGTTTTTCTTGTAGTGTAATAGTGTTCTTACAAAGTAAGAATATCTCCTATCAACCTTCCTGAATCATTTCTTTAAGCAGTATAGTGGTGAAGTATTTGTAAAGATATTTTTGATAATCAAGTCAATCGTAATATTTTTTTATTTGTAAATTTAAGATTAAAACCGTCATTATCTTTCACCATATACTCCCCTCTTATTTATAATTTTATGATAGTTTTTCTTTATGCCAGGATTAGCACAGGCCCAATACTTATTTAATCACACTTTTACCACTTAATTAGGTTTTATTTCCTAATAACTAAATTAGATCGTGTCTGACCTGATCGAAAGACCGAACAACTGATGTTCACTTATTCAACTTCTCGGTACCTGAGTACGTATAGATATATCTATAAATATATATCTAGAAATATGAGTGGTGATAACCACTAAAAAATAAACATATTACCCCTTTGTGCTCATTATAGTATATACAAATCTATTTTACTAATAAAAAAGGTAAATATATTTAATTTTATGATATTTTTTTATGATATTATTATTATTATTCTAATTCAAATACTATAAATCAAATTATTTATTTTTCGTATAATAAAAAAATTGTTTTTATTAACGAATATTAAACTTTTCATAATAAACATAAACATGTGTATTGCACCAATTCAAATTCAAATATTACATTACAAGAAAATCATGAAATCTAAACCAATTTTAGAGACAAAAAATAATTAGTTGTTATAGTTACTAAATTAGAGATCATTCTAGATTCTAAATTTGGTAGCAAAAACCTTGGTTGCTAATTAGATACTAATTTATAAACCATTTAACAATAATATAAACTAATTTAGAAGCCACAATTTTTTTAGTCTCTAAAATGGTTTCTAATTTAGTTACCATAACAACTAATTATTTTGGTTTCTAAATTTGATTTTTATTTCATGATTTTCTTGTAGTGTTAGTTCATTTACCCATGAATAATGAATAAAACACAACGCCACACTATTTGAACGAAAATTAGGTAATCTTGGTCATAATCTTAATGATTCTTCTTTCTTAATTATAGTTTCGATCTATCTATTTAAACCAGAGTTTACTTAATATTTCATTCTTCTGTTTAAAAAAATCACCAATTTGCTAAAATATTTTCCCAACATACCTTATAAGCCAAGTTTACAAATAATTTTGAAAGTTTTTTTTTTACAAACTTAAAATTAATATATTTATTAAAAATTAAAATTTAGAAAACATAAGTACTAGTCATGTATTGACTAGGTCGAAAGGCCGAAAGGTTGAGACCGAGAGATTGGCCGAAAGGTGGAAAAGCTAACAAGAAGACTAAAAATCAAATAAGAAATGAATGAACAATTAAATAGTAAAATACTCTAGCAAAGTTCATTGTACAGGTCCAAGCAAGGGTAGTATACTTAATAAACGTTAGGTACAAAGAGAAAGAGCCTAAATGGGTTTTAAGTCCAA
Organism: Phaseolus vulgaris; assembly: GCF_000499845.2. NCBI lineage: Eukaryota > Viridiplantae > Streptophyta > Magnoliopsida > Fabales > Fabaceae > Phaseolus > Phaseolus vulgaris. The sequence continues at coordinate 43,242,858 of NC_023759.2, read as the reverse complement.
TAAAGGAGTACTATAAATAGGTGATCAACTTAAGAGGTAGGTAGAGTGAATTTTATCTGATAATCAACTAAAACCAATTCTGATTTTATCATCAGAGCTCCTTACAGGTACACACACCCACCCGTGAATGGATACCGAGACCGAAGGCTGAAAGATCCAATTGACCTAATCCAGTAAGTAGGAGTCCACAAAGCATATCCAAACCCAAGCCCAAATAAAAAGAATAGTAAGCCAAAAGCCCAAACCGAGATAAAAGACTGAGAAGTCAACCAGTACAAAAGAAAAAAGTTTGTTTCTAAGTAATATAGGTAAGTGTAAAGAAAGTTAAGATAGTAATTTCACATTCGCTAATCCAAACTTTCAACTTGGTGATAAATAAAATCCAAAGTTTTTTTTTTATATAAAACTAAATTAACACTCTCCAATTTTACATGAACTAAAAATACACTTTCAATAAAAAAAAATAAGTAATTCATATTTCTAATTTTCAAGAAAGTTAAATTTAGTTAAGTGTAATTGAAAATCTTAATATTTAGATGTAATGAAACAATAACTTTATCTCAGTTACCAATTCTTCATTTTTAATCTATTTTATCATGGTTGATGGACATATTAAGATCCAAGAGGAGAAAAAGGACATGAAGTTAAAATTTTACTATTAAAATATAATTTTTATTTTTATATAAAAATATCATTATGATATCGTTCTGAATTATATTTTCTATTATATTATTTCTTAGAACTTTATAAAAATTTAAAACTAATCCTTTTAATTCTATTTTGAAAAAAATGTTGTGTTATCATTTAATTTTCAACTAAAAATAAATGAATAAAAATCTAAATTAATTAAAAAACTGATTTTGTTTTTTAATTTCAAGGATTAAATTAAAAAAAAAACACCGCGAATCGATTTAATTGGGTTAATTAAATAAACCCATGGGCCCTGGGTGGTTTCTGGAACCTTCTCAGAGGCCTGGTTAAAATTTGAATCGGAATCTCAGTTTGTTTTGATAGAAACACGAGTTCTCTGCATCAGCCATGGCCGATGACTTCGAGTTCGCAGATAAAGTTCCTCCTTCGTTCGATCGAGTGGTACATTTTCAATTACTGTTCCAAACCTTCAATTTCATCATCGCTTATTACTTTACATCTCATTTTAATCGATTCTTGCACAATGTTCTTCCTCGCACGTATTTTACGGATTAATTAGGTCTTAAAGTTATGGATCGAACATTTCATGTGGTCCTGTCGTGTTTTATTCTCAGATCTTTGGATTTATGGAATCATTAGCATCTTGCTTGATTTTTTTTTTTGTTTTCCGTCGTTGACCTTTTCAATTTTCCAAATTCTTAGTAATTCTAATGTTAAAGATTCAGTGAAAAATAAATTAGGATTCCTTTTTCTTTCGAAAAAATATCGTTCATCTCTTCAGCTAGGATTTTGATCAGGTAAATTTCGCCTTCAGATTTAAAGACTTATTTATGATTATTGGATTGTTTATATTCGTTACTGTATTGTTACGCAAATCTATGCTTTATTGCATTACTGTTGTGAAGTGGGGGAGCTACGTTTCGTGAATCGTGAAGTGTTTTTGTGTAGGTTAGATTTTATTTGTTATTCAATGCGTTGCTGTTTTGTGTTTTTCGATGTTGATGCCTATTTATTTTTGGATTTTAGATGATAGCAATATTACAGAGCAAATGGTTTGTGGTTAGTTTCAACTTCATACATGACGCGGTTTAAACCCTTTTCCACAAGTTATCAGCAAATGATGGGGTTTGTATGAGTGGAATAACCTTTTGGAGATTTTATGATGGAATGGAGTGAGTTGAAATTGTTTAAGGGTTCTATTCTAACCCGTACCTCCGAAGTGGGGGAAAGAAAGAGAGTTTATTGATGGAATAAAATGTTCATCGGATTCCATTCCACTCCAACCTAGTTTAAAAAATCTAAGCAATAGAATTTAGTATCCTTACTATATATCATTCACATTTTACCGTCTATTCAAAGATAGTTAAAGCGATTCTAGTTTTATGTCACGATATTCAATGTTTTGGCCACTTAGATAAAATTGAAGAATATCCTATTTTTCTTGAGGATAATACTGTAATGAGACATATTACTTCTCTTATTTCAAAATTTGACCTGTGCTTCAAAGTAGTTTTAGAAAGTATTTTGTATAATTTCTGCAATGTTTTATGTATTCTAGCTCACATCACTCATTTGACATGCTGGGTTTGATTTCACTAAACCTAGGGGAGCACACTTTAGAGGATAAAGTGAAATAATAACCATTAATTAGAAAATCAATGGCTGAGATTGTACTAAACTTTTGATTTTTGTTATATATGTAATTGATTTTGTCACAGTTCTCAATCATTGATTTTGTAATCAATGGTTTTAAGTGCACTTTATTTTTTAAAGTGCATCTCCTCACATTAGAGGAGTCAAATCTATTGCCTATTTTGGGTACCAAGCTTTCTCAACTATATTGCACCTTCCTTATTGATGGTAACCTTTTTTATCAATCATTCTCAAACAAGTTCAATTGTTTGATTGTTCTCTTTTAAATAAGTTCTCTTTTATATTTTTTTTCAATTCCTTTTTGCTTAGTGCATTTTATTTTGTTATACGTAGGCCTCAAACCAAGGGTTCAACCCAGGCTTAATTGTCCTCCTGGTTGTTGGTGGGTTGCTGTTGACATTTCTCATTGGAAATTTTGTGCTCTACACGTATGCACAGAAGACCCTCCCTCCTAGGAAAAAGAAGCCTGTTTCAAAGAAAAAGATGAAAAAGGAGAGACTGAAGCAAGGTGTTTCTGCACCTGGAGAGTAGACCTCGTAGTCACTTTATGTTCTATGGTTTGAATTGTACTATTAAGATCAAGTTTCTCCTTCCGTAGTGTCTTGGATTACTTTGATTTTGATCTTTTCTACCTGTGTATTACTGATAGAAAGCTTAGCCCCATAAAGTAGTGCTTTAGTAATATTATTGGGACTGGCTATTTCAATGTCAAATCACCAATTTGCTACCTAACTGATCACTCATAGGATTTTGTTTGGTTGACGAGCAATTGAGAAAAGTGAAACTTGGAATTTCAATAGTACATAGGATGGGAACAAACATAGAAGAGAAGATTACCAAATATTTTCCCCTGAAGACCCAAGTTCCTTTTGCTAATCTTACGAAGGGAAATGTTGTTTCAGTTCTTGCTCTAACATTCTTTCTTTTCCAATCAAAACTTGAAACACAAAATTAAGTGGTAGCAAGAATCTTTTCCCAAGTAGTTACAGTTCATTTCTCCATGGTAGGTAGATTAATGCTAGGCCGACATATAACAGGTTCAAGAGAAGATCGTTTTATCTTTTACAGGGCACTGCAATCTTGATTTCCAACATCACCATTTAACTAAAAATTAATCATGTGTCCTCTCTTCTGATTTTGTTAGGCAAAACTAGTTAAGTCAGCTGGTAGTTAATAAGCCAGTTACCAGCTAGTTCATAGTTGTGCTGACAAGCTTTTAGTTTATAAGTTTTGAGCTCGGGTTGTCAAAGTTAGTTAATATGGTTCACACATGTTAGTTCACCACAAATTGAGCTAATACCAAGTTAATTTAATTTCACTTATTTTTGGTGAGTCATAAATTTTGTAAATTGATTTGACTCATTAGAAGTTAGTGGGTTTGTTGGGTTGGCTATTCTCCTAACTATATTTGTTTTGGAACAAAGTGGACTGACTTAATCAATAGCATTACAGATCGAAGTAAAAAATTATATTTCATAGCACTTTAAATTAAAATAACTTATATAATCGGTCACATAATTAAAAGTAGTAAATTCGTATAATAAAAAAAGTATAAAAAGTTGTTGATGGGTTATAGGTTGACTCACCCTCAAGCTAGTTTGAATTTGATTAACTTATGAATTAATTGACCTACATTTTCAAAGTTATATATTTTTTTTTTCAAAAAGTGGCAACTCAGATTAGTTCACAGGTTTTAATTCAACTTGACACCCTTTTTTTTAGCAGATAAGTTAATTTATTAGATTAGAGATATTTAATAAATTACATATATATGATAAAAAAATTGTATTAATGAAAATATATTATTATTAATTTTAATTTTTTGTTAAACTTTCAAGTGGTTCTAATTATTTTTTAAAAATGTCATGCTTTTTATTTGAACAAGTTATTTTCTTAATAAATTGATTTAATAATTGATAATCAAATTTAAATTTTATTTTTCAAAATTTTATTTTATTTTTCAAAATTTAATTTAATTTATTATTTTAAACTATTGTTACATTGATTTTTTTTTTATTGTGTGTAACTTTTAGATGACATTATGTAATTAAAGATTTATTATTTTAATTTGAAATGTTAATATTTTTAATTTAAACTGTATAAAAAATTAAAAATAACTTAATAAATATTAAAAGTAATGTGATAATGTATCTTGAAATAGATGATAATAGATGAAATGAAATTAATAATAATAATAAAATAATATATTAAAATACAAGAAATAATAATTGAATAAAATTAAATAAATTATAAATTAGTTAAAATATATTATAATCCATAAGTTTCTAAAATAAATTATTTTAAAATATTTATTAAATATTTTATGCTAACTAAATTAATTTATAAGCTACTTAAATAAAGTATCACCTACCTTATCAAACTTGTTCATCTATATTTTGGGCAAATTCTTCTTTCACCTTACAATAAATTGGGACTTGCACCCGATGCATCTCAAATATTTTAAATTAAATAAATTGATAACGAAAATGGATTTAGATTAAATTATAAACATAGGACAAATTTGTTTCTAATAACAAAATTAATCACCTGATGAATTAGATAATCGAATCTTATAAATAATACAAGTAATAGTAAAAGTTTTCCTTGCATTGCTTTATGCCATTATATTAATTATAATATTGCATGAGAAAAAATATCAAAAAATCCTTCTGCATAAAAATACTCTAAACATATGTTTACCCAAAAATTAATTACTAAACCTCAATCCTTAATTTAAAGTATCTGTCATCTCACATTCATATATTTCCTCTACTTTCACTTTCTACACTACCAAATAAGAAAGAAAATGACTTCATTTTTCTTTCATTTTCTCTTGTACAAAAAAAACTGAATGATCATCTCACTATTCACTCATGATTTTCTATTTTTCCATACACTTTCCTCCCAAAGATAGCCTTAAAATAAACCATTAATTCTCCTGAGATTGATGACCACAGCGCGTACATGTATAGAAAGTAGTTTGTCCTTCATCAGCTGATCTCATCTGAAATTAGAATTGAAATAAATAATTCTGAACTATAAATAAGCTTCAGATCAAATTGGCAAATCTAAATTATAAAGTCTAAACGATACCTGTCTGGTATAAAAGTTAGCTTCATCATGGCCACATTTTTCACATTTCTTGTTGACCTGACAAGAAACAATGACATCTTTTTGAGAGAAGAAACAATAACATTTAAAACATACAAATATCTTCTAATAAATCAAGCTATTTAATATGTATTGCATGATACATTACCTTAGACAATTGCACCTTCTGTTCCTCAATTATTTCTATTCCAAGCTCTCTTCTTATATCCTGCCAAACCCAAGGTTACTTGAAGAACAATTGCCAATAATAGTCTACATAAAATTGAATATGTTCACGGCTATGATAAATCACAAATTTGGCTTATTTCAATTATATGATGAATCTCTCAACAGACTCAAGCTGATCACCTAAGCTGCTGAAACTACTGTTAGGAAATTTAGAACTTCAAAATTTAACAATCCTAACCAGTGTTGTCAAGATCGGGCGAGTTATCTTGTGAGTTTACAATTTTTTAGGCAAAATCATGTCGGATCAGAGATGGGATGGGACTGTCTTCCGCTCCGCCACTGCCTCTCTCTCATTTTGGAGGACAAAGATGATTATCATATGATTAATGTGAATGATTTTGTTTGATAGTTTATCTGTATTAAACATTATTTTGAATCTATTGTTATTATTTTATGTATTTGGCCCATTTAGTTATGTTATATATTTGGACCATTTCATGAATTATGAATCTATGTTAAATTATGTTATGTTTTGAACCATTTCATGAGTTACGATCTCCGAGTCGAGTTTCGATCTCCGAGTCGAGGTACGATCTCCGAGTCGAGGTACGATCTCCGAGTCGAGGTACGATCTCCGAGTCGAGGTACGATCTCCGAGTCGAGGTACGATCTCCGAGTCGAGGTACGATCTCCGAGTCGAGGTACGATCTCCGAGTCGAGGTACGATCGAGTACGATCTCCGAGTCGAGGTACGATCTCCGAGTCGAGGTACGATCTCCGAGTCGAGGTACGATCTCCGAGTCGAGGTACGATCTCCGAGTCGAGGTACGATCTCCGAGTCGAGGTACGATCTCCGAGTCGAGGTACGATCTCCGAGTCGAGGTACGATCTCCGAGTCGAGGTACGATCTCCGAGTCGAGGTACGATCTCCGAGTCGAGGTACGATCTCCGAGTCGAGGTACGATCTCCGAGTCGAGGTACGATCTCCGAGTCGAGGTACGATCTCCGAGTCGAGGTACGATCTCCGAGTCGAGGTACGATCTCCGAGTCGAGGTACGATCTCCGAGTCGAGGTACGATCTCCGAGTCGAGGTACGATCTCCGAGTCGAGTTACGATCTCCGAGTCGAGTTACGAGTTTTTTTTTTTCGTCTCCCTCTCATATCCACCTCGAGTTACGAGTTTGACAAAATTGATCCTAACTAACTATACAGTATTTGCACGATATAAATTCACCTCTGCTTCCTATCATTGCTACATTGATATTAAAAATCTAAACCCAGGTCTAAATTTCACTCAAACTCCAATGACATTGTCTTCTCACCAATTCCCCCCTGGACAGAGTAAATCAAGGTAGGTCTAAGAGCCTACACGAAAACAACTATTTCTAACGATATAATCACTTACTTTTCAAACGCTCTCTTAGAAAGTTGGTAAAAACAGATTATTATTTCTTCAAAATGAGCCAAAGCAAACAGACACTAAAGCGGTTATTTAATTACACATACCCCAAAATTTATCATGGATTTGGGTCATGCGTGAAGTAACAGTGGAGTTAGACATGCCCATTTTTCTTTTACAAGTAGACGAGGCACCATACGTAAACCCCAGAAACAGAACACAGGCATATAAACTACAATAATAATTCACCGTCATGTGAGGTAACAGAAACAAAACATACCTCAGCATAGATTGTGTAACCTATTTCTTTATCACGAATATCTGAACACAGGGATGTTCCATTAGAACACATAAAAAATCAATTGAAGAAAGTTATACATAATTTATGTATATACACACAGATAATATAAAATTCAGAAAATAGGAAAACACGTTCCCAAAGAAAAAAACAAGCACGCGGATCAATTTGAAGAGAAAAACAATAGGGTTTAACCTTGTATATCTCGGAGAGTTTTGCACAAAGGGCATACGGCGTACTCAGAGTTAGGGACGGTGAGCATTGTCCCACACAAATGGCAGAACAAGAAATCGAGCCGAGAAGAAGCCATCGTGTACGCAAAACGCTATCGATTTTGGGGGCGAAACGCACCGTTTTGAGTGTAGTGCAGAAGATGAAGCTGCTGCAAGTGCAAAAACCCTAACGACCCATGATTTGGGTTAAGAAGCGACTATATCATTTTATATGATACCTGAATTTACTTAAATACCCTTCTGTTTTATATTTTTAAATTACTCTTATTTGGTCTAACAATTCTATAAGTGTTTTTAAAAACTCAGTTTGTCTACATCATCTCTTCTACAAACATTTTTCCTTTACATTTCAATTGTTTTCGTGTATTCTTCTACATTTTTTTTTAATTTGAAATAATTTATTTCAGTATTGTGACTCGTACTCTTGGTTCTATTGATTTTTAACATATCTTATGTTAAAATCTGGATCTTTTCTCTTCCTTAATAAAATAGTTTTGTGTTGCTTTAAAAAAAATAGTTACTATAGGAATCGAGAGAAAGTTGTGAAATAGTTATTCCATGTTCCATTATCACTTAAAAAACATTCTTGGTTCAATTGGTTTCTCGTGTTATATAGAATTTTTATTTATAAAGTGCGTGATAGAAAATTATTTACAAGTCTTGTTACTCTTAGTTCACTTGACAATTCTCAAGACAACCCACATATTAGTTCACTCAACAATCCTAAACTCAATCTTCTTAAACAAAATTTTGAAATCGAGTCATATAAATAAAAAATGCTATTGAGAAAAAATCTCTCAATCAGCAAGTTTCCGCAATGGAAAGTAGTCACTAAGAAAGGCACACACAAAAAAAACTGCTAATTTATTTAACTAAAAGCTTGTGATTGTGCATAAATTAAATGGTATTAAAAGAACCCTTCTGTGGTACCGTATCCCAAAAAAGGGTGAGCAAAAATATTTATAGAATGCAAAAAATTGTGCCACATATTTATTAGCTTAGTGCTCCTTAGTGCTCCTTCACCTTGCACTAATGCATTGTTTGGATCAGATTATCGACTTTTGAAGCAGATGTGCAAACGGATGAGGAAGTGAGTCTTTTTTTTCTTTTCTCATATGCACGCGAACTAGAGAGTACATATAGTTATACCCATTCAAAGTTACTTTAATATCCTTATTTCTTCAAGTGTGTGCATGTGAGAGGTTCTTAAATTTGTTGAAAGTTATGAGATTGAGAAAGAGGAAGTAGAAAATATAGGAAAAACCCTGCATGTGAGTGAAATAAATTTGTTTTGCTGTTGAACAACAAAGTTGTTATAAGAAAGAGAGAATTAATTCTCATAGTTATTATAAGAAAAAAATAATCGATTTTGTTGTGTGTAATTATTGATTTGATTTGCAATAATAATGAATAATAATAAATTTTATTTAATAATAATAATAATTTTGATTATTATTATTAATCTTATTGTATATACACAATATATTCTATTATATGATATAATATTATATTATATAATAAAAATAAAATAATATTAAAAGATATTTAAAGAATATAAATAAAATTATTAAACATTACATAATAATAAAATAATATTATAATAACAAAAATTATATATAATAAAAAATGTATAAAATAATTATTATTATTTTCATAAATTATTATAAAATTATTACTATTATTTAAATTTAATGCAAAATTATTTATTTTTTATTTTTTAGAATTATGAATATTTCAATAATTTATTTCTATGTAACAATTTTCAAATTTTACATATATTCATTATTTTCCATCTAAAAAATTATTACAATTATGAATATTATCATTTTATTTTTAATTGAAACTAAAATCTAAAAAAATACCTCATTTCGTTATTCAAATATTTTAAAACACATGGATAAATTTGTAAATTTACATTTTACACTTTTAAAAAAAATTATAATTTCTTCTCAAACATCATATCACGCACAAATTTCAATAAATCATCCTCATAAATTCACTTCAACATCTTTAAATCCAAACAACTTCACATATCCTCTCAAATTCTCACACATCTACTCTCTCAAATCCGCACATTAATTCAACCACACCCTAAAGAACATTACCTATTCCATGAAAATTACTTACTTATACCCCTTTCAAGCAAATGTCCTCCTAGCAAGCCGAAGCATGCGATAACAACTCGATTGCTGTTGAATCTTCCATCATAAAATAGGTGTTGAATACATTTCCAATGCAAATAGGATTACCATTTAAGCTGCACCCTAGACTGAGGAATTAAAATTGTTCACATTACACTTCCCTTTGATATTTAAGCCTGAAGAAACAGGCGGAAAGTACATAACCATCATGCAGGAACTATGCACTTAATGTAGCATATTCTTTCATTCAGTTCATTAAACTAAATAGTAGTTATGCATAGACGTTGACACTAGGAGAAAATTTCTCCCATATGATTCAAATCTATATATAATACAAAATAATAATAATAGGTTTAATGTTCTTATTTATAAAAAAAATAAAAATAAAAAGTCAGGACCTTTTTTTAGATAAAGTCATAAGATGGTTCAACATCAAATTATAGAGGCAACAACATACACAAGAATAGCACTTCCAAGATGATGGAGAATATCTTCAAGCTTCACGTCCCATGGTCTGCTCGGCAGGGGGAATCATAACCAGTACTGGTTGAGAATTAAAGCCAGGATGAGGTAACCTGCGACGGAGCTCACGACCTTCTTGACAAAGAGCACACACATGACAGAAGACATGAGTTGCCAAGTCACATGCCGCCTCACATTGTTCACGCTGTGCCTCATCTTCCAAAATACTTCCACAGCACCCACATGACCTATTAAGTGCTTCGCAAGTTCCCTGATTCCCAAGAACAATAAATGGTTTATATCAGATTTTAATTTTTTCATTAGGGATGTGGTTTTTGTGAACGAGGGAGAGTGGCAAATTATAAGGTTAAAAAACAGCAGGTGGATAAAGGAAAATCTCACTTACACAGGCTTTCCATCTATGAAGCATGCCATCATACATGGTACTAGAGGACACCAAGTAATTTTAAGCAATACAAGTTACATATTGAATACGCCTGAAGTTAAATTGAACTTTGAACAAAACTTCAAGCATACCATTCAGTGACCAATTAACCCCCAAGAAAATCTACATACAAAATACCAAAGTTGTTCTATTAATCCAAATCACCTCCTAATAATAGGACTGTTTTCTTGGTAATCCATAATTGCCACATTTCAATTTCATAAAGGAAGGCTACAGATTAAACCTACTTTCTTAATACAAATGACACAAAATTCGACTAAATACAGGTTCACCACACTGGACATATATCTCATTGTACCAAAACTAAATAGACAAGTGTAAAATATCCAACCAAACATACAAAAAGAAGAGTCGACATAACCAAAATTCTCAACTTCAGAATCAGAAGTTTGGAAAGATTTCTTATTATAAAAGATGAGGAACCCGAACTTTCCAGCTTGACAGAGAGTAGACAACCCAATTGGTATGTTGAATCTAGCCTACTTGGGTTGTACTGCTACAGCATTTCTCGAGGTAGTATTAATTATTTATAGCTGAAATATAAAAGAAATTTAAAGTAGAAAGGCTGATCAATTAATAACCAAGTCCAGATAACATGCTTAGCGGGACCAGGTGCGTCATATTATCAGATACAAAACACTTGTGATATGAAGTGGACTGGATCACGCAGGAAAAGGGTATTGCTATCTACTATGTAACGTAACATATTGAATCCCCAGTATCAGTGTGATTTCAGCAGCAGTATAGAGGGATTAGAAGACTAAACTGAAGGGGAAAAAATATACAATAGCATAGGGAGTCTGATTTGAGACCACCCTGATCTCTCCTATGCAGTCCTTTATCCTACTTCCTTACCTCCCCTCTCTACCCTTCTCTCATTTTATTTGACCGCAGCATGCAATGAAGTTTCCCTCCAATTTCCTCCCACAGTCATGCTGGCAGTTAATTACCCCCATTCATGCCAATTCCTTTGCCCACTTAACACATTACACCCTCACTTCCAGGTGGTTTCTTAACACATTATCACTAGATTATTAAGAGCAACGAATAAAGAGTAACATACCTCTAAATTGAACCTCCGACGAATAGCAGTTCGGCTAGGGTAGGAAAACCACGGTGCAAGGCAATTCCAACCAAAGCAGGAATTCCCAATTACATACAGTCCAGAATAAGGCAAGCAGTGGTTAGCAAACGTCCCGGGAGCCGATCCAAGTCTCTCAACATTGCTTCCATACAGCACACAAGGAGCCACACTCCCAAGAAGACCTAGCCAATTACAAAGGTTTCAAAGTAAATAAATTTTTCACGAATCCAGATCGAAAACACATAAAAAGGAACGAAATGCCAAAATCCACAATCAACTTTTCTTCATAGCACCAGCCTAAAACACAAAACCAACCCAATTATATGGCACAAAAACAATAACAGATGTTTCCACTGATCCCAATGGTTTAGGAATAGGAAGTCTAAAAGGAGCACGTGGTAAAACTACAATCTGGATCGTGCAGTTGATTGAAATCGCCGAAATACACAGCATTCATTTCAAAATAAATACACGCAAACAATATCCGCGGAGGTGAAATGGAAAGCAAACACGAAACATTAATCCCTAAATTACAAATGCAGAAAACGCAGAAATGAAATAGGCAAGTGCGGGCGGATGGGATAACTCACAAACTTCGAGATCGCTGCTGCAGAAGTGATCGTTCTGGCCGAGACAAGCGCAGACGGAGGAGTTCCAGGGGGCTCGGCCCATGGGCTGGCCGACGACGCTGGCGTGGCCCAACGGAAGCCCATCTGCGGTCCATCCGAGGAGAAATTCGGGAGTGTCGGATGGCGCAGTTGGTTGGGATTTGGTCTGGTGGAGAAGAGGACTTGCCTCCTCGTTATTGGGCTGCTTATCATGATCAGCCATTGAAATTGGAGGTGAAGGGAAAAGGAACGGAACGGAACGGAGCGGAACGGTATTGAGAAGAGAAGAGAAGGGATGTCGGTGGAAACCAGAGACTCCCCGCGTCGTCGTCTTCTCCTTATAATATTATCTAACTAACAATCTGACCCTTTTTCTTACCACACGTAATTTATTTATTCCTTTCTCCTTTTCACTCTCTCTTCTCGACCGCGTCAATGCCACCCAACCACACAACACCACAATGCTATTTTTCTCTTCCCTTCCCTTCCATTTTTACTGAATTTTTTAATATTTTTATAAATTGCTAAATTAAAAATACTACTTTCAAATTATTCGTGAAAATGAAGGAAATAAAAAGGTGTAGATATATATTTTATTACAGATAGAATTGATAGAACAAATTGCTTTTAGAGCTGGACAAAGGTACGTGTCAAAGTTACAACTTACAACCATAAAGTGGTGGATTAAAAATAAATGGTGGTAGGTTCAACTTAGTTGGATTGATCAAACTCAAGCTCCAGAAGTTGAATTCAAACCGAATCAAAATCTTATCTCACGTCCATTTTGGTTTATGCGAATTGCCTATTGGGCAACTTATGGATTAGAAGTTGAGTCCAAAACTTTTGGGCCAATACTTTTTTAAACTCGGGTTAAAATTTATTTTAGACTGTTTCTTCCCGCACCTCCATATCTTCTTCTGCCACAATACATAACATGAAAATACATTTTTATCCTTCTTGTGTCATCTCCGTAGAGTAGTTCCTGGATTATGTAATCCAGAAATTCATTAGAAAAAAGACTTCCGGATTACATAATCCAGAAGCTAAATAAGACTTCTAGATTATGTAATCCGAAAAGTAATAATGCATATGAAAAAAGGCTTCCGGATTATGTAATCCATAAACTAATTACAAATTTGAAAAATGACTTCCGAATTACGTAATCGGAATATTATAGAGGGGTATTTTTGGAAATTCAAAAATTTATGGAGGTGAGAGAAGAAGGTATGGAGGTGCAGGAAGAAACAATCTTTTCTTTTTAATAGTTTTATATGTTTATTGAATTGGGAGGCAAATTCTCCCTCTACATCTATATCTTCACTCTATATTTCTATATTTTTTTAATTCCAATTTAAGTTTTAGAGTTTAATTTCAACATTATCCTTTTAAATGTATGTTAGGATTTTTCATTTATTTTTTTATATATACTGGATTGTAAAAAACATAATATTTCCTTATTATAATATGTATTATGGATTGATTAATTTAGAAGGTATTTTTTATCCGAAAATACCTTTCATATTGTACAATCTAAAATGTAATTTTAAAATATATTATGAATTGTAAAATTCAACATGTATTTTCAAATTTTGAAATACTTTTTGAATTGTAGAATCCAAAATACATAGTAAGGGGATGTTATGGATTATACAATCCAAAAGCTATTACCAAATTTGAAAATATCATCTAGATTTTATAATCCTTAATAATTTTTTTTATAATATTTAGAATTTAGGGTTTAGATAAGTTATGGAGACAACCTATTTGGACAGTGAGTTTTAATTCCAATGGCCCAAAAGCTAAATTATATACATGTTTTAATTAATAGCAATTTTTGAAACTCTTAGGCTGATTGCTTGGCTGTAACATTAACGTTTATTCAATATGTCATTGACTGAAAATAGCATTTAAAATAGTAAAGATAATGAAATAAAATAGCAAAAAATATTGTGAAGATTGGTATTATGATTTCATAGTGACAATATAATGATAACAAATTAATGTAATATAACTTGCTTTAAGAATTAATAAGAATTTATTCCATGAAGAGATTAACTAAATATAAGTGGCTTTAACTTAGAGCATTTAAAATTGAATGTTTATATATATTGAAAGATATATTTTATTAATTTTAGTTAATTTCTCTATTCAATTAATATTTTCTAATTTTTAAGTTTGTAATTTTTTTTATCGATTTCAGTATTATAAATTATGGCAGAGCTCTCAACCACAAGTTTTATTAGAGCAAGGATAAGAATATTTTGAGAGGAATAGAACTCAACAGATACTATGAGAGGAATTCTTAGAAAACTACAATAAGAATGGAACTCAATAGAGACTTTCAGATAAACATTCTTACATATCTTAAACATTGTTCTAGTTATTAAATGTTATAATAGAATTCAATTTCTTGTAAAATAATTTTGGCATACACAATTAGGTCAAGTAGTGTAGAAACTTGGTTTGTATTTGCCTTGAACAATACTAGGCCAATCATAAGAAACTTAGAAGGTGCACATAAAACACATTGCCTTCACATGGCAAGTGTGACTTGCCTTGACGTCACTTTTTAAAACATATTTTTTAATTTGAATCACCCTCCATTTTGCTTGTAGTTCCATTTTGCTTGTAGCTTGGCTGTCCAAAACACATATAAATTAAGGTGCAAGGCATGGTAGAATTCAGATAAATTATATTATAGTTATGCTGCCAAATTGCAAGTTTATAACTCTCCTTAGATTAGACATCTTTGTTGATCTCCTTTCCCTTTTCAAGTTATTAGGTCTCATCTATCACTCTCCAAAATACCTCACAACACTCCAAGTTCCATGAGAATTCTTTAAATTTTACCTTAGCTTCATTCTTCCATTACTTCCGCCTCCAATTTCTAATCAACTGATGCTAATTTCACAATCACAAAAAAGGAATTCCATCAATTAATATATATTTATTGTAATTTTAAACTAAAATTCTGGATAGTTTGATTGAATTTCTTTATCCAAATCCTATAAGAGATATGTGATGTTAATTATCTTTTAATAGATATAGGGTTAACTAATGATTCAGAAGCATTATGGAACCTTGAGTCAAAGAAAAAAAAAATATCCATGGTGGTACAATTGCTGAATAATTTTTTACACAAGTTTGAGTAGAAATATATATGAAATTAAATGTAACTATGTGAATATTTTCATACGTCATCCTTACACTATCAAACACAGACCCCACATAAAATAGAAATGTGATGAAGACATATTGTCCTGAAATGGAATTGGTATTCATTCACAATAACTCACATTAGCAGTTTCTTTGTATTTATTTTCCTTGGCACTTTGATTAGTTGATAGCAGGTGGTCCCAAAACCAAGTTCTGTACAAACCTTTTAGGGGACCAATCTCCTTCATCATGAAATTTCTTTTTGACAACATATACAACTTTTCAAACCACGTCTTCTCTTTCATACATAATTTTGATTGAGATATAAATTATGTTCCCGAAAATACCAAGTCATAGTTAAGAATTTGCTTAAGTTAATAAATTAAGATATGTTCCCATTTGAGTTGAAATACTCAAACAAAATTCATAAATGTGTTCTGTCCAAAATATTTACATGTATGATTATCTTCCACCAAGTGTAAGATAATTTTGCATGAGAAAAAAAAAATCTTCATTTGAATGTAACATGAACGATACTTCATATCCCAGCTATTTATTTTGATATTTAAAAAAAATGCAACATCGTGAATATGGATGATCAAGGCCACAAAACACGTCATAAACAAGCTTTAAGCAAAATAAATGATCAAGCTAAAGAGTACTGAATTAGATTTATACAAAGCAATTTAAACTTATATAATTTAAAAATACTTTATTTTATATGTTTAATTTTTTTGGGTGTGATAAGTGTACGATTGTATAGTTATTGTTTTGTAAATAATTATATTTTAATTATTAGAGTTAGTTTTGCAATTGTAATATTCTTATAAGGAGTTAATGACCTATCTGATTTTATTTTTCCAATGATCTGGAACGAACTTTTATGATTCATGTTTAGAATTTTTGGACCTCTTGAATTTAATATGATGCAATATTTTACAATATGATATTACAAATTTTGTATGATTTATTTATTTATTTATTTTGAAACGTATATTATAAAATGAATTTAATTATTATGTATATTGTTTTGTAGTATCATTTAATTCCAAAACATTAATGATATATAACTTTTAAAATGATTAATATATAATTTTAACAAACTTATTATATTATTCAATTAAATGAAGGAATAAAATTATTTGTTTTGTCCGTATATTACTAAAAAAATTATTAAATAAAAATCAATTTTAGTAAAAACAAGTAATTAGTTGATATATTGACTAAATTAGAAATTATTTTGAAAATTAAAAAAATATTTTTAAATTAGTTTTTATTATTGATAAATAAATTTTAAATTGGTATCTAATTAGCTACTAAGGTTTTAACTACCAATTATTTAGATTCTAAATTTGATAGCCAAAATCTTGATAACCAGATACAAATTTAAAAACTATTTATCAATAATAAAAATTAATTAAAAAAAAAATAGTCTCTAAAATGGTCTTTAATTTATTTAATACAACAACTAATTATTTTTATTTATAAAATTAGTTTCTATTTAATGATTTTATTGTAGAATATAATTTTTTTTCTAATAAAATATATTTCCATTTTAGTTTAATAATTTGTTAATTATATTATTATTTGGTTATATAAACCACTACGTGGGTTAGAAAGAGCTCAATTCCCTATCTAGCACCATTTACATCTTTATTTCCCTATCTAGCACCCTTTTGTTTTTATTTCCCTATTTAGCACCTTTTTGTTTTTATTTCCCTATCTAACACTCTTTTATTTTTTATTTCCCTATCTAGCACCATTTTTAAAATAAATAAATAAATAAATAATAATTTTTTTTACAATTTTAATTTTGATTGCATTAAAAAATAAATATTTTTAATGTTTAAAATAATTAGAAATATAATTAATGAATAAATAAATGAGTTTTTACAAAATAAAAAAAAAGTAATAAATTAAAAATGTTTAGTTTAAAATTATTATTTTTTAAATGAAGAAAATAAAAAATTAAACTATACAACAACATAAAAGTTGAATCTATAAACATAAATTAACATTTATTTTTATTATTATTGATGATATAATCATGTTAATTTCAAGTAAAAAATACAGGACATAATTATAAAAAAACCAAAGTCAATTAGTATTAATTAATAGTGAACACATAAATAATATTGAAGTGTCTACCCTAAATGCAAAATTCTAAAAAAAAGCTAATGCAAATGCTACACTTAATGCTTAAAAATGAGACAAAAAAATGCAAAACTAAATAAGTGTAGAAAATAAAAACAGCAACAATAAAATAAAAACAAAAAATAAATATAAATAAAGAATGACAGAAAAAAAAAATAACAACTAAAAACATAAAAGATATAAAATAAAGGCAAAACAAAATAAGATAAAGATAAAAGATATAAAAAAAATTCAAACAAGATAAAAATAAGAGATATAAGGCGATATTAAATAAGTATATATTGATCATAAAAAGGAAAATAAATAAAAGATGATCATTCATTTGATATTTTCTTCAGTGGTACATTAAATAGTTTGTGCAAAATGAAACATAATTAATGACGAGAATTGCACAATCCAGTAATTTTTTTTATAATTTTAATTTTGAATGCATTAAAAAAAATATTTTTAGTATTTAAAATAGTTAGAAATATAATTAATGAATAAAAACATAATAGAAATAAATAAAGAATGACAGAAAAAATAATAATATTGTCAAACAGCAGGACACACAAAAAGAACGTGTCCCAACATTACTAGACCGTCTACTTTTCGTCATTAATTATGTTTCATTTCGCACAAACTATTTAATGTACCATTGAAAAACATATTAAATGAATGATCAACTCTCATTTATTTTGTTTTTTATGATCAACATATACTTATTTAGTATCGTCTTATATCTCTTATATTTATCTTGTTTTGATTTATTTGATTTTTTTTATATCTTTTATCTTTATCTTGTTTTGTTTTTCCTTTATTTTATACCTTTTATGTTTTTAGTTATTATTATTTTTTTTGTCAATCTTTATTTATTTATGGTTTTTGTTTTTATTTTATTGTTGTTGTTTTTATTTTCTAGACTTATTTATTTTTGCATTTTTTTCTTCTCATTTTTAAGCATTAAGTGTAACGTTTGTATTAGTTTTTTTAGAATTTTGCATTTAGGTAAACACTTCAATATTATTTATGTGTCCACTATTAATTAATACTAATTTACTTTGGTTTTTTTTTTATAAATATGTCCTGTATTTTTTACTTGAAATTAACATGATTACATAATCAATAATAATAAAAATAAATACTAATTTATGTTTATAGATTCAACTTTTATGTTGTTGTAGAGTTTAATTTTTTATTTTCTTCATTTTTAAAAATAATAATTTTAAACTAAACATTTTTAATTTATTACTTTTTTATTTTTATTTTGTAAAAACTCATTTCTTTATTCATTAATTATATTTCTAATTATTTTAAACATTGAAAATATTTATTTTTAATGCATTCAAAATTAAAATTATAAAAAAATAATAATCTATTATTTATTTATTTATTTTTAAAATGGTGCTAGATAGGAAAATAAAAAATAAAAGAGTGCTAGATAGGGAAATAAAAACAAAAAGGTGCTAGATAGGGAAATAAAAACAAAAGAGTGATAGATAGGGAAATAAAGATGTAAATGGTGCTAGATAGGGAATTGAGCTGGTACATTATTTGATTTTCATTAGAAAGAGTTATCATCATTATTATAATTAAAAAAATCATATTTTATGAGATTTATTTTTAAAATATTTAGTAGAATTTTACAAAATTTATAAAAGTATTTAAAAAAATATTAATTTTTACAAAATTTTATGAAAAATCATTCTAAATATAAAAACTTATGGGTTGGTTGGACAATTTACACAAGGACTTAAGTTTAATTTTTGCTGTTACTATTGCACTCAGTTCGTTGAAGTCTAAAACCCATTAGATGGTTTCCCAAATAATTAAAATTAAATTAATAATTTTAGTTTTGATTGTTTGAAAGTTATTGGTTACTTCATCAAATTCATTCTTTCTCCAACTTTTGGTTTCTTTGTGTTTCAAAAATTGAAATTTCCCTTGAGCTGGTACAGTGCCTCAATCTTGGTTAGTTAGGTTCAGATATTGGGTTCACTAGGTCATCATAACAACATATACTAGAAATGAAGGAGAAATTTATTGCAGTAAGTAACTACAGAAGCAGGGACAAAGATGGACCACTTAGTAATTATCAATCTTGCTGTCACTTCATCTTATTATAAATGCCATTCCACAGGGTCACATGCCATTAACAAATGCAAAGCTCAATCAATCAATGCAACTGATCACTGTCACACATGCATTTTACTCCTATGACACCAGAATATAGTATGTGCCTCATGTGTCTGTGCCAACATGTACAGGTGAATCCTAGGTTCACCACATCCATTTCTGTTTTCTTTTCCTTCTATCAAAATTCATATTACCTGATAAAAATGTAATACACTTTTTGGTAACGCTTTTAGTTTGCACGATGAAGTCTGAGTTTAAATCTTTTGAGGGAAACAAATCATACTGTGGAAACTGGTTGCAGTGATCAGTAAGCCATTTGTGAGCTTGGAGACCTTAGTGGGCTTTCAAACTTCATTGGAACTATGCCATCTTAGAATTAACCTTAACCTTAATTCCTTAAAACAACTCTTCATTTAGTTTTTTTGGTATGCTGCACTGATAAGGTTTCTTGATACTGTACACTAATCTTTAAAATTATTTCATACTCTCATGCACAATTTGTACAATTCTGAAATAAATAAAAAAACATTTTATCCAGTTCAGAAAATATGAAATCAAATTATATTATTTTAGAAAAAAAAACTATAATTGAAAACTATAAATATGGCACAAAGTAATTAATTGTTTGAGAGCTGAGACCGTGTCATACTTTTTTTTCTTTCAAAAATAATAAAAAAAAAATTGTTTGTTTCAGAATTAAGATACAGGAAAACACAATTATCACCAGCGTTGTAGTGGTTTTATTTTGTTATTATTTTGAATAATAAAAAACAAAGATTTTAATAAAAAAGTATTAAGAAAATATTTTGTTTATTAAATTATAAAACACATAATGATTCTAATAAAAGAAAGGTTATTTTTAATTATATTAAAGGGTCAGGAGAACGATAATGATTTTTCATAAATCTAATTTATAATGTAAGGTTAATTCTATGAAAATCAAAGTTATCCAATTTAAAAGAATCCAGCTTTTCTACAATGACACATTCACGACCAGGGATTCACAGCAGAGTCCTAAAGATACTTCCAATCCAAATTAACTTTCCACTTTGCACTTTCCACCCAGTGGGAAAGTTGGTCAGAGCATCCAAGGGTACTTAAATAGTTTAATTTAACAATGTCTGAAAGAGTACTGCACTGTCATGGATGGCAGCTAAACAAATCATGTTCAAAATCTTACTCCAAACACTGTCCCTCCTGCATTTACTCTCTCTCTTTCATCAATGTTTTATCATTCATAATCAAAAGTAGTAAACATAAAATTACAATTAAACCCAACCCTTTATTTTGAGTTTAACTCCCCGAAGTTCGATGACTGAAACAGAAACAAAAAAAAAAAGCAGCAGGTGAAAGCAAATTGAAGTGAGTTCAGGTTTTTAACACCGTTGGCAGTCAAAAAAAGAGAAATTCAGGTTTGTGTTTTGTATGTCTGCAATGTAATGACAAGAAATGCATTAACTACCGAGAACAGAAAAAACAAGTACCTCAACTCACTTCTACCTTCTTTTTCTTCTCCTCTTCCTTCTTTCTATTTACCAATACAGGCTTCTATCTATTTATGTTGCCAAAGACAAAAAAGCCCCATCGATTAAAGCCTATTACTCCAGGTGTCAAGACATTCAATTATATACCAATAAAAAGGACTATATTCAATTAAGCAACCATTAATTATAGAATCAAAATAAGAATATGGATTAATCAAATTCCAACCTTTTTTTTCACAAATTATTTACCAGAGGCTCAATTCTGTGTCCGGTTCTCGCCGGTTCCGATTTGCACCTAGTGAGTACAGGAGAGCGGGATGCAATTGCAGGCACAGTTTCAACTCCGTTTTCGTCAGATGATAATTCCTCAACCTTTTCTTGTTCGGTGGTAAGTGAGGCAATTTTTGTTCCGAGAAACCCCAGTTTGGCGTCCGTTTGCGGTTCCTCGGAGGCGGGTTCCGTGTTTGAAAAGTCCGTTTCTTGCTCCTTAACGGGAGAACTCCAAAATCTACAAGCCAGCGACGAGGATCTGTACGGCGCAGACCTGCAACGGGTCAACAAGAAAGCGTTTTTCGGGGGCGTGTTGGAATTGGAAGAGAAAGAAACGTTATTTTTATCCACATTGGCTCTCTCTTGGGACGCTGATTCCGATTCTTCCTGGTGGTTGGATCGGGAGTGTTGGTTGGGCTTTGGGCGGAAGAAGGGCCAGGTGAGGCAGAAGGGCGGGTAGCGGCAGGGGTTGGGCTTTGGAATCCAGCGGCAGCGCGTGGGAGGGACGTCGCGTTTGGTGTTGGAAGAGCGTTTAACTCGGACTTGCCCCATGCACGTGACCTTGGGGGAAGAAGGTTCCTGGGTGGTTTGTGTTTGGATGTTGGCGGTGGTTTTCTTGCGCACGAACATTGGGCTTGACCTGGACCTTCTGCTTTTGCTCCCTGCATTGCTCCTGAGGAACCTCATGAGTGGGGGAGGGAACTTCTCTGTCCGACCCGGACTCGAAACGGGTTTGGCTGATAGCTTCATGTCCAGTGACCAGGGAAGGTTTTTCTTCCACTCTTGTTGCCAATGGTATCGGTTCCCTGAAAGTGTGTGAGAGAGAGAGTTTGGTTTGGTGTGGTTGTAGCAGTGACTTGTTGTGAAACGCAATCGAGATGGGGTATGTCTGGGGGAACTTGCTTTCTGCAAAATGCTTTTCTCATTTTTGTTTTTTTTGCTGTGGACTTTTTTATTTTTATTGCATCTTCGCACGGATGGGTGAATCCACTTTACTGTCAAGATCTTTTTTATTATTTCCAGCTTCTCACCTTCTCTTTCTCCTCACTCTCATACAAAATTCAACTATCGTATTCTCATTCTTTTTTATTCTTAGGTTAATGCTTCAACTTAGTTCTCCATCACAGTCCTAAGTTAACAGCTGAACTCAACTTCACATTATTTTTATTATACATACATTGAAAATAAATACAAGAATAATTGAGAAGATATAAATGTTTTTAGTTAAAATTATATTAATTAATTCGTGTTACAATTTTACAATTATTGTTTGGAAGCTGGCAAAAAATTGAACCAATCGTTGTCTTGGATTTTCCCCCGAGATCCTACGTGTTACACTTGTGATCTTTAAAAAAAAGGAAGTAAATATTACGTATGGTTTTACGGAACTTCACATAACAACAAACCAAACATGAGGAGACGTCTCAGAGCACCATCCAAATTTATGTTTGCATTATTATCATCACTTAAATTATGTTGGATATATTTCCTTTTTCTACTTTCGTACCTGGGGTTCCTGGAATTCATTCTGTTCTTGGTAATTAAAATGACATGTTTAGAAACATAAGTTGCGGAACTGTAATGTTCACATTTACTATTTTTGTGTTATAAATTTTTAAGACTATTTGATTGTAAGAAATACATAAAAAAAATAGGGACAGAACTGTTAAGGACCCCAAACTTTTTATCTTTTTGTAAATAAACACTTTTACTTGTTATTTTATCTTGACTAATACTAAAATTTTCACGATTGTCTCAATAGAGCCTCCTGTTAACTTTTTGTTAAAAGAATTAACTGAATAAATTTGTGTGGTTAGCTTAAAGTCTATATTACTGATTTAAATTTGATCTCAACCCTGTAGTTAAGTAATGTTTCAGCAACCCAAAACCTACATAGAAAGTTTTAGGGGCATGAAAAAATTCTTTGTGATGAAGTGGTAGCAATTTATAATACCTGGCACATATGAGTGGCACAAAGGTTTCCAGCATGACACTCAATGGAATTTTGAACAAAATTGTAATATCAACTCATAAAAAAAACAAATTTGAAGGAAAGATTCTAAATGTTAATGAGAGCTTCAAACACTGAAAGGTTTGTGATTCCCTTTGAGCCTCTGAACCACCCCACCTTGTCGCAAATAGCTTTGTTAAGTCTTTTTTTAATGTTATACACGGTGTGAAACTACAACAAACAACTAATAAAATAGCTGAATTATCAAGTATCCAAGTCTGTAGAAAAAATATGGGAACGAGAATCCATGGCTACCAAAAAATATATAAGCGAGGAGATAATTTTATTTCAACTTTTAGTTCATTTATCTATTTTGTAAATAACTATTTTATATGACTTTAGATAAATACCGAATAAAAACATTTTTGAATAAGAACATTTTAAATAAAAACAATGAACGATTGACACTCAATTAAAATTAAGGATATAGATTGATGGGTGAGTTATCTTGTAATGGAAATACCTGGAACACTCGGGATCCAGAAAAAAAAAACCAAGTTAGAGAAAAGAAATCAAAACTTATTATTTTATAAGAATTAAAAACGGGTTGTAATTCTTAATTTTTAATCTATACATTCTATTAAAAATGATTTACCTCACTTTCTCAACAATCCTTCTTAAATTTTAACAATTTCTTACAACTCTTTTATTCATTTTTCACGGAGATTACTTTGTCTACTGTTGGTTGGAGTGTAGGACGATATATGTAGGAGGAAAGAAAACAATGATAGCGCGTGTTATATGGTCTCCAGAAATAGCAATTCGAGAAGTTAGAAGTTGGCAAGTAAAGATGCCAATTCCTTCTCAAACGCTATTTCCAACATCGTGGAACCAGTTTGTTGTGGTTTTCCTGTCAATACATATTCTATTTTTGCTCTATCATTTTCCAATATTCCGTATTTTGGTCCTGCTTCAATTCTGGCATTGTTTTTTCAAATTATAATAAATTCATTAGAACATGAAAATAAAATGTTTTGCAACACTTTTTATCAAAATTATTGTTACTGGTTAAGGGGACAAGAGGAGTAGCGAAAAATGCTTGCGAAAATTGAGAAAACAGCAGTGATAGATTTAAGGGCAGCAATGATTTTTTTTTTTGCATACAAGAGAAAAACGCAATCCTCTAATGCAGGCCCCAATACCATGGTCTCACGCCTTTTCCGTACTGTTTCTCAACATAGTAAGTGAACCAACACTATGTTCAAGATTTCGTTAATAACGTTTCTTTACAATCCTGTCCCTGTGAAAGTTCAGACAACCATGCAAAATGTCAAAGCAATTTGGTGATTTCAGTGTCATTTCTCCCAACAAGAGAGCATGGAAAGTAAAAAAAAATTCAGTTTCAGCAGTCTCAGTCCTTGTCACACTCGTGAAGATAGCTTGCAATGAATAAAAAAAACAATGGCATCATGGCCCCAGAGAAACACCAAATCTGAGAGCAGTCTAGTCCTGTAACGTAGGCATTGAAGTATAAAATCCTCAAGATCAATTACTATATTCACATGTCCATACTGTAGAGTACAGCTTTTCCTGAGCTGCAACTTGCCTCTATTAAAAATATGAATATGGGTCGTCTTGAGATCCGGTACTTAGCCTTATAAATTTATATTTGTATATTGATCAGAACAATGTTTACATATATCACATGAGGCCCAGTAACTAATTGAAATCTTATAGAACAGTTTCCTACAAAATTACCGTTTTAAAGTATCATATAATTTTGTCAATGTACTTTGTATGCTCATACAAATCAGAGTCCCTTGGCTCACACACAATAAGTGTTTTCACATCACCAACTGATTGTTCTGACATTGAGTCCAGAGTGTTATAGCCCCAATTGGTGGTTCCATTGTGAGCCTTGGTTCCATGACCTGAGAACAATGGCTGAGATTAGAGATGCACCTTTCGCTAATAAAGCATAGTAATGCAAAATGAATGAAATGAATTAAGATGCAGGTTCAAGGAAACAAAGCAACACAGGTTTTGAAGAGAAGGGTCGAAAATAGAAGCATTTACTTGTGCCTGTAACTGTGGATAGAGGGAGTTCGATTAGGAGAGTGACACAATTTTTTAGTGCCTGCAATTCAGCTTCGTTCTCTTGGAGTTTAGATCGAGCCAGGTATAATTCAGATTCCAATTCCGCAATCTGGTTTTCCCGCTGTTCTATCTGCAACTCACATAGTTTCTGATCAATTGTGATGCCGATAGTGCGTGGAATTGAGAAGAGTTGAGGAAAAAAATTTCTTAAACAAATAACCTCGTATAATTTTGACCTTGTTTCTTCATGACAAATAGTGTCAGGGCAATCCCCAGGAAGATTTTGGAGTTCAAACTCAAGTTCAGCTTCCAGTTGACCCATGTCCAGAACCTGCGAATCTAAGTCTTCTGTAAGAGCACTACTTTCACATTCACCATTATCAATTAGAGGGAGACACCAAAATTTAGAATCAGTGTCTCCGAGTTCACTATTTGTTTTCTTCAGCATTATTTCTTCATCCTTGTCACTCATGTTGCTACATTCTAGACCACGAATAATATTGTCAACGTAATCAAAAACTTGTTGAGCAAGTGGTGATTTTTTTATAATGATTTCGGATTTTAGTTCCTCCACAATTTTTGCCGTCGTGTTCATGGTTTTTGTCAGTTCACTGACCTCAGCTCTTCCAACCATCATACACTTTATCCCAAATCTAACTCCCGAATCAAATAAGACGCTAGCTGAAAAATATAATATGATGTTAAAATTCTTTTTTATTTTTTGGTAAAGAACAAGGAAAATTCAACTAAACAATATGAGTCTCTATCTCGAGGTTCAGTATGATCTTCAAGTCATGGAGGCAAAGAAAAATATCAAAATCGCTCTTATATAAAATAATACATTATCAAAACATGGATGAGAGAATACGCACAACAAATATAATTTAAAGAATTAGAAACATTTATAAATTAAAAAAAATAAAACATCTAATTAAAAGCACTAATCAACGAACAAACCAGCCTGTTTTTTAGGAGACAAGAGAGGACTGTTATTGTTGATGGATTTTCTCCTCTTGAAAGACAAGAACGCAGTTTTGTCAGATATATTACTATTCACGGTTTTTCTCCTCTTCTTGAAATTCAAATGCCATTTTCTTCTACCGTTGCACTGCCCCGTTCGTACTTCACCCACTGACATCAGCTCAACCTTCGTCATTCTGAGTTGCCGATGGGAACTGTTATGGGCATCGTCAACGGTTGGAACTTCTTCCCCGGAACTGCATTGTGAGGTTTGCTGGGCGAAGAAGAGCTTTGCGGCTAAACACGTAGATCCAGCTACAACAGCTGTTAAGAGAAACTGCCACATTGAAACAAATTAACACTGTTTGCAAACAGAATTACCAAATCAAATGTGCATTCAGAAAAAGGTTAGGAACTTGGTATAAGCTTAACCGAGTGAGCGTGTGCATGTTATCTTCTGTATCCGTTTTCGCTTTGAAGTTCACCGATTCACCCACGCTTCTTTCAATCCTGTAGTATCAGTATCGGTATCAGTTTCGATTTTCATCTTTATGCCACAATGACAAGTTGTCAAATTACAGATTCAAAATTAAAATACTTGGCAAAATCTTTGTTTTCAGAATATTGATTCCATGAAAATTTGATTTACTGTGAATTGATTATAA
Source organism: Phaseolus vulgaris (assembly GCF_000499845.2). Classification (NCBI taxonomy): domain Eukaryota; kingdom Viridiplantae; phylum Streptophyta; class Magnoliopsida; order Fabales; family Fabaceae; genus Phaseolus; species Phaseolus vulgaris. The sequence continues at coordinate 43,215,732 of NC_023759.2, read as the reverse complement.
GGTTTAGCTGTGAATCGTTTTAAATATAACGCAACATCATTTGTGATTCTAAAATATGGAAAAATATTGCATCATTTATTGTTATCTATAACTTGTAGAGGAATGGCCTAGTGATTTTTATCTTTTGAATGCTTAGTTAAACGCATGCATTTTCAACAAATGGTTAAACCAAGTTCATTTCTTATTATTGCGCATAACCCTAATTTGGTCTAGGTAAAGGTACATCCTGAAAAATTATACTTATCTGCTAAATTTTATTGTTTTGGTTAGATCCTTTAGGATTAAACTACTACCTACGAGTTCAATTTATAGAGTTGGTAAGAAATTAGATGTTAGGATACCTTCTTCTGGTGTTCTGACTAACTAAGATAAGAAACTATTATTATTATAAATATTATTATTATTATTATTATTATTAAAGATATTAGTGATTACTTTAAGTCGCGTATTCTGGCATCTTCTTTAAGTTTTAAATAAGATTATTTAAAATATAAATTCAAATAACATTTTGATGTTGACGTATATTTTAAAAAATTAGTCTTTTAAAAGAAAGAAATAAGTTATACGATTAAGTATTACTTTATATAAAGTTAATTTATTTTAAAATCATCTTAAATTCATAATTTAAATAAAAAATAAAATTTATAAATTTAAATAATAATATTTTTCTCATCAATAATTTTACTTCAGTCTTGAAACGAAGCGAATAGATCAAATTGAGTGGAGGAGTACAAGGTCCAAATAAAACAAATGGAATGGATCTAGTACAATATACTTTTCTTTATTTTTTAAAATATCATCATTTTGAATTGGTACCCAATTGTAAACATGAAAAGACTAAATTGCCCTTAATGAACTTGACATTAGGTTAGTGAAAGATTTGTACCCAATACATGCACCCAACATTTTTCTCTTCTTCGTTTCTCTAGTGAACCTTACGACGCAACACTCATCTTCGTCCGTCACAACCACAATGTCGCACGCAGCACCGTCGTAGGAGCACCACCGTTGTAGGCAGAGCAGGAGACCTCTGAGTCAGCGAAACCCAGGAGTGAACTTCGAAGAAGGAAGCATCATCGGAGAAGACAAGGTAAGTGCTGCAAATCTATTTATTCAAAATTCATTTATGCCTGCGAATATATTCATCCAGAACTCATTTGTGCCTACCGGATATATTTATCCGAAATTCAACTTTGGATACTGGATATATTTATCCGGAATTGATGGTTTGAGTTACGGATATTTTCATCCGTAGGGTTTTTCACCAAAATGGTGTTTTTTTTTTCATATTTACGTAAATGGACAAAAGTAGAAAAAATTACAAAAATAGGCAATTTTTGGTCAAAGTTGTCAATGGTGTAGGCAACATCAATTAAATTTGTTCATCTCCTCACTTTTTATTTTTTAATTAAAGTTTCTAACTGGGTTGACAACTTCAATGTAAATAAAATTGGATACTGAATCGGCAATTTCACTCAATTGAAGTTGTCAATCCAGTTGGCAAGTTCAGTTGATTTTTTTAAAAAAAGAAATGATAATTAATATTTTTTGAAGTAAAAATATATAGTTAAAATTTTTAGATTATTATAATATCAAAATGTAATTTAATTTAATTTAAGAAAATGGTATATAAAGTTGAAGAATTAAAATTACTTTTTTTACAATAATTTTAAATAAATTGGGTTAAAAATGAGTTGTGTGATAAATTAAAATATTTAATTTTTTTTAAATATTGTTAAAGTTAAAAATACACTTATAAAAATGTGATATGATTTATGTATAAATTTTTAGATTATCTAATATATGAAAGTATAAATTATATAATATGTAAAAAGTAATAATATACATGTATTTATGTAAAATAAATGTATTAAAAAACAAATGAAAATATTGAATAGAAGTCATTAAAAGAAGATGATATTAAAATATTTGATAAGAACAACATTACAAATGATGATTCTACGGTCTAAATGGACAATTTCCTCTGTTATGACCTTCATTGCGATAGTAAGAACATTTTTTTGGCTTGTTTTGAATTGGTTGATCCATTTCATTATGCAAACGAGTTGTAATTGGTCGTCTCGAGTTTTTACGTGTCGCATGTGGGGGTCAGGTATGAAATTTGGTCTGGTATAAGTAGACCAATAATCCTCGTTTCGAACGGGATGAAATTCAACTTGATATGCCTTTCTAATCGTGTGGAGGTTGTAAACCGGATCTCCATTGGCACCCTCCCTCATGATGTATGCACCGAGCGACATATATGTCTGGCTTTGATTCCACGACAACAAATTTGTAACCGTTGTCTATGTGGTATTGTTTTATGGCATTCAATGTTGCCTCCTTTGACAATAAACACATGTGCTCATTGAGGTCGCGGTCAATGTTATGTTCGGATTGACTGCCAAACGGAATATACTGTGAAGAAGATCTGTTGAACTGATCTTCATCATCCAAATCAAAGTCGTAGTTCTCTCCATCTTCACTTATGTCGTCCACGATGTCTCTAATTATTGGTTCTTCATGTTCGCTTAGTGACGTTCCACTGACATTCCACGTGTCCATCTACATTTTAAAAGAAATAAAATTACCTTATATATATATATATATATATATATATATATTATGTGTGTGTTGCCTAAATAGGAGGAAATAAGATGATAAACAAGAATGTATTACCTTGACAATTTTGTTTGAACTTTGCACTAGAAGGAGAAAATAATGTGTCCCACAAACTTTCTCCATAATTTTTTTTACTTGGATACAAGAATTAAGACAAGAACATGTGTTGAACAAAGGATGAATGCATTTGTGTAGAAGACTCCATTGTTGTTCTATTATATAGCAAATGTTGTGTCGGAATTAAATATAATTTTAACATAATTATTAAAATTTGTATTGAGAAGTCCAATCCTCAGCAATCAATCTCTGTGACATTTCTGTATAGAAAACCATCACGTGTGTATAGAAAACCATCACGCCAAGCTACACTTTGTTTCATTTATTTATTTCCAATTTCATAACAAAGAAGTTGCCTTCACCATTGGTAACTTGAGAAAAAGTTGCATTCAACATTGGCAACTTCTATTCAAAGTTTCTTTCATGGTTGACAACTTTGCATAGGCACAAAATGGAGAAGTTACTCACACTATTGCAACTTTAATTACAAGGACATGCAGCACAACTTGATTTTCTCACAAGGAATGTTTTTCTTCCACAAAACACATGTCAAGCTACACTTTACTCACATGGCTACATAGAGATTCTTTTGGGTACAATGTCCCAGAGATTCCCTTGACAATTCACACTTATATTCATTGATTTGGTGAATTTAAAGTTTCAGGAACTCTATTTAATAGAGTGATATCTCATATCCAATTCACGCGGAATCACCCACGCTCATTTCCTATATTTTTTTAGTTTTAATAGTTTTAATTTTAAAAATTATTATTATATAAAAAATTTAATTTTAAAAAAAATCAACTAAACTTGCCAACCGAATTGGCAACTTCAATGGAGTGAAATTGCCAAACCAGTATCCAATTTTATTTACAATGAAGTTGTCAACCCAGTTAGAAACTTTAATTAAAAAATAAAAAGTGGAGAGATTAACAAATTTAATTGATGTTGCCTACACCATTGGCAACTTTGACCAAGAATTGCCCATTTCGGTAATTTTTTCTACTTTTGTCCATTTACATAAATATGAAAAAAAAAATACACCATTTTAGTGAAAAAGCCTTCATCCATAGCACATTCCATATATTCTGGATATTTTCATCCATAGCACATTCACAATTCAATATTTTCAAAAGTAAAAAAGACAAAACATAATAGAATTTAAAAAAAACGTCCGGTGCAATCACAATTGATCGGGGTGCAGAATCAATTGTTAGACAAACGCACTTTGTGGAGTAGTTTTGGTTTGGTTGCTTTCCCTCAAAAATTTGCAGAAGACAGTACTGGCCGCAGGGAAGTCGAAGAAGGAACTGCAACATCGTGACTCATTACAGAAACCCCTAAATCTTCTCTTTCTTCTAATTGTCAATGGCCAGCGACTCGTCGTTTTTGTTTTCCGGCATTCGTTTCAACAGAAAGAAGTTCGGCGTCGATATCGCCAGGTTCCAGGTACAGCTCTCTCTTATCGTGCATACGCTTATTCACTGTTACACCACATACTATTAATAACTGTTATTTTCCGTTGATTTTGAAAAGAAAAAGGAGAGCGATACTGATTCGACGAAGATTTCGAGCGTTGCCGAAGACGAAAGCGCGAAAAGTAGGGAAGCAGTAGAAGAGAAAACAACGTCCACGAAGAAGAGGAAGCGCAAGGGAAACTCTTCCGGTATTCACATTCTCGTGCTTTATTTATACTATGCTATCTCTTGTATTCAACGTTTCGTATCTCATTTACTCGAGGTTTCTTTTCTGTGTTGTGCGATTTGCGTAATTATAAGTGTTAGTAAATTTGTGCAATGGTTTTATATTTTGAATCATTTTTCAGCGGGACGCGATATTCAGAAAGCAGCACAACATTCATGTCTCTGGTTATAATGTACCGTCTCCTCTTCAAAGCTTTGACGAGTTGAAATCAAGGTATCTTTCGTGAGAATGCTATGTTATCTCATTTCAGTAATATCTTTTATTCCCTTTGCTTCTCTTTCTCGTATTTGGTTTACAAGAAAGGGAGGATTCGGAATCTTAATGAATTCTTTGCAGATATAACTGTCCATCGTATTTGTTGCGCAATCTGAAGGAGCTTGGATTCAAACTACCAACGCCTATTCAAAGACAGGCTATTCCAGTACTTTTAGATGTATGGATTTTATGTTAATTTACTTGTGGTATAAGTATTTTTCATTTGGTTTTCTGGTCTTTAGGAAACTGTTACTAAAGTTCGATCATGATTCATATGCAGTTTCTATTTTCCTTGGGATAGGTATTAACTTAATATTGTTTTAACTGTTGTATTTCTTCAATTATTTGGGATAGGGTCGTGAATGCTTTGCGTGTGCACCAACTGGTTCTGGGAAAACCCTTGCATTTGTATGTCCAATGTTTATGAAGCTTAAGGTTTTGTGCTTATTTTCTCCACCTGTGTTTGCAGTTCCCATTGTCCTGTGTACTCGGTTCGAATAATATAACTTCTTTTATTTTTTACAGGACCCAGAAAAAGGTGGCATTCGAGCTGTCATCCTTTGTCATACCCGTGAATTATCTGCTCAAATATTTCGAGAGTGCAAAAAGCTTGGTAAAAGATTTTTTTTTTTGTATTAAGTTAATGACTAAAAATCTCTTAAGAAATGCTGATTTTTCAAAGTTTCCATGTGATATAATATCTACACCACTCCGATTACGTTTGGCTATCAAGAAGAAGAAGATTGATCTCAGCAGGTCTGATGATACATTTGTTTTGTTGATTTAAACTTGAAATCCTTAAAATACTAATCAAGTAATCATTACAGACTTGCAGTATAAGCATCTTTTATCCACAAATATTTTATCATGAATACTTATATAGATGGTTTATTGTTACTCTCTTGCTCTCGTATTATTATACCACAGTTTTTTATCATAATAATTGGTTGAGCTATGGTTTATTGATTATCAATCAATTGCACATTTGATGTGAAATAGTTTCCCTGGATGGAATGTATGATAACCTTGGGGGGACCATTTTCCTGGTAGTATCCATTCCTTTTGATTGTGGTTGTATTAAAGTGGCATGGTCTAACTGCTGCCACTTTTAGATGTAACTTACAATTGTGTCTAGAAAGTCAGTAGCAGATATCTGATAAGATTTATTCAATAGCTCGTTGTATTGATATTTTTATTTCTTCCAACTATTTTGGGTGCTTCAGAGTTGAGTATCTTGTCCTCGATGAATCGGATAAGCTTTTTGAGCCTGAATTATTCAAGCAGATTGATTCTGTTCTGAAGGCATTCTCCAACCCATCAATCATACGCTCACTTTTCTGTGCTACTTTACCTGATTTTGTTGAAGATCGAGCTCGAGAACTTATGCATGACGCTGTTCGTGTAATTGTTGGCAGGAAGTAAGTTAAATGCAAAACATTTACAAACATGATACTCCAGAGCATATACTTAATACAGTTTTAGTTAACATTATTTTATAGATGATGTCTAATGCATTTGGATCAGGAATATGGCTTCTGAAACGATAAAGCAAAAATTGGTTTTTACTGGAAGTGAAGAAGGATAACTTTTTGCAATTCGTCAAAGTTTTGCAGAGGTAAATGGCTAAACTAATTCATTGGATAATAATGCTAGTCAGTCCAATTTTCTTATGCTTCTAGGGGTTGTGTCTCGCAGTTAAACATTAGTTGGTGTAGGTATGTTTAAAAGAAATTGGAATTGTCCCTACAATTTACTATTAATATATATTTTCCTATTATTATTCTTTTTTGTAGACTCATTTCTGTTACTGATTGTGCGCTCTGCATGTATGTAATTAAGCGTTTTGTTTATTCTAGGTTTGGTGTTAAATAATGTGTCTTGAAGTTAATATAGACTTGGAATGTTTAATTATATATCACTTACCTTCGCTTAACTAACTTGCAAAATGCATATAATATTGCAGTTCCTCGTATGAGATATATTGGTATTTTTTAGTTGCTTACCTTCTGCCCTTCTTATTTGCTGCATCATCTTGTTTAGTCTAAATCCTCCAGTATTGGTCTTTCTCCAAAGCAAGGAACGAGCCAAGGAGCTGTATGGCGAACTTGCATTTGACAACATTAGAGTTGATGTGATTCATTCTGATCTGTCTCAACAAGAGGTAGTTAGAACAACGCAAGATATTTATTTCAAAATACATAGAAAATTTGCAACATTCCCCTTCCTCTCCAAAAACATCAAAATGAAAAGAAAACTGATAAGTGTGTGACTAAGGTCTGATTTTTAATATTTTAATGAAGATGATATTCCCTATGTTATGACTACTATTTGTTAATATTTCTTTTATCATCGGCATAGGTACTCCAATTCTAAATCATACTTTTTCATTTAGCAGTGTTTTTGTGATTTATAAATCTCATACATTTTTATGTAGCGAGAAAATGCTGTTGATAACTTCAGAGCTGGAAAAACATGGGTTTTGATTGCTACTGATGTGGTTGCCCGGGGCATGGATTTCAAAGGTGTGAACTGTGTGATCAATTATGATTTCCCTGATTCTGCCTCCGCATATGTCCACAGAATTGGTATGTGCAGCTATATTAATTTTGCTTTAGATTTACAGTTTGTATTATCCTCATGGAGGCTTTTGTTTCCTAAATCCACGAATTATTATTATTTGCTAACATACTTTGTTTTCATTAGGTCGTTCTGGCAGAGCAGGGAGGACTGGAGAAGCGATTACTTTTTACACAGAGGAAGACATTCCATTCCTGCGGAATGTTGCTAATCTTATGGCAGCATCGGGCTGTGAAGTTCCATCCTGGCTCATGGAGTTGCAGAAAAAGAAGTGGAAGAAGCACCGGCCCAAAAGAGATTCAATCTCAACAAAACCAGAAACAGCATAGAATGGGTGAACATGAGTTTAACCCTGAAATTTCCTGTACTATTTATATGTTAATGTGTTAAGATTTCTTCATTACCCACCATGAAAAGGGAAAGGAGTGGAGTAGGAATGTGACCGAGAGAATCATGTTTTAGGTTTATTCATTACAGAAGCTGGCAGTGTTGCCTAAAGTCTAAACCATGTCATAGACTGCCGAAAATATCTTCTTACAGCTCTTTGAGGCCATTTTTCTAACAGTTGTATGCAAAAGAACTGCATTCTAAAATTTGAAATTAAGTGTGGAAAAGGGTGAATGCGCACTAATGACACATGAAAATAGTTTAATAAATGAACGCAGAAAATTCGCCTTCCAAATTAAAGTTTCCTACAATAAAACAATATAACTGAAAATAACGTACCTCGAAAGAAAATCTCTGCTATCTGTATAAAACACAAGTAATAAGCAACACTTTTGTTCCTTTCGTGTTACCAAAGAACCATAATAATGATTTTATATTCTCTGTTTTGATATTTGTTTTGAAATTAAGAAATTTAGTTAGTATGATAGTAGACTTATATAGATAGATAAAACATTTCCTAAAAGTAGTCTGATAAAAAAATGGAAACAAATTTGAGCTACTCATCAATTCACTTCAATATAATATAATAGATTTTCACCTATATTCTTTCTTCTCACAAATATAAAGATGACTGAATAGTAAATTTAAATTCTTGTATTACTTTATAACTTTAAAAGAAAAGAAAAATCTTATTGAAGTCCCAATATAATAGTAACTAGGAAGTATTTTTTTTAGCATATAAGACTTTAAATAGTATTAAAAAATAAAAAACTATTTCAACCTCGTTTATTAAACTAAATTTTAATTTCAAATCTAAGCTTAGAAATCAAAAACAGAAAAATTGCAACCACCCAAACAGTTCTTAAAATCTTAAAACCAATCAAATAATATTCATATCAATAGTCAATTACATTTAAACCATCATAAAATATTAAAGAATTTTTAACAAGTATACTCCGCCATTAATAAAATAAATATATTTAGATTAAAATAAAATTCATTATAGTACATTTTCTCAACTTAAAAAATTTAATTACAAAACTTAATCTTCTTTAATAGGGGAAAGTATATTTTTTTATTTTTCTTCTGTTTTTTAATATTCGAGAAGGGAGTTCATTTTATTCTTCTTCTTGTTGTTTTAATATATAAAATTCGCCTAGTGCAAATGCCCGCGTGCAAGTGTACATTTCTTTCTCCAAAGTCAAAATTGCATGTTTGTAACGGGCTTAAGTGAAAGATGATCTCACACACGCACCACTTCCCAAAGTCTGATCTTGTGGACTAGTTTTACAGATCTAAACCCACCCACCCCATTACAATAACTCTATAAATAACTGCCACAAGATTCATTATGCTAGTAAAAAATATTTTTATGATCCATAATTTTTTGTCAAAAATCATAGTTATTCAGAGAAGAGATCCCAAAGTCATTGTAAAATAATTTTTTTTCTTGAGATTCTTTGTTAGGAGTAGTAGTCAACCTCAAATTAAAAAAATTAAAAATCCTAACACAATGCGCTTGAATACTAATATTAGTTAATTGGCATGGTACAACACATTCTTTATGGATGGATGGGTGCCATCCCAACTGCTATTTGGTGTAGATAACAACCCTTGGTCTCACACTATCTCTTTTTATGCTTATTTTTATTATATTACTTTTACTTCAAGGGACAACCAAGTGAAGCCACCCTCCTATGAAATGCCTCCAAACGAAAAAGCTAAGCATTCAGTTTGGCAGTACCAATCATAATAAGCTCAATAGTTGCAACATTTTGCTTAACAAAAATGTGGTACCCTTAAAGCACCTAAGTTTATATTACATCAATTCCACTACCCTTCTCTTCATTCTGTGCCCCCATCTTGTCATTTAATTCCACCCTGAAGATTCTGCTTCAGGTGGTCAATTAAAGAGAGGTTTCAAAGAAGATGGGTTCACTAGAAAGATCAAAAAAGAAAGTTCTTCTATGGAAGAAGGCCATGCTCCATTTTTCCCTATGTTTTGTGATGGGATTTTTCACAGGCTTAGCTCCAACAGGTAAATCTTCTCTCTTTTCCACCAAAGTTGCTGTTTCGAATAGGACTCAGTTTGCTCCACAACCTGTTGAAATGTCACACCTCACAACAAATGTCAATAGAAGTTGGATAGCTCCTCCTCCAGTCACCATGCCCATGAAACCTACAATCCTTGAAACTGAAAAGAAAAAAGCAACACCCAAGTTAAAAGAACAGCCCCAGTTGAAGCCTAGAAGACTCATAATCATTGTGACTCCAACAAGCACAAAACTACCCCACCAAGCAGTGTTTTTGAGAAGATTGGCAACTACTATAAAGCTTGTTCCTCAACCATTGCTGTGGATTGTTGTGGAAGCAAAAACAAATTCCACAGAACTTCCTGAGATACTGAGGAAAACTGGCATCATGTATAGGCATGTTGTTTTCAAGGAAAACTTCACTGAATTAGAAGCTGAACTGAATCACCAGAGAAATCTCGCACTCAAGCACATTGAGCACCACAGACTCAACGGCATTGTACACTTTGCTGGCCTTTCTAATGTCTATGATCTCCAATTCTTCCATCAGCTTAGGGATATTGAGTATGATGTCTTCCCTTTGTTTGCTATACTAAGTTTAGTAAATAATTATTTACATTATATATTTGGACCAATTTTTATGTTGAAGGCAAGTGAAAATTGTTTTGGTATACCACACAAACAAGGGTGGTAATAACAAATTAACAACAATGCATTATATGTCACTCCTCCATGCTGGTTTTTCTAACAAGCATTCATTTGATTTGGTACACAGGGTGTTTGGAACATGGCCAACTGCATTGTTAGCTGCACATAGGAAGAAAGTGAAAATCGAAGGACCTGTTTGCGATTCATCACAAGTGATTGGTTGGCATCTAAGGAATATGAATAATGAAACTGATACAATCACTCCCCCAATTCATATTTCAAGTTTTGCATTTAATAGTTCCATCCTTTGGGACCCTGAGAGATGGGGTCGCACTTCCTCTGTTCAAGACACTTCTCAGGTCAACTTTCTAATTTATACCTTATCATCACCACTGTCCAATACTCTAAATTTTCAATTTTACTTTTACACAACTTTTTCTTTAGCCAGTTATTACCATTGTGCTACACACTTGGAACCTAAGCTTAACCACCCAAATTTAAACTAAGGAGAATTATAGAAATTAAGTTGATAGTTTAACAAAACAATGTTTATTATTTTCTTTAAAGCACATTAAGATTTTGATTTTAATAGATTTTATATTATTAACATAAAAAAATATTTATTTAGTATATTAATAATGGGTTAAGATTCTCTTCTTTTACTAAAAAGCTACAATTTCACTTATTAGTTATTAAAATAAATAAAATTAACTAACACGATTTTAATGTATTTATACGATTTTAGTATAATAAGATTTTAACGTACAACTTTAATTAGATTTTTTAAAATTTTATTTGTTTTGATAATTATATTGTGAAAATGCACTTAAATGTTAAAAATCTCCTAATGTTTGTCTTCATAAATTAGATTGGATGACTTGATATACAAACTTAGTTTGTTTTACTTAACGTTTTGCCAACCTCCAACTACTCAAAGAAAAAAGCTTTGAGAAAAAAAGAGTAAGATATTAGGTAATATAATGACAGCATGATTGATTAGTTGAACTAATCAGAGTACTATGTATGAAGTGTTTTCTACTCTGGCACAAGATAATGCATGATGCTTCCTTATCCTCCAAGATAGATTCCACTTAAAGTTTCAATATTATCTCAATGAGAAAACGAAGTACACGATTATGCATCATTATCATCACCTACAAATAATCTCTACCAAGACTTTTCTTGCTTTTTATTCTTGTCCTTATTATTATCATCACTTTTTCTGTGTTTCTACTAGAATTCAATCAAGTTCGTGAAGCAAGTAGTTCTAGAAGATGAGGCTAAGTTAAAGGGAATTCCACCAGAGGACTGCTCCAAAATCTTGCTCTGGCGTTTCAATTTTCGTGCCCAAACCACCTCAAATCACTAATTTCTAGAGTTTAGTCCAAGCCTAAGGAGAAGAACACACATAAAATAACGAGTGTTGGAGCAATATAGAAATTGGCTACACATCAATTACTTTCCCACTACTATATAGAATTTATTCATTTTTTTTTCTCTCTCGTGGAAAGTTATCCTATGTTTAATTGTTTATAGGTTTTTTTACTCTTCCTGTTTTCGATTTTTTGTTAGCTTATGTAAGTGAGAAAAAAGTTTAAAGAATATGTGATATTTTTTTTAAAATAGTTCCCGAGTATATAGCCCCTTTAAAAAAATTGGATGATCAAATTATTGTATTTATGTCATTTGATTTGTGTGTTTTTATCTACACCCTTCATTTGATTTCGGAATGTATTCTGAAAATTTTAATTTGGAATACTTTTTGGAATTTAAAATTTTAATTTGGAATACTTTTTGGAATTTAAAATTTTAATTTGGAATACTTTTTGGAATTTAAAATTTTAATTTGGAGTGTGTTGGAGGTGTTCAAGAAAATTGTGGGGTGCAGAAAGATGGAATCTTGTCCATGAAACAACTGAGTTGAGATTGAGTTTGGGCCTCTTCATTTGGACCCGAATATAGAAGTACGAAAATATGATTAGTATTTCTTCCTTCATCCTTACATTTTTCTTCCTACACTCTGCATTATTTGAAATACAATAATTATATTTTGATAATTTTAGGTGATTTCGGAATAAGGGTTATGTAAGAAAAGGTATTACCATAATAGGGAAAAAAAAAACATTTCAGAATATTTTTTCTGGAACATATTTTTTTAATTTCTAAAATAATAAATTTAGAATTCATAAAATATGTTATGAAATGTATGTTTCGAAAATATTCTGAAAAAAGTAATTTGAAAGTAATTTTTAAAAAGAGTAAAATAGTTTTTTTTTTCGAGAATGATGGGGTGTAGGAAGGGAGAGAAGGGAGAAACACCCAAATATGATGAGGCTCATGAGTATGACAAAACCTTCGCTTTATTCATGGTTCAAAGTATGTAAGAATATTTATAAAAAAAAATCACAGTAGCTATTTAAGTCATTTCTGTAGTGGATAATACTTGAAGCACAGTTTTTAAATAAAAAAATGATATTTTTTGGGTGAAACAAAGTAATGCAACTCCTTGAAGGCCAGGTTGAAGGACAAACTTTGTAATTGGATACTGATAACATTCTCATCAAATTTTTGTAATTGGATACTGATATGTAAAAACATAGATTTCACATTTTAATAAATTAATATTTTACACATTTTAATAAATTAATATTTTTTTATTTTTTATTTAAAAATTTATTATATTATTATAAACAGTATCAAGTATATTTTTTTTACTGTGTCAACAAAGTTTTTCTTTTTGTCATTTGAGTTTTGTGTATAAATAAATAGAGATAATAATCCGGTCTAATACGTCAAGAACATCATTACATGATGAACTAATCTGTTATAGTAAAGTGGATTAAAAATTTGACTCAGATTAAAGAATAGGTCGACCCACAACATTTTTTTCAAATATTTTATTTTTAAAATTATATATATATATATATATATAAATCATATTTAATCATATAATTTTTTTAATTAATTTATATCTTAATAAGATAAATTAAAAAAATTATTATTTTATATATTTTAAATTATTTTATCCTAATTAATAATTAAAACTTAATTTTTAATTTTTAATCATTTGTTGCAATACTATTACATATTTATATTATTTAAATGATATGATTAAAATAAAAACAATATTTTTATTTTAAATTTTAATCCAAAAAAAATTACTAGAGAACAGGATCTCACATTTAACCCACTAGGTTGACATATTAGACAAAAACAATTAAGACAAAATAAAAATACCAACATACTTCACCCAAAAAACAAACTTAATATACCAGTGGTGTGACATCATCTGGAAGTTTTGGTTCAGTGTAGAGGAATTAGGGAAATTTTAAATTTAAATTGAAAATAAAAAAAATTATTTTGATAAGTTAATTCCTTTTTATAATTTATTTGTAACAAAACAAAATTATGTTCTTTATTTATTTAATTTTTAAAACAAATATCCGGTACAGTTGTCACGAGATATTTGCATCTTATCCAAATAACAAATTTTGTCACATGATTTTAGTTAAAGAAATTTTTGTTTTGTTATATTTTATGATATTTAAGATATTGTTGTATATCCAAAAATGTGACGATGGTAGTTGCTGTGGGGTATGGTTATCGACCATCTAGCATCTTATTTTCAACTAGCAGCCATCGTTCCATCGCCTTATCAATGAGTGCTCAAAACTTTCAAATAATCTACTATTGCTGCAAATCTTCCACAAGAAGAACGAATTTAAATGAATCATGTATAGATAACTCAATAAATTATAAATTGATATATAAAAGAGATTATTTCTTAAAATACTCAAAAAAAATTATTATTAATACATTACAGCAGTTGGAAGTGTACAATTGTAAGCATGTTCTTCTTATAGGTGTGTAAATTATTAATATAACTATGCCTGGGATTTGTTTTGTGTAAGATATATAACCATGATTAGGTTGTGTCTTTAAATTTTAAGAATATTGGAAATCCCGTTGAAAAAACGCTAATACAAAAAATTATTTAGTTGGTGAATGATTAATGAACGAGCTAAGTATTACGAATATGCACAAATGGAAGTAAATAAATTAAGATAGTAAATAAATAAAAAATGAAAGCGAATTGAAATACGAGCATAGCTTTCTAGTGCTTCTTCACGTGACTACACATCCCACCTTTAATGCGATTCAGCAGCAAAAATCATTCTTCACACCCAAATAACATTACTGCTCGTTATTTAAATTTGAATATTTTTAAATATTTTTTATTAAATAATTATTTTATTGGGTATCAAAATTTTGATATTTTTCAATTAATTCTTAGTATTTTGATTTTGTCCTTTAACTAAGAAGTCTGAGTGTTAATTTTTACTGTCATTATTTCTATCTTTTCACATGAAGAAAAAAAAGTTTAATGAAATTTTAAGTTTTTTTTTTTAAGATTTGAGTATTTTGAATTGAATTTCTATTAAAAGTATGTTATATATATATATATATATATATATATATATATATATATATTTTATTTTATTTTATTTTATTTTATTTTAAATTATCATCATAAGCCATATTAAAATTATGTTATATTGAATGTTAAATTATTATTTTTATTTAGTTCATGTTGTTGACTGGGTTGCCATGATCATTTGATTTTACATTTTCAAGTAAAATATTATAATTTGAATAATAAAAAAATGAAGTTTTTGAACTCTGATTATTTTTATTGTATATTATTATTTCGTGTTTTCATATTATTGATTTGATTTTTATTTTAATATTTATTTTATGAAGTAAAATAATTTTATTTTTTATAAATAATTTTCCATAACTTTATTATTCTTATTAGTTAAGTTTATAGTGTTTCACTAGTCCGATTCATTTTAATTTGGTTCATCATTACCTGTCCAAAATGGAATAGATTAATCCGCCATAGTAAAATGAGTCAAAAATCTTCACTCTCCGTTAATTTTTCTTTTTAAATTTCTATTTTTAAAAATTATTATATATATTAAAAATATTTTTTATTTAATGATTTTCTTGTATATAAATTTTATTAATCATAAAAATTACTTTAAATATCAATAATTTTTTTATCTTTAAAATAACATCTAATTTAATTAGTTACTAATTATTTTTATCTCTAAAATTAATTTTTATTTAATAATTTTGTTTAATAAATTTATGATTCATGTTTTTTATTTTCTTATGCACAACTCGCTTAAAAAATCTAAATAGTCCTAAAATTAATTATTATTTAGACTATTTTAATCATTATTTAGATTTTTTATTGAGTTAATAATAAGATTAAATTCATAGTTAAAAATATACTTATTGATTTAATTATAGACTAATTTTAAAGTCGTCGTTATTTAACATTTATATTTTTCAGTTATTACCTTTACATTATTAGTTGCTAAAATATTGTTTTTAGGTTAAGTTTGACTAATATTTGCAACTCCGTTTGCAAAAAAATTCAAAACACTACTTAAAAAGTGCTTGCAATTTTAGTTGGAACGTTTAAAGAATTTATAAATTTAAATACCTTACCATTTGCTACTTAAAATTTATAATTTTAGTCATTATTTTGATCATTATTAGTAATTAATTACTTAATTACTTATCCTATATTTGCATTTCCTTAATCAGCCATGCTCCGATAATGTCTAATATAGTATATTAAAAATAATTAAATAAAATTCAATACAAATTAAAATTGACGAGACTCAAATGATAATGGTCTTATATTATTTCATTATCAATATAATTATCACAAGTATCATCTTGGAATCATCTAAGTAGTGGTATGTATTATTTTAATTTTCTTTTTCATTTGTTTCCTTTGCAACAAACTCAACATTTAATTTACCTAACTTATTTACATAATAGACTTTCAAAGTGTTTAGTGAATGAAGTCTCCACTCAATCTAGCAAGCACGTATAAGTTTCTTCACATTCTTTCTAACAATCCCCAAATACACTTCATTATCATTAATATAGATAAAAAGAGAGATAATTGTGTCTTGTGTGACTTGCTATTTCACCTCGTTTAAACATTCATAATATTTCTCCTAAAAGTAAAAACAATATTATTTATAAAAGTTCAAATATCAGAAAAAATATCAGAAAGTTTTAGTAACAAGAAAAATAAATTTACTTTAGGAGACAATGGAAAGAAAGACAACAACAATTAACTTAGGAAAAAGTGGTTCAACAAAGAGTCCACTAGTGCTAAAACAAATTACAACTTAAATACAATAAAAACTAAGAAAATAGAGTAGAATTACACAATGAAAGTCATAACTATCAACTCCAAATGTGCATTAAAACTTGTAAAATACTAAGTATTTATAAATTTCTCCTTGTCTTTCCTAAAGTTTTCCAATAAATTTACATTTTCTAAGCCACAACATCTTAGTTAACAAAAAATTTATATTAACATAAAATAAAAATAAATAACAACTTATTCTTTATTTAAAGTTCTTATTTTAAATGTTTAATATTAAAATAAATTTTATATACTAGTGGAAAAGTATAAATCAATAACAACTTATTATGATGGTTATAGATTATCTGTCATAAAAAATGGTACAGTGACATTTTTTTAATGAAGAAGGCGTCGTTGGAAGCAGTGACAGTGGGGGAGGTGGCGTCCGCAACAGAGAAAGGGTTTTCTTCGATGTCGAGGCACAAGGATTTGAGGCACCCGAGGACGTGGTCAAAGGAGCAGTTATCCATCACTATCACCACCACGATTTTGATCAAACTTTCAGCACTCAACACTCCATTTGCAATTCGAGAATGAAAAGAGAATTTGGAATTGAAAAATCTGAGCACGATTAGGGACATGGTTCATGTAGAGAGTTTGTAGACAGAGAATAAGGAAGAGACTTTAGGGTCTGGAAAAACCTTTTCACTTTAAATTTTCAAAACATACTATGTCACTTAAAATTAGAAAGGACAATAATTAAGTTATTATGACGGTTTTAGAAACAAATGACATAATAAGTAGTCACTATGTCATCTTTAATTTTAACTGATATAATAAATTTAATGTTTATTACAAAAATGTCACCGTACCATTTTTTTATGAGAGATAATCTATAACGTCATAATATGTTGTCATTGATTCCTATTTTTCCACTAGTGTTAACTTGTGTGTGCGTGCATGCATGTGTGTGTATGTGCGTGCGTGTGTGTGTGAAGATTGATTTAGTAAAATCTTGTTAAAATGTTCCTAGACCGTTTAATTGGGATAAATCATCTAATGTTTCATATACAACTTCTATCATATGTGGTAGATGATATGAGTAGATTGTCTACTTTCTTAGTGTCTATTAAGCTCTATACCATTTGGTGAAATTGTCTAAGTGAATTGCTAGCTTAATAATAAGAAACATTATTCACGTGTCTTCATTATTAGTCTAGCATGTTTCACGTGTGTTAATTATGATAACATTTATGCATGAATAGGATTTTTGTATCATTAGTAGAAGTTAACATTGGAGTTGCACTCTAGGTGAGAGAAATTATTAAGTTTTAATCTTATAATATAGTGATTTTTTTCATGGGTGCAAATTAAAGTTCATTAATATTTCAATTGAATCAATGTTTGGGTGTTTCTTATTGTTTATCTTCTATCTACTATATTTATGAGTTTCTCTATTATCATTCTCTATTTGTGTGATAAAGGATCTAGAATGAATTTGTCTCCTCTAATTCCTTACGAAAATGGTGAGGTGAGCATGGAACCAATCATCATGACTTCTATAAAGTATGACGTTTAGAGATTCACTAGTTTGGACAATTTTGGATCTACGTGCTCTTTTGATTCAATAAAGTCTCCTCAAAGCTTTGAAAGGTGAATCCAAGTTTGATGCATCCATGATGAAAAAGGACAAAAAAACGTTGTTAGAGAAGGCTAACAACGAAAATGTTCTTAGTCTCGATGATAAGGTATTGATGCAAGTCTCAAATAAGAAAACCAAAATAAGACTATGGATTAAGCTAAAAACCTTATACATGACGAAGTTCTTGGTGAACGATATGTGTCTAAAGCATGTGTTGTACTCATATAAAATGAGTAGTGAAAAGACAATTAGCAAACAAGTGGGTGAATTTAACAAGTTGATCCTTTATCTATATAATATTTATGTGCTAATTGATGATATGATCAAACATTGTTATTCCTATGTTCATTATCTTAATATGCATGATCATATTAAGGAAATTTTGTATAAAAGAACTTTTTCAAGAAGAGATTGGTTCTACTCTTAACTTGAAAGAGTTGAAGTTAATATTTAAAAATATTAATAATATATATAATTGTTATATATATTTATATATATAATTGATTTGGTTAGATTAACGAAGATTAATAAGTTATTATTTAGTTTAATATCAAGTTTATATTTAGTTATACTTTTAAAAATATAAACATTTTTGTTAGAAAAAATAGTTGAGAAAATAAAAACATTTCATTAATTTTTAATAATTATATAAAATTAAAAAAATATAATTAGTTAAAAACAAATATTAAATATAATAATAAACTAGTATTTTATTAAAAAAATTGTTTATAAATTTACTACTTTTTCTTTCTCTCGTACTCTCTTCTCTTTTTTAAAACTTTTCTTACAACTCATTATAAATTACCTAAATCAAATACGCCTAATAATCAGGAAACAAAACATTGTTCTCTTCAAAATGGATCAATTTTCAGCACTCTCTTTTTTCTCAAACAAGTTAGTGGTTTTTGGCCCACGTAATTTGGTGCAATTAACCACCATCTTACATTTCACAACAACTCTTTAATTAAATTAAGACAATATTATGCCTAAAACATTTGCCTATAAAATGAATGCATAAATAGGAGATGCCTATTAAATTAACAAGAAAAAACCTTTTACCAGTAAAAGATAGTAGTAATCAATATTTTGAAATGGTGACGAACCCTATCACTCTCCCACTACCATAATTTGATGTTAAGTTTCACAATTTCGTAAGCATTTATGTTCAAAACGTTCTTCCTACCATAATATTAAAACCAACTTGACTTGGCTACTCTCCATTACCAACTTCATTTAATCAAATAAAACTCTCTTTTTTTTTCCATTAATATACAATTCAAGAACTAGGAAAAAGAATGTGATTCAGTCATTTTTTGTACACAATTTATGGAATTGTTTAGGCATGTAGATAGATATAGGAGTTTGTTCAAGAAGCTATGCCATTACCAATTAAACTAATCCTACTACAAAAAATACAATATAAACTCTTCTATTATAATGCAAGGAAAGTGAGGAGAACATGAAAATGTAATAAATCCTTTCAATGAAACAATAATTCTTGATTTTTATTTGAATGAATAAGTGAAGTAGGAGTACTCCAACTTTAATTGGACTCATGAACAAAGAGATCTGACAAATTAAATTTGACATTTGTATTTAAATTAATACATTTAAAACCCTTGATTTTTTATTTTTTTTAAATTATTTATAACTTTATTAATATATTTTTCAAAATCTTCTTAAAAGTATGCAAACAAAAATTATTTCCCAAAGATCTTTTAATTGTATGTTATAAAGAGAGTAAATATATATATATATATATATATATATATATATATATATATATAAACCGTGATAATGTTTATATATTTTATTACCGTGTGTCTTATTATTTTAATTTCTATAAAACTGTAAAGTTTTTGACAGAAATCCCTCGTAATTTGAAATTTGTTAAAGTTCCCATTATTTAATTTAAAAAAGACACATATTTGTTAACTAAACTTTGCCATATAACTCAATAATGAATGTCATAAGTTAGAAATACAAATTAAAAATAGGGATGTAAATAAATAAAAAAATCAAAACAAAAACAGTAATTATTAAAATGATATTTTCAGACATCTCTAATTTTATATTATAACTTTATTTTCGATAATAAAGTTATTTTAATAAAAATTTGTTAAATTCTTTAAATCATATAATATTAAACGGTTATCAAATTACCTATAAATATATAATTAATATAATATATAGAATACAAATTTAGATTATTAATTTATATTTTGATTATTGAATATATTTTATCCAAAACTCTTAATTTTGTTAATTCCTATACAATGAACGTATGAATTGAATAAACTTTTGATATCGAGTTTGTATAAACTTGAAATTAGCATACTATAAAAAGTTCTTCAATAACTTCATTTTATCAACTGGGTTGAACACATTTTTTTTATTTACTAATTTAAAAATGAATGGGTGAAACTTTGAATTTGAGCCTCGTACCTATTTGCATATACAATCAAGTGGTTAAATTACTTAATTAGGTTCAGACACTCATAGCACCTATTTTTCTCTATTGTGATAGATATAAGTTTTTTTTTTATCAACAAGGTGATAGAGATAAGTCGACGCATAGTCACTAACCTAATTAAATTCAATTCATTTTTTTTTACATATATATATATATATATATATATATATACGTTTAAGCCAACAAAATCCTACAAATAAAATGGTAATATTTTATTTAAAAAACAAAATAATCTGTGGAGTTTTTTTTTTCTTTTGTCGATTTTTTTTAGATTAAATTAGTTTTGAAACGATAACTCGAAACTAATTTATCACCATAAACTCTATCTTTACAAGATTAACTACTTTTTAGTTGAAAACTTATATACAGTGGTCTTGATGTTTTTAGGTGTTACTTATTTTTATAAATTTCTAATAATTTGTAATGTTGATGTTGCACAATTAATCAAGTAAATACAACGCGTTTAGAGGAATAAAATTCAATATATTAATTGTTCAATTTATGTTATTTTAGATGAATAGTTAGTTTATGTTTTATTTAATGTTTTGTTAGTGCATTTTACATTAGCTGTTATTGATGGTTATTATTAATTTTTATTGATTTTTGAAATACGTTTTTCCAGTTGATGCTTCAGTGTTGAATTTGAATTCAAATAATGAAAATTATTGTTTTAAATTTGATTTCATAACTTAATTATATTCCAAATTTTATAAGAGCTATGATATTATAAATATGTTTAATAAAACAATTTTATCGTTAATTCGTAAAGTTTATATTTTAAGAATAAATATTTAATAACTAATAATTAATTTTAATTATGACGTCATAGAATTTGGACATATATTAAGTCTAATTATTAAACTATGATTGAAATAATTAAAAATGTTAGAATTAAGTATTTAAATTTAAATTTGAATCCCACTGTTTATCCAACTCAACCTATAATATATATTTTGTGATTGAATATTTGAGACAATTTAACCATCTCAATAACATATTATAATTCAATCTAATGCAAAAACTATGTGAGAAGGTCTTTACTAATAATTGTGATTTTATTAATGGGCAATTCCTCAAAAAAAATTCTTTTTGTGATGGTAAAAGTGTAACACCCCATAATTTACATATAACTATTACAATAAAAGTTCTACAAGTTTCTATACAAACTTGGAGTTTTTCAAAAACATTCCTAATACATAATTAGGATTTATAGAAATACAATTTACATATCCACAACTCAAAATAAGACTCTGAACCCTCTAAGGCTCTCCTGCACCTGTATGGTCATCTGCTCGTGTACATAGTACAGTCATTGCAGTTCAAACACAACAAGAAAAGCAAGGGTAAGCTAGTAAAAATAGAATTTTATAATATACACAATTAAATCAAAAGAGAAAACCAAATTACATGATCAATTTCTCAAATTATTCAACTTTCTTCAAATCTCAAGAATAAACAATCACATAGATCTCACATGGATCTACACATCCAGAATATTCAACAAACAACATCTTCCGGAAGACCCGTATTAAGTAAGTCCTACCAGAGACTAACACCTGATCCGAAGATTACCAGCGAATCCAACAGAAAGGATCAGGGTAAGTTCAATACAACCCAAGCCGTGCATCTCATATGTCACGGTGTGCATGAACTCCCCCATCAGCTTCTCACCACCTGATATCTTAGTCTATGTGACTTAGATCATCAGTGAAGCTCGGAGATCTCTGTTACCACATAGGCATCAATACTTAATACACAACAAACATCAGTCCATACATTATCCCAAATGTATGAATTCAATTCCATACCATCCCGTCATACAATATCATTCCAAACACGATCCACAACATTCAAAAACGTAATTAAAATAAAAAAACAACACTTAAATATTAAACCATCAAAATATAATATTTTTACAAATTTAAATAATATATAAACAAACAACCCAATATATATAACACACAACATCCCTGCAAGAAAAATTGAATATTGGGACCACGTCCCTTCCGCATTCAGATCTTCTATCCTAGGGTGCTATAAAAAATTAAATTTAGCTTCCCTTACCTCAATTGCTTGCTTTCCAAGCAACTTTTAGAATTTTATTCCCCGCCGTTTGGATAAGCTTCAAGATTTACGGGCCTAATGCAAATTATCCAAACAGAACAAAATTTCAGTATATAATATAATAAGTTGAGAGGATTAAACTTCTCAACTGACCCCACCAAGATTGATGACTAAATCCTAAGGAAAACATAGAACAAAGGATATTTAGAGTAAAAATGAACTTACTCTGTTTGAAAATCTGATCGGGTAGAAATGTTCCTTAACTCCTCTGCTACAGCGTGGTATGATCAGATTCTAAAAAAGATGAAGTTTGGGAGAGAAAATTAGGAGAGAGGGAGAGAAAAGCATATGGAGGGAGAGAGAGAAAGAAAGAATGTGTGTGACGGGGCTGCTGCTTTTTTTAAAAAAAAGCGTTGTTACATTATCTCCAACTACAAAAATTTTCGTCCTCGAAAATGAACTTACCAAGAAAGAGGTTAAGGTATGATGCTCGTATCTCCTCTTCAATTTCCCAAGTGGAATCTCCAGATATGAGATCCCACAATACTTTCACCATGGGAATACTTCTTCCACGAAGTTGTTTCACTTGTGAATCTAAAATTCTGATTGATCTCACTTCAAATGACAGATTTTCTTTCACCTGGATAAAATCAGACTCTAGAATGTGGCTAGGATTGGGTACATACTTTCTTAGCTGAGATACATGGAAAATATTGTGAATGTTAGCTAAAGGAGGAGGCAAAGCAATTTCGTAAGCCACAGGGCCTATTCTCCTGAGAATTTGATAAGATCCTATGAACTTAGAAGTCAATTTCTAGGATTTTAGTGCTCTTCCTACACCAGTGAATGGTGTAACTCTTAAAAAGACATGTTCACCCGCAGAGAATTCTAAAGGTCTTCTTCTTTGATCTGCATAAGATTTTTGCCTGCTGAGAGATGTTTTCAATCTTTCCTGAATCATTTTGATTTTCTCATTGGTTTGTTGTATTAATTCTGGTCCAATTAACACACTCTCACCATCCTGAAACCAACACAGAGGTGTCCTGCACTTTCTTCCATATAATGCCTCGAAAGGAGCCATTCCTATGCTAGCTTGGTAACTATTATTGTAAGTGAACTCTACCAAAGGTAGAATTTCATCCCAACTGCCCAAATGATCTAACACACAAGTCCTAAGCAAATCCTCTAAGGACTGGATAGTTCTCTCTGATTGTCCATCAGTTTGAGGATGGTACGCTGAACTAAGTCTGAGTTTAGTCCCCAAAGCTTCTTGAAGTGTTTGCCAGAATCTAGAGGTGAATCTGGGATCTCTATCTGAAACTATGCTGGAGGGTACACCATGCAATCTGACTATTTCATCTATGTAAATCTGGGCCAACTTCCGCATAGAGATTCTCAAGTCTATAGGTAGGAAGTGTGTCGTCTTTGTTATCCTGTCCACTATGACCCAAACAGAGTCATGCTTCTGCAAAGTACGTGGTAAGTGGGTAACAAAATCCATTGAGATACTGTCCCACTTCCACACTGGAATGTCTAACTGATTTAACATGCCTCCAGGCCGTTGATGTTCAATCTTTGATTTCTGACAAGTCAAGCAAGCAACTACAAACTTAGCTACATCATTCTTCATGCCATGCCACCAATAAGACTTCTTGAGATCTTGATACATCTTGGTCATCCCTGGGTGTAAACTGAGTTTGCTTTTATGATCTTCAGATAACACTGTTTGCTTTAGTTCATTATCCTCTGGCATGCATATTCTATTTTTGAATCTCAAAATACCATCCAGTCCTAAAGAGAAGTCTTTAGCTTTGTCAGTATTTAATAAGCCCATGATGTTCTTCAATTTTGAATCTTCCAACTGCTTCTCCTTCACCTTCTCCAGAAATTCATTAGTTATAACAAGGGTATTACAACTAATGCAATTTTGAAGACATGGAAACCTCCAAATTCATACTCCTGAAATCTTCAATCAATGCTAACTCTCTAATCATAAGCGAAGACATTTGTATCTTTTTACGACTCAACGCATCTGCAACAACATTTGCCTTCCCAGGATGGTATATCAGCTGGAAATCATAGTCTTTTAAAAATTCAATCCATCTCCTCTGCCTCATATTTAACTCCTTTTGATCAAACAAATACTTCAAACTTTTATGATCACTAAACACATTAAAACTAACTCCGTAAAGAAAATGTCTCCATATTTTTAAAGCAAAGACAACTGTTGCCAATTCTAGATCATGAGTTGGATAATTTCTTTCATGCACCTTTAACTGACGAGAAGCGTAGGCAACAATTTTCTTATTCTGCATCAGAACACAACCCAATCCCTGATAGGAAGCATCACAGAAAACTTCAAAAGACTGATTGGTATCAGGGATTGTCAATACAGGAGCATTAGTCAACCTTCTTTTCAACTCTTCAAAGCTTTTCTCACATTGTTCAGTCCATGCAAAAAGGATGATCCTTTCTAGTCAATTGGGTCAAAGGAGCCACTATTTTAGAAAAGCCTTCTATAAATCTCCTGTAATATCCTGCTAACCCGACAAAGCTTCTAATTTCTGTAACTGTTTTAGGACGTTCCCACTGAAGTACAACCTCCACTTTAGAAGGATCTACTGATATTCCCTGTGCAGAGATGACATGTCCTAAAAATTGTATTTCTGACATCCAGAAGTCACATTTTTAAAGTTTAGCATATAACTGTTTTTCTCTCAAAATGTTCAGAACGGTTCTAAGATGTTATGCATGTTCTTCCCTTGTACGAGAATAGATCAATATATCATCTATGAACACTATCACAAACTTATCAAGAAAAGGTCTGAATATCCGATTCATATAATCCATGAAAATAGCTGGAGCATTAGTCACCCCAAATGGCATAACCAGAAATTCATAGTGACCATACCTTTATCTAAAAGCAGTCTTCTGAACATCTTCCGCTTTCACTAAAATTTGGTGATAACCTGAGCGCAGATCTATCTTAGAAAAGACAACTGCCCCATGCAACTGATCCATCAAGTCATCAATTCTAGGAAGAGGATATTTATTCTTTATTGTTAACTTGTTTAATTGTCTGTAATCTATGCATAGACGTGACGAACCATCTTTCTTCTTCACTAATAGCACTGGAGCTCCCCATGGAGAAACACTAGGTCGAATGAATTGTTTCTCCAATAAGTCTTCTAGTTGTTTCTTCAATTCAGCTAACTCTGTTGGTGCCATTCGGTATGGAGAAATTGACATTGGGCCTGCTCCAGGAATCAAGTCTATTGCAAACTCTATCTCTCTTTTAGGTGGAAGTCCAGGAATCTCATCAGGAAATACATCCATAAACTCCTGAACTACAGACATATCTTTTTGTACTTTATCAGTAACTATAGAACAAGCCAAGAGCATAAAACATTCTGCACCTTCTCGTATCTCTCTCTCAAACTGATGAGCTGAGATAACCTGCATTCCTTCTAATTTAGGAAAAATTAACTTCTTCCGACCACAATCTATAAGGATATGATTAGTAGACAACCAATCCATTCCCAATATAACCTCCAAATATTTTAGAGGTATACAAATCATGTTGATTTTTTTTATCTCCGCCCATCTATAATTACTGGACACTCGGCACACATGGAAGAGGTTACTATAATACCTTCTGTTGGTGTAGATACCACCAACTCAAATTCTAATTCTCGGACTGGCAACTTAAGTTTCTTAGCACAATCAAAAGATATAAAAGAACGGGTTGCCCATAATCAAACAATACAGATAATTGTGTTCCAAGGATAGAACAAATACCTCTAACAAGGCTATCAGACTGTGAAGCTTCAACTCCACTAATAGCAAAAACTCTGCCAGCAGCTTTGGGTTTTTGATTACTATTTTGTTGTACTTGTTGCACTCCACCAGAATTTGGAGCTCCCAATTGGACACGACAGTCTTTTGTTGCATGACCATACCTGTGACATCTATCACATGTCACATTTGACACTGGATGAGGGCAAAATCTAACAACATGTGGCCCACCGCATCTAAAACATTTGAAACTAGGTGGTGATTGAGAACTGGGTCTTCCACTGCTATAAGATTGAGGTTTGAAATAAGGTTTCTTACTATCTTCATATTTAGGCATGCTTTTAGAAGGTCCTCCCACTTGAGGCTTAGCAAGTCTGCTACTATTTTTCAAACTCTCCACTACTTTTGCTTTCTCCACTAGAGCAGGGAAATCTCTAATGGACATAGGAATCACCACTTCTTTAAGTTCTTGCTTCAACCCAAACTCAAATTTTCTACATCTCCAAGCCTCAGTCATGGTCTGAGTGTAGAATCTAGCTAGGTGTTTGAACCTAGTAGCATATTCAGTGACTGAAAGATTTCCTTGTTCTAGCTGCATGAATTCAATTTCTTTTGCATACTTGACACTATCAGGAAAATACTCCTCCAGGAATCTTACTTTGAAGTTCTCCTAAGTGGCACCTTCTCATTTGTGTTCCATCATTTGCTTCATGCCTATCCACTAAAACTCAGCTTCTTCAATAAGCATGTAGATGGCATAAGATAACTTTCTCTCTTCAGGGCATTGAGTAGCTTCAAAGATTCTTTCGATGTCTCTCACCCACTGGTCTGCTCCATCTGGATTTTCCTTGCCATTAAATTTGGGTGGATTGTGTCTTGGAAAATCCTCCAGACTAAAAGTATGGGGTAGTTGATGAAGCTGAGATGCTTCAACCGCTAATCTAGTAGTTTCTAATTGATGAAGGGCAGCCTAATGCTGTTGTGCCATAGTAGCACTCTGTTGTTGCAAGGCTGTTGCCATCATCTCTACTGCCCGAGCTAAGTTGGGCATATCTACTGGTGGAGGAGGAGTAGGTGGTCTACGTGCCATCTTCTAAGCACATAAAGAATTGGATTAGAAATTACTAAAAATTTCCAACTACATCTTTAAGACAAATTAACTTCAAAAAAATAATCATACGAAACAAGTAAAAACCAATCAAAACTTATCCCTAAAATGTACTCTAGCTACTTAGAATTAAGATAGAAAATAATCTTGATCTAGTCATGAGTGTGCACCCTCACCACTCTATCAAGATTCTTTTCATTCTTAATACTTTCATCTTTATTCATAACAATTAACTTGAGTCGAACACAAACAAGATTTCAGGAAAAACAACTTTGTCAAACATCTTATTAGAAACTTTTAACTTAGTCTTGAGGCTAGACGTAAACAAAAATCTACACGCAGGAGAAACAGAATAAACCCACTACCCTCAGGTTATCCTAAGGATGAACTGCTCTGATACCATTAAATGTAACACCCCATAATTTACATATAACTATTACAATAAAAGTTCTACAAGTTTCTATACAAACTTGGAGTTTTTCAAAAACATTCCTAATACATAATTAGGATTTATAGAAATACAATTTACATATCCACAACTCAAAATAAGACTCTGAACCCTCTAAGGCTCTCCTGCACCTGTATGGTCATCTGCTCGTGTACATAGTACAGTCATTGCAGTTCAAACACAACAAGAAAAGCAAGGGTAAGCTAGTAAAAATAGAATTTTATAATATACACAATTAAATCAAAAGAGAAAACCAAATTACATGATCAATTTCTCAAATTATTCAACTTTCTTCAAATCTCAAGAATAAACAATCACATAGATCTCACATGGATCTACACATCCAGAATATTCAACAAACAACATCTTCCGGAAGACCCGTATTAAGTAAGTCCTACCAGAGACTAACACCTGATCCGAAGATTACCAGCGAATCCAACAGAAAGGATCAGGGTAAGTTCAATACAACCCAAGCCGTGCATCTCATATGTCACGGTGTGCATGAACTCCCCCATCAGCTTCTCACCACCTGATATCTTAGTCTATGTGACTTAGATCATCAGTGAAGCTCGGAGATCTCTGTTACCACATAGGCATCAATACTTAATACACAACAAACATCAGTCCATACATTATCCCAAATGTATGAATTCAATTCCATACCATCCCGTCATACAATATCATTCCAAACACGATCCACAACATTCAAAAACGTAATTAAAATAAAAAAACAACACTTAAATATTAAACCATCAAAATATAATATTTTTACAAATTTAAATAATATATAAACAAACAACCCAATATATATAACACACAACATCCCTGCAAGAAAAATTGAATATTGGGACCACGTCCCTTCCGCATTCAGATCTTCTATCCTAGGGTGCTATAAAAAATTAAATTTAGCTTCCCTTACCTCAATTGCTTGCTTTCCAAGCAACTTTTAGAATTTTATTCCCCGCCGTTTGGATAAGCTTCAAGATTTACGGGCCTAATGCAAATTATCCAAACAGAACAAAATTTCAGTATATAATATAATAAGTTGAGAGGATTAAACTTCTCAACTGACCCCACCAAGATTGATGACTAAATCCTAAGGAAAACATAGAACAAAGGATATTTAGAGTAAAAATGAACTTACTCTGTTTGAAAATCTGATCGGGTAGAAATGTTCCTTAACTCCTCTGCTACAGCGTGGTATGATCAGATTCTAAAAAAGATGAAGTTTGGGAGAGAAAATTAGGAGAGAGGGAGAGAAAAGCATATGGAGGGAGAGAGAGAAAGAAAGAATGTGTGTGACGGGGCTGCTGCTTTTTTTTAAAAAAAGCGTTGTTACAAAAAGAAATGTATTTTTGAAGATTGATACTACTGATTTTATCTAATGATTTTTTGTAAAGATGTGATGAGGGGTATAACTCTTACAATTTTTTTTTTTCATTTTCTAATTCAACAGAGTAATTTACACGATCATAATCAATTTAATACATGAGTTGGATTCATGATTCATGTTCTAAGAAATATTTACCATCCAAAAAAGAGGAAAAACGAGTTTTTATCTACATAAATGCTTTGAAAAAAGTTCAAATATATATAATCTATTATGTTATTCAGTAAAAATGATTGAAAAACCATTTATTATATTAAGAACGTGTTTGATAAAAACAACAAATTAACTACTAGTTTACTTTAATAATTTATAAACTAATTTAACCAATACAATTTGTTTCTTACAAAAAAACTTGTTTAAAAAAATCAAACATATACAATTTTAAAGAAAAATACTTGAAAGTTTAATCAAATTTAATTATATAAAAAAACCTAAAATTATAATTATATAATAATAATTTTTTATCTAAAGAGTATACATTTTATTTACACAATAAAATCTATTTAACTATATTCTTTATGTTATTTTACTAACTATTTTTAATCTAACAGCTAATTTATCAAATTAAAATTTATAAGTTAAAAGCTTATTAATTATTACCTAGTTTATAAGTTAGTTTTATTAAACACGCTTTATTAAGAACGATGAGTTACAGTTCTGAAAAATGGTCACTGGATTTAAACAGTTTACCAATTTCCCAAAAAATAAGATCATTTTCAAAAATATTAGTTATTTATTCATTATTAAGGATGGCTAACATTAACTGTATAGTTACAAATAAATGGAGCAATAAATGCCAGAAAGAAACTGAAGAAGGAGGAAATTAATAAGAAAGGATATATTTTTGTAGCTATATTAACGGTAGCAAATAAATATACTATAAAAAAATATTTGAAAATTAAAAAAAGTTCAAGAATTACAAGGCATGAATACCAAATAGAACTAAATTCTAAAATAAATGGTCCAACTCTGTTATTTTGGTTAAAATTTCGGAAAATGTGAGCGCCACATTGGTCACCACCAACATGATTCACTCGTGAGTACATACATATTTTAATTTTTTATAATAATAAATATTTGCTTATATATTTTACATGACTTATTTTATTGATTACCAAGTTTTAATATTATAAATTTGATTTATCCTTGATTAGGTTAATTTGATTATGATTGTTTGAAGATGGTAAAGCTGAGTAGGGCCCAGTGTTAGGAACCAAAGTGGCAAGGTCTCAATATTAGCAGAAGGAGATGGTCCTGGAATTCAAACTATCCTCTCATAGCATTTGGCAAGATCTGATTTCCCTCTTCACAATAAGAGAATAAGAGAAAGAGAAAGTGCAACCAACTCTGATCTTCAACTTCTAATCTTTTTCTTCTCAGAGAGACAGCCTCAGAAGAAACAACATGTTTTAGATCTGTCACTTTGTTTCACTTCAGGTACTGCCGTTTTACATCTTCATTACACCCTTCAAATTTCAACTTCATCTCTCTTTTCTTATCCCATCTCCCACTTTCCATCTTCTCTTATCTTCCTGCAATTTCTTTTCCTTTTCTCAAAACTCTTAACTTCAACTTTCACCACAACCATCTTCCACCTAATTAAACCGCTTTTATCTCAATTCACGCCTCATTTTCCTGGGAAATGCAAAAGGGGAGATTATTTCAGTTCTTCTCTTTTTTTACTATATCATTTGGTGAACCGGGTTTAGAAACCCCTTCATTGCTTTTACGTAACGTGGTTGGCTTTCATTTATGGGATGCCCCAGATAGAACTAATGCAGAATTGATTACGATTATCAGGAAATTTAATGGCTTTTTTAGCATAAAGCTTGTATTATTGTTATTTTTTCATTTCTTACCGCTGTTTCCTTGTTATTTTCATGACACTTTTCTCTTGCATAAGGTTTGTTCTTTTCCGTTTCTTAAAACAAGGAAAAGAATAATTGTGCTGCGAAGGAGGCTTACGCAATTATTGAGAATCTTCCCTTTAGTGTCAAATTTGCTATCTAATAATGACATTTAATAATAACAGCAGATGCCATTGGTTAGAAAAATAAATTTTTTTGGTTAGTGAGGTTTCAGATCTTTAAATTTACTCCTTTTTTTCCTTTTAGTGTGAAGGATCGTATTGAGGAATGCCAAGAAAATGGGGAAGAAGGGAAATTGGTTTTCAAGCGTGAAGAAAGCTCTCAGCCCCGACTCAAAGGAGAAGAAAGATCAGGTTTGGATGAATGTTAATTCAACTTTTCTCAACTTTCTGGGATGTTTCTTACATTTGTGTCACTTACTTTTGCAGAAATCAAGTAAATCTAAGAAGAAATGGTTTGGGAAGCAAAAATTGCAAACTTCAGTCTCATACTCAGAAGCTGATAAGCTGCCGCCACCACC
Source organism: Phaseolus vulgaris (assembly GCF_000499845.2). Classification (NCBI taxonomy): domain Eukaryota; kingdom Viridiplantae; phylum Streptophyta; class Magnoliopsida; order Fabales; family Fabaceae; genus Phaseolus; species Phaseolus vulgaris. Next base: position 43,183,966 of record NC_023759.2, on the reverse strand, counting down.
GCCACCACCCGTTCCTCTGCCAGAAGAGATTAAATTAACTGATATTGAAAATGAAATCAGTCATGATCATGATCATGTTGTTGAAGTTGTAACTGCCGTTGAAGCCGATGTCCCTGTTCTTCCTGTTCAGATAGAAACGGTTAGGGTTGAAGCTGCCCGGATTCCTCGTTTTTCCGGCAAACCAAATGATGAAGTGGCAGCAATCAAAATTCAAACAGCTTTTCGGGGATACTTGGTATGGGTTTCAAGTTTCATTTAGCCAACTATAAATTTACTTCATTAATTTCTCCCCTCTCACTCTTTTTGACAATTCATTTAACTATTTAATGAGTACTTTTTTTTCCCATAAAAATCCTACATAAAACCCACTTGTATTTATTTTAGAGATGATACAATCAACTAAGCCTACAATGGTATCAAATCTCAATTAGAAATGATTTATTGAAGGACATAACTTAGAGATACAATTTCATAAGTACTTTTGGTGTTGTTGTTAGTCAATCAAAATTGAAATTTTGTCTTGTAATCTATGTTGACCTTTAATGTAAGCCTTCATTATGTGATTTAGTGATGTGAAACTCCTGTGCTGATCAGAGAATAGCACCAAAAGTACCTAAGCAAATGCATTTTTAAGTTTTTTTTTCCTTTTTAAACCTGGGGCAATGAACTCATTGTTTTTTGTAATAATACGCCATTCATATTCTTATTACCTTATAAAGAACATATCTGTTTAGTGCAACTCCACCTTTAATTCATGTGGTTGGGAACCAAATGAACCTTTAATTCAACCACACTATACGAAGGCCTTCTTCTCCTTTTTTTTTACATTATTATTAGGCCCTACAAAGGGAGGGTTGACATTTGGTATAGAAAAATTTATGAGTAACATTACATTGTTACTTAGCATTTTTTATGCAAGTGGTATTGTGTCAATTTTCATAATAAATGTGTTAAATGCAAGTTAAGGGTGTGAGATAAAGAGAGTAGATTACTTTTAATAATTTACTACGAGAGAAAAGCTTTAGTTACAAGAATATTGTAGCAATTTCTTGTTTACTAATGGATAAAGTTTTACTGTAACGGTAGATCAAAATTTAACTCTTTAAATTTGGATCTATACAATATCTTTGTTGAATGTGTTCTTACACAGCTATGAAGCTGACAGTGTCAATCAATTGTAGCCAGAAAAGGAAATTGTCATTTGAATTACTTTTCAAACTAGACTTTCTTTTGAAATCATTTAGGCAAGAAGAGCATTGCGGGCTTTAAGGGGGTTGGTCAGGTTGAAATTATTGATGGAAGGGTCGGTTGTAAAACGCCAAGCCACCAGTACCCTTCGATCTATGCAGACATTGTCTCGCTTGCAGTCTCAGATTCGTTCCAGGAGGATCAGAATGTTGGAGGAGAATCAGGCTCTGCAGAGACAGCTGTTACAGAAGCATGCGAGAGAGCTTGAGAGTTTGCGGGTCTGGTTTTCATTTCCTAATTTATTTTCAAATGCTAATCTTTTTTTACTATTTTGTATGTTGTGTTTGGAATACTTTTTTAACTTGGAACAAATCATCATAATAGGTGGGAGAGGAATGGGATGACAGCCTACAATCAAAAGAACAAATCGAAGCTAAGTTATTAAGCAAGTATGAAGCTGCTACGAGGAGAGAAAGAGCACTGGCTTATGCATTTACTCATCAGGTTTTTCTATCTATCTCATCAACTTACACATGTGAGGAAATGGATGAATTTTTTTATATAAACTGATAGATCCTTAAAAAGTATCACACATTATAAACACTAAAATGAGAAATAAGCATCCTTATAGTACAATTGTTTATACTCTTCATTGTTTCCTTATCTCTTGAAGTTGAAACTTAGCCTTGTTAAGAGCACGACTCCTTTTCTATCTTGTCACCATCTTAAAAGCCATATCCTCCTCTTAAATCTCTTCTCTATCCTCTCTCACTGCCACATTTGCAACCCAATGATATGCTAATGGTTTTTTAAGCTGCAGCAATAAGTTATTCCTCAATTTTGTCAGTGGCAGTATTTATTTGCTGAAATAAAGTGGCATGTTATATGATGTGCTTAATATATTTTGAGTGAATAACATAGAGTGTTTTCCCATGATATAATTTACAGTCATGAGGGCAAGTTCCTCAATTTTTGAAAAAAATCAGTGTTTAACATTTGGTGTAAAATTTTTGGCAGCAAAACTGGAAGAACTCATCTAGATCTTTAAATCCAATGTTCATGGATCCAACAAATCCTGCCTGGGGTTGGAGCTGGTTGGAACGATGGATGGCAGCCCGGCCATTGGAGAACCGTAGCCAGATGGATAAAGAGATGAATGACCATGCATCCCTGAAAAGCTCAAGCCGCAGCATTACTGGTGGAGAAATCAGCAAGTCATTTGCTCGTTTCCAGCTCAATTCTGAAAAGCAATCTCCAACAGCCAGCCAAAATCCGGGCTCACCTAGCTTTAACTCCACTCCTTCCAAACGAGTTTCGGCATCTGCTAAGAAATCAAAGAAGGCAAGTCCAAGGGGCAGCTGGATTACAGACGAGGACTCTAAAAGCTTGGTCAGTGTACAGTCAGATCGGTTCCGGAGGCACTCAATCGCAGGTTCATCTGTGAGAGATGACGAGAGCCTTGCTAGCTCTCCATCAATTCCGAGCTACATGGTGCCAACTCAATCTGCAAAAGCCAAGTCCAGGACACAAAGTCCATTAGCCCCAGAAAATGGAAAAACTGAGAAAGGATCCTTTGGAACTGCAAAGAAGCGGCTATCTTTCCCAGCTTCACCTTCCAGGCCAAGGCGCCATTCAGGTCCACCAAAGGTAGAAATCAGCTTAAATGCCGAGTTATCTGTGGACAAGGTTGTGGACAGTTGATCATACAAGTAAAAGGGTGGAAACTATTGAATTAGAATTGAAATATATCACTGAAGGAATAGCACAAAATGAGTTCATTTAAATTGAGTGTTCCATTTATTTATTTTCCCTATTTTTATGTGTATCCTGACGTTTCTTGGAGGCTTTTGATTTGGGGTGATAATTGTTTTACTTACTATATTTATCAATTTGTATTTCATTCACTTTGCTCTATTTGCCCTGAGGGGAAGAAATGCGATTCATGGTCAAATGACAGAAGGACAAATGAAGTGTCCGAATCCTTTCTGTGCTTCCCCAATAAAGGACAAGTATCATTCTGGTCAAAGTTCCTCTTTCTTCATTCTTAGTTGTGATATAAATGTAAATTTAATTTCACTGCCTAATTTCTTTGATGCTACAATATTTTGCTTTGAAAATTGAAATCAATGAACCGATTAAATATAAAACAACCTTAAACGAATAATACACCTGTAAATGTGGTTGGCATCACGGAACATTGCTGCTGGAGCTTATTTTGTTTATTGCCTTACCTTCTAATGATCTGGAACAGAAAAGATCTGTGCCAGCATGCTCTTCTTTTTATTAATCATTCTTATTTTCAACTCCCCCTTTTTTCTTTTGTTTTTTTGGGATGATGGTATTTTTCATTAATCGGTGGTTGAAGTGGGGACTTCCAGCTCATTTAAGTACTATGATGGAAGATCCCAACTCATATTAGTACTGGACTATGCCTAATCTCCTTGTCACTCTTCTTTCTCTTGTTAACTGCCACAACATTTGTCAACTGAATTCAAATTTTTTAGTTTGTTTTAGAATATGTTGGATAAAGTACATTGTCTGTTTGTCAGATAAGGAATTTCAACTTAAATTTATAATAAAACAACAAGACAATCAGCCTTTAGGACATTCTCGGTTATTTAGATTCTACATGTTACACTTATGAGTCTTGTTGGATATTTACAACGATTACGAGATAAGAATATTTTCAAATATCTGTAAATTTTATCTTACAATGTATTTTTATAAAATTTAGTATTTAAAGTTCATTTCTTAATATAATATAATTACGCAAATATAAAATATTAAAATATTTTTTTTAACAAATAATGAAAATAAATTAAAATTAATGTTTTCTCTTTGCAGCTTAATATCACAAAGGCGAACTCTTTAGTAAGGTCCTAAACAATTTTTTGTGGAGTTCATGTTGTCATATCAGACTGACTGAAGACCTGTATGCATCTAAGTCTACATTCTTCTTCCCAAACCCACAACATCAACTCCAAGAGTCACTTTTTATCGTACATAGATAGATACTGTGAGAGACTACCCTCACGTCACACAATTTTTTATTAAATACAAATAAATCATATTTTTTTTAACAAATATATATTAAAAAGAAATATTTTTAAATGTACTTGAAAATATTATCTTTTGTTTGAAAAGGAATAAAAGTAAAAGAATATAAATATGTTTCTAAAAAGAACATTCATGTAGGTACAATGTGCAATAGAACACTCTTCTAAAGAAGATCATTCTATTTGTTTTTGGATATATGATGCAGTTTTCAAATTAATTCAAACACCACATATCTTTGTTGATATATGATGACCTTTTATGACAAGTGCACCGCGTTTAGTAATAATTGTCTCTAAGGACGGATATTGATCCCACAATGACCACTGAACTATCGGGTACAATATTTGCTAAATATAACAACAAAACAATAAACAGAGTTTTGAGTTGGTTATGTTGGCACTAAGCAATAAGAAAACAAACAAAGAATTAGTTGCTTCAATTGAAAAAATATGGATTAAGTTTCATCTTTCTCACTCTAGTGTATTTTGATTAACTTCTAACACCTTTCATTCTCCCAATTGGGTTACAATTCACTCTATGATGTTTTCCTTTTAATCTGGTACACTAGGGTTGAGCCTCTAGCCCTCTATTTATCATAGTTTTCTAGGGTTAGGTAGTTTCCTATGTCAAACTAATGGGCTAAGTGATTAAACATAACAAGACTCAATCTTTCCCTGCATCTTTTTTCATTTTGGTACCTTCCAACTTTATATTTTTTTATCTCAAATTATTCTCCTTTATTTCAAATATTCAATCCTCCCTACAAATTTGCAATTAACACAAAGAGAATAAAAAGGTATTTTCATGTTTTGTATGGGGATGGCAGAAGAACATATGGAGGTGCAGGAAGAAAAAGTCGGAAATAGTTAGCCTGCTGATTTGAATGAAATGGGCTTTAACAACACCGGTCCTGAACCCGAATAAGTCTGGGCCCAAAGTTATTGACATAAACTTAATAGTCCAGAAATACAAGCCCTGACTTAACTTCTTTTATAAACCACACTCCATTTAAAGAATTAGGGTTTGCACTGCGGCTGCTTCTACTGCCTCCACTGCTTCGTCTTCTCCGATTTTCTTAACTCTCCATTTGCGCAGAACCAATCGTTTATCACCATGGGGTAATGCAACATTTTTCTTTCGACAACTGTTATTATACTCATTTTTATTTTCCTGAGCAAATTATTATTATTCCAAATTTCTCCTCTATTGCTACATGTCTTTTTTAATTTTGAAATTTTTGATCACTGTGGAGTTTCGTAGTGCCGTTCATCTTCATGTTTCTCGACTTTTATGAATATAGGATAAGTTGCATTTTTATGGGCTGTTTTTATGTTGCATTAAGGGGTTTGTATGGTTGAGTTCATAGATGCGTAGTTGATTTTGTAGATCTATGTACAGTCAAATCTTCTCATGATTTTCTCCATACGATGCAATGTATTTTTCTAGTGTGGGTCTTGTAGGGATTGTTATGTATGACATGGTTCATCTATTTTCATTGTATATTCCAGTGTTGTTTGAACCTCCAACCATATGTGGTTGATGTTCTAAAGTTATCTTATGTGTTTTGGTATTGCATTCACTGGAACACTGTAATTGAATTTCATCTGTTCGTTGTATTAGGAACAATTGCCTATTGGAATATGACTATTATTGTAATTTTAATGTTTTAGGACCTTTTGAATTCTTTTTATTTGTTTTCTCTAACAAATTACGTAATGCTACCCTTTTAGAAATTATATTATTGGTAGGTATCTCTTTCTTTGAACAGTGTAGTGGGATAGAAGCAATATTGTTGTAGTGTTTAAAATCAGTGTAATGCTGTTTATTTCTTTGCTTAACAATCTTGTGAGATTATTCTGAGAGTAATTGTTAATTGGCATGTACATAAGAGTTAGAAAATTAAATGTTCTTCCTTTCCATCTAAAGGAAAACACGTGGAATGGGAGCTGCCCGCAAGCTGAAGTCCCACCGTAGAAGACAAAGATGGGCGGATAAGTCATACAAAAAGTCTCATCTTGGCAATGAATGGAAGAAGCCTTTCGCAGGTTCATCCCATGCCAAGGGAATTGTTCTAGAAAAGATGTAAGATTAATTTAACGCGTTCTATATATGATTCTCTATAAATATTTCTTTAATATGATCTAATTAAAGCTAAAAAATTATTGTATGGTATTTTATGTGCAGAGGTATTGAGGCAAAACAGCCCAACTCTGCCATTCGTAAATGTGCCAGGGTTCAACTCATCAAAAATGGGAAGAAGATCGCTGCCTTTGTGCCAAACGATGGTTGTTTAAATTACATTGAAGAAAATGTAAGTGATTAATCTATCATTTTATTTGTATTATTTTGCTGTTTGGTTCTTATTCCAAGGATGTATGTATACATGGGTTCATAATATGGATTTTTGTATGGTTGTAGGACGAGGTTTTGATCGCTGGATTTGGGCGTAAAGGTCACGCCGTGGGTGATATTCCTGGTGTGAGATTCAAGGTTGTAAAGGTTTCTGGGGTGTCTCTTCTTGCTCTCTTCAAGGAGAAGAAGGAGAAGCCAAGGTCATAAGCCTGTGGAACGTGTCCTCTTTATAGTTTCTCAAGAAATTATGAGTTTTGCTTCCTTAAACTGTTATGAGTTCTTTGGACGGTTTTGTATCTCTAGTAGCAATTTTTCTCAACTTAATTTGGTTTATATATCAAACTTCTCCCAGTTTCTATATATTCCAGTGTATGCTATCATTTGATTTGAAAGCGTAAAATAGTCACTAAGGTGCTTTTAATCTTTAAAAAATTGGTAACTAAAAATTCATTTGGATATATTGAAGAATTATTTTTTATGTTTAAGTAATTAATTTATTTCAGTCTTTTGTAATAATTTTGTCAATGTTTTAATTGGTCAATTCAGATTGAGATAATAATATATTGTTAAATTGTGTATGTTCTATTTATTTTAGAATGCATTTACAATTATTTTTTATATGTAAAAACACGAATTATAATAAGCTGGTTAGTATAAAAATGCGATTTATATTTTGTACTTATATATTTATGTTTGTATTGAAACAGCTTTTTACTAAAATAAATTGTATAGATTAGTAGGCAATATTTATTATATTGGGTCTTCGAATTTTAGTTTACAAAATGTAATTCAGTAATATTTTAATAAATGAGTTATGTCTTTTATTGATCTAGATTGTTTCACAAAAAACTTTATATTAAATCAAGTTATGTATAATTGAACTATGTTTAAATAAATAGTTTTAAAGAAGTATTTAGTGTGATGTATTTTAAAAATATGGTTGTATCTACATATTTTTTTAAGTGATGTGTAGACGAGGAAAGGTATAAACGGGTTTGAGATGCTTCATTGTGTACATGCAGAGAAATGAAAGGAAAAACACATAGACAATGTGATTTTCCATTTTTGTCCCGAAATTCATCGTTACGTTGTGTAAGTTTGTGAAAGGAAAATTTGTTTACCTGTGCCTTCTCTTGTTCTTTCAAGTAAAGATGGATTGTTTTGATGACATGATCGATTGTGTATAAAAACGAAGTATACATAATTTTTTACAAATTAAAATAAAGGATAATCAATTAAGTTAATAAGAAAATTATTATAAATATTTTTTTTGGAGAATAATAAATTATGTCTTCAATATATTTGGTATCTTAATCGATTATGATAGCAAAAATGGATGATAATTTCTTCCTCCTTAATCGCTTTCCTCTTTAATTTTGAATTTTGAATAATTTATGAATTTTGTTCATTTTAGATTTGTATTTCAGATTAGCACGTCAATTAATTTAAAATTTGTATTATTTATGATTGTAAATAATTTTAAAAATTTATCTATTTTAAATTTTTATTTAAATAGAACATTGAATATTTAGAATTTATATTTATTAAAGATTCTAATTTTTTATATATTTCATATTTTTATTTAAATAGGACATTAATATTTAAGATTTTTATTAATTTAGAATTTTAAATATTTTATATTTTTGTTTGAATAAGATATTAAATATTTAGGATTTGTATTTATTTAAAATTTCGAATATTTTTAAAATTTTATATTTTTATCTAAATAGAACAAAATTATTTAAGATTTGTATCTGTTTATAATTTTGAATATTTTAAAAAATTTATATATTCAAGATTTTATTTTAAATAGAACTTTAAATAATTTTTCTTACAAACATAAATAAATATGTTTGTATGTTTGAACACATAATTCATATTTTTTTTTAAAAATATTTTTTTCAAAGTACTAGAAATAATACTTTGATTAAAAACAATTATAGTTTAAATATAAATAAATTAAATTAAATTTTCAACGATTTTTAAATAGAAGAGTAAATTTGTAATGTTATAAATAACTATTTTTTTCTGAAATAGTTTACAAAATTAACTCAAATATACACAAAATATCTCATATTTTATTATTCATATATTTTTAAGACAATATTGAATTTGTAAACTTACATTTTAAATTCTTTATAAAAAATATAAATTTCCTCACAACCATCATAATATTCACAAACTTTAACATATTTAAATATAAACAACCTCACTTTCTTCATATTAATCTATTAAATGACTGCAATCCCCTCCCTAAAATCCTCATGCATTCCCTCATCAATCCAAACACTCCCTCATCAATCCAAACACCCTTAATTACATTAGTATATGAGATAATAATTTAGTAATTTCAACCCAACTATTGATTAAAAATAATTACACTTCATTGTCTCACTATCAACTTTTTTAATAAAATAACTCAAAGTATTAAAAATTTTAAAAAATTTAATCAAATTTTTATTTTTCAATTATGAAACTGGTATAATTATTTTTCTTTTATTATTATGTCATGAATTCTTCTTAATTTGTACTGAATTAATAACCAAACTCAAATTAGTTACTTGTCACAATCTGTGATTAAAATATTTTGATCACTAAATAGTCTTCTTTTTTAAGTGAAATATGACTCTTGTTTGATATTTCTTCCAGAGTTGAAGATCTCCAATGTCAAAAGTTCATTTGAATACAAGTTGGACAAATTCCTCTACAAATTGTTGCCTCATTGATACATAATGTATGTTTTAGCATTAGACATCCATGTTATAGCGTTAGAAAGTCGTGTTTTAATGTTAGACGATTTATTTGTTCTAGCGTTAGAGAATCACTATTCAAGTTTTATGTGTTAGATAATCTAACAAAAAATAACTATAAGAAAAAGGAGATGCCTCTTAAAAGGAAGTGTTGCGGCTGCGAAAGGAAAAAGATGAAGGGGTGCTAAATTGGATTTTATTTATTCAGTAAAGGTACAATCGTCTTTTCATAACTCCCATGGGGTGCAGAAAGAATTTATCTGCTAATCCGAATTAAACGGGCTTGAACAACGCCGTTCCTGAACCCAAACAAGTTTGGGCCCAAAGATTCACCTAAACTTAATAGTCCAGAAATACAGGCCCCGACTTAACTGCTTTTAATCTTTATATAAACACCACCACGCTCCTAGGTATTAGGGTTTTGCGCGGCTGCTTCATCTTCTCCGATTTCTGAACTCTCTATCTGCGTAGAACCAAACCTCTATCACCATGGGGTAATGCAACCTTTTGCTTTCAATAATTATTATTATTCTCATTCTTTTTTTCCTTATCAAATTATTATTATTGCAAATTTCTCCTCTATTGCTACATGTCTTTTTTAATTTTGATATTTTTGTTCGCTTTGGAATTTCGTAGCGCCGTTCATCCTCCTGTTTCTCGACCTTTATGAACATATGATAAGTTGCATTTTTATGGGCTATTTTTTGTTTCATTAAGTAGTTTGTATGATGTGGTCTGTGTGGTTGAGTTCATAGATGTGTAGTTGATTTTGTAGATATACGTACAGTCGAATCTTCTTAGGGTTTTCCCCATATGATAATATTGTATTTTTTTAGTGTGTCTTGTAGGGATTGTTCTGTATGAGTTGGTTAATACTTTACCACTGTATAGTCCAGTGGTGCTTGAACATTCAACTATATGTGGTTGACGTTCTCAAGTCATCTTTTGTGTTTTGGTATTGCATTCACTGGAACACTGTAATTGAATTTCATCTGTTCGTTTATTAGGAACAATTGCCTAGTGGAATATGACTATTATTGTGGTTTTATTGTTTTAGGACCTTTTGAATTCTTTTTATTTGTTTTCTCTAACAAATCACGGAATGCTACCCTTTTAGAAATTATATTATTGGTAGGTATCTCATTCATTGAACAGTGTAGTGGGATAGAAGCAATATTGTTGTTGTAGTGTTTAAGATCAGTGAGATGCTTTTTTATTTCTTTGCTTAACAATCTTGTGAGATTATTCTTAGAGTAGATATTATTTGATTGTGCGGATTCTCTTGTGCATAAGGGTTAGTAATTGTTAACTGGCATGTACGTAAGAGTTAGAAAGCTAAATGTTCTTCCTTTCCATCTATAGGAAAACACGTGGAATGGGAGCTGCCCGCAAGCTGAAGTCCCACCGTAGAAGACAAAGATGGGCGGATAAGTCATACAAAAAGTCTCATCTTGGCAATGAATGGAAGAAGCCTTTCGCAGGTTCATCCCATGCCAAGGGAATTGTTCTAGAAAAGATGTAAGATTAATTTAACGCATTCTATATATGATTCACTATAAAATTTCTTTAATATAATCTAATTAATGCTAAAAAATTATTGTATGGTATTTTATGTGCAGAGGTATTGAGGCAAAACAGCCCAACTCTGCCATTCGTAAATGTGCCAGGGTTCAACTCATCAAAAATGGGAAGAAGATCGCTGCCTTTGTGCCAAACGATGGTTGTTTAAATTACATTGAAGAAAATGTAAGTGATTAAACGATCATTTTATTTGTATTATTTTGCTGTTTGGTTCTTATTCCAAGGATGTATGTATACATGGGTTCATAATATGGATTTTTGTATGGTTGTAGGACGAGGTTTTGATCGCTGGATTTGGGCGTAAAGGTCACGCCGTGGGTGATATTCCTGGTGTGAGATTCAAGGTTGTAAAGGTTTCTGGGGTGTCTCTTCTTGCTCTCTTCAAGGAGAAGAAGGAGAAGCCAAGGTCATAAACCTTGTGGAACGTGCTCTCTCTTTATATTTTCTCTAGAAATTATGAATTTTGCTTCATTAACCTGGTTATGAGTTCTATGGTTTTGTTTCTCTAGTAGCAATTTTTCTCATTTTAATTTGGTTTATATATCATACTTCTCCCAGTTTCTATGTTGCAGTGTTTGCTATCATTTGATTTGAAAGCGTAAAATATTTACTTTTAGTGTTTTTTTTTTAATTTTAAAAAAATGGTAACTTAAAATTCATTTGGATATATATATATATATATAACAATATTTTATTTATATATGTAACAAACTAATTTTAATAAGTTGATGATTATAATTATGTGATTTATATTTTGTACTTATTTATTTTGTTTTATATTGAAACATGTTTTCATTAAAATGACTTATATAGTTTAGGAGGCAAGAATTATTTTATTGACAAAATGTAATGAAGTATTTTTTAATAATTGAGTTAATTTGTTTTTTGTGTATTTTGTGTTTGTTTCACTAAAAACGTTACGTACAATTAAATTATGTTAATGGTATCATAATTTAAATTTAAATAATCTGTTTGAAGAAGTATATGGTGTTATGTATTTTACCTACCACCATTTTTCCCAATTAATTAACCGAGTATTCTTAGTTATCGAATTCTTATTGACGTTAGTGTATTGGATCTTAAATTAGTAATTGCAACCCTATCTATTGGTTATTGCTTCATTATCTCGCTATCATCTAAGATTATGTGGAACAGTTGTAATTAACATAAGCAGTTTTGAAGTGTATTCTTTTAAGTTTTAAGAATTTCAATTTATGACATTGATGCAATTATTTCTTTTATTATTACCTTATTTTTATTCCTGAATTTAATTTTGGCTTAATATATTTCCAAAAGTGTATATCTTAATTCCTTAAAAACGTTAAAATTCAAAATCAATAAATGAAAGTAAGTTTTTTTTGGTAAGTTAATGAGTTAAAGAAAGTTAATTAACATGGTTAATTTCGATTTTGTCACTAGCAACCCAACCTGTCTCCTACATGGTACTATCTCACCGGTTATCAAATCGAAGTGTTTAAAAATAATTACTTTACTATTTAGAGTAATATAAATTATTTGAAATAAGTAATTGTTCTTCTTGCGTAATGCACATAGTGCAACATTTGAGGGTTGTGACTGTATTGATTGAATGTGGTATAAATATTTTACTTTGATCATAATATATTGTATTTTTTAACTCATCAAAATGCAATTAAATCCTTTAAATTCCTCTTTAACATTCAATTTCACAGTTATGAACTTCTAACCAACTGATAACTTTGAAATAAGAGTATGATGGACCCCCCTTCTTCAATAATCCAAATCTGTGACATGAAGTAATCAAATGCTAAGAAGATACACAAAAGGAGAAGATGAAAGAAAAGGGAAGAAGAAAGAGGAGGAGAAAATGAATACATAACTTGGAATAAATAAAAACAGTCTTTTATAAACCCATCAATTTCTTCTTTGGTGAAGCACATAAAGACTTGTTGGTTTGAGTTGTCACTTAACTAATATTAGTTAACCTTCATCCATTCAAGAACTATGGAAAACAGATATTGTTTTTAAAAAGTGATTTTGAATTTCAATGTAAGAACATGAAAGAGTATTCAACATTTATTTCTCTCAAAGTTATTTACATATAGAAAAAGACAGTATGTAAAAAAAAGAGTCTAGGCTTGCCTCTTTTCCTTTTATCCAAATCACCAAGCCACTTTACTTCATGCTATTGGGACTTCCAGTTTTTTTTTTCTAGTAAACAGTCTTTTGGGTAGAAATATGTTTAAGTGATTCTTTTTGTTTTAATCTACATTGGGAGCTAGTCTTTTTTTAACATATTTTCAGTTGTATTACCGTTGTAGATAAATGTATTATATTTACCAAGTTGTGACATGTTTACATTCACATGTCATGTGTTTGTAAATGTAGTCTTTATTAAAATTTCGATGAATTTTAATATAAAAAAACGATTATTTAAAAGTACGACTTATTTTTGGGAATTTATTGCTACACTTGTTATTCTATTCGATATGTTTGTGCTATTTGAAGTTTGGTTGGCTTAGCCTATACGCCAATTATTGGTTTACAGCACTGGAGACAAATTTTAAGGCACTTTCCTTTTACGATGTTGTTTCCACAAAGCTAAAAAATGAAATTCAAAACGAAACATGGCACCACGAGATTTTCATCGTTCGAAACATTGAATCGAAGACGAACACACGGCGACGATTTCATGAGTAAAAGGTATAACTAGTACATAAAAAATGATAAAAGACTTTCCATTCATGATTTGGACAAAGATCAAGACTTCTTCTATAGTCGCACTTTTAGCACAAAAGTAAATTTAGCAAATATATGGTCCAACTTACACAATGTCACTGGTTTAGTTGTTTTCCTTCAAAATAATGCTATCGGTAACAGGCAAGTCGGTCTTCGATTTTGGTTCTGAAACTGTTGATTCTGTAAAGACAACGCCATCCATGTTGCAAAAGGAATCCTTGACTGCAAAGGGACTCCTCGCTGAAGCTGCCACATCAAAGTTAGTTGGGGAGGCAGAGAGACATTTAGTAGATGAACTCTTTAATAATTCTTCTTTCTTAGGACAATCAATCTCTTCGTGATTAGATAACTCCAGACCATTAGAGTTATCTTGGGAGCTGATATCAGTCTGCAATAAAGAAAGGGTATCACAGTTAAACTTTTCCCGTGTCTCAAAATTTATGTCCATATGTCCAACTTGTTTGCTCAAACTATCAATTTGATCATCATGATGATAATTTGCCTGGTTATTGACACCTTTAAGTGGTAGCAAATCATGATGGGTTTTCTCTACTACATGGATGAGTGATGTATTTTCATCAGCACCCAAGGGCATGTCGGAAGAGCTTTTATTCTGCGCACCGTTAGATGTCTTAATTGCAACATCTGATGATTCATGAAAAGGATTTGGAATGGGAGCTTGCTGGTTATTGGGTTTTGTATTTTCAATTGATGCGATAGATTTAGAATCATGAAGCTTTCCAATTTCCGTTTTGTTTTGGCCTTCATTTGGACTTAGAGCTACATGTTTTGGCAAGCTACCAGGTACAACAGAGCGTGGTTGCATTCCCCCCCGTGGAGTGCGCACTAAGGGCTTCACCTGCACAACATTATGACACCAACTTAATAAATGCAGAGTAATAGAGAGATGGCAAAAGAAATGCGATAAGTAAATTATCATAATTTGCAGAAACACATATTGCACCTGGAAGAACAACAAAATAGTGTGGGACCAAAGTCATAATGATAGTCTATAAACTTCTCCAAGAAAATGGTACTGATCAGTAACCAACACGGATTCTAACTACTTTAAAAATATAGAAAAAGCAAAACTCACCCCATCAAAGAAACCAATCTTCGGTGAAGGAAGACGAAGGCCTGAAGGTTTCTTGGGAGCTGGAGGAAGAACCGCCACTCCAGGAGTTGTCCTTTCCTTTTGACTAATTAACCCATGAAGCTGGTTCTCTTGACTTTCTAAGCTTGAATCATGTGGAATGTGAGAATGTGTACCTTGATCTGCTTCAGCATCCAATAAAACCTTTCTGCTTGAGCCACTATCAATGCTGGACCTTGAACTATTACATACACGTTTAGCCATAGAAATTGTTGAAGATGACTCTGACGAAGACCAGTCACTGATAGAACTAGCCGGTGAAATACTAGAAGAAAGCTTTGTGGCAGACATCAAGCTTGAAAGACTAGAAATCTCAGGTTCAGTTTTATTTCTTGGAGCTATTCTTGAAGGCGTTCTAACAGCGGGGCAAGATGAGGTTGGTTTATAACCTCCTTTTAAGTAATTAAAAGAAGATTTACCAATATTGTCAGATAAATTGTTACCGGAAGATGTGGAAGTCACTGATTTAGTCCTGTTTGGTACTGTCAGTCCAGGTGCTGATTTGGATGGTAGTGTGGGCTTAGGCACAATACCTCGAGAACCTCCAATAACAGATGTTTTTGTCACCGAACTTACTCTATCTGAAGAGGCCAAACGAGAATAGAAGTTAACTACAATTCAGAAAATGCAACCATTTTGCCAAAATGAGAAATGGAAAAAAATGCTAAAGCAAGTTCTAACCACCAATTATTCGTTTTGCCTTGTCCCTTTCACCTTTAACATGTAGATTGCCAAGGGATTCTCTCTTGGAGGAAATTGTGGAATTTAAACTAGGCTTTGCTAGTACCTTTGATTGCCTTAAGATAGACGACTCTCTCCTTGTAGCAGTAGGCTTCTTCAAAATAAGAAAAATAGTCAGGTATATAGCCACTCAATATTTTATTGGACAAGCCTGCGTGACAATTAGCAAGCAAAATTAGAAAAGCCACTAGTTCTCTTAAGTGGTTTTATTTAGTTGCATACCTGTGGAAGTTGTGGAAAAATAGGATTATTCTTTTTCATTGTCTTTCCAAGTCCTTGCATGCCAGAACTTATCTTAGAACCAGGTGGGGCCTTCATCTAAAATATCAATACAAAAGTTACTATACTACAGATTTTTTATTTCACCAAATGGGGCTATGGGACGCAATCAGAGTAAACTATTTAAGACACAGGAAAATTTGTTCCCTATTCACCACCATGCACGAGTAGAGATCCCCTAATGGGAAATGGTGGGAAATGGACATCTTAATTTCTATGGTTTTGTGTGTAAAACCATGAACATGTATCTACAGCTCCTATGTCCACCATTGGTAATAGGCACCTCTGTGAGTGAAGGAATTAGGGACACATTACACTCAATTTTTTAGTTGAGATAAACAAACAACTTACAGCTTAACCAAGCCACCTTTCTGGCATTAAAAACATTTCTCTTCAAGTATTATTGAGAGTCATTCAAACACAGACATTAACATTATAAAAACTTACGAGTCTCTATCATAAATGCGATTTACCTTGTTGCGAGAAACCATGCCGATTTTTTTCGAAGCTGAAAATAAAAGCCAGAAGTTAATAATTTGACCAATTGAGTATAAATCAACAGTGCACAAAATATAAGATGAGCAGAAGAAATAAGTTCTAGAACTCGTCGAAGTTCAGAATGCACATATGCAAGATAAACAAACATTTGAAATGTTCATCCACTCATTTGATGCCCCTCTAACCAATTTTAGTTACAACTATAACTAAAATCCCTTTCAAGTAATGTTTAGGAATAACAAACTCTTAATTGTGAAAACTGGTTAATAAAATACACACTTTATGGATGCACTTCGGAAACAGATTGCAAGGATCTATGCAGAATAGTGAATACAGAGAGTGCAGACCGAGACATACAGTCATGAGTTTGGAATCCTGGAACCACAGGGGAAGATGGGACTTTGGTGTTTGCACCTGCAGGGCTGGACTTTCGGCTAGATTTCTGAATTGAAGCTCTTACATCCTCAAACAAATCACCCTCCACCTCCGCACTCTCAAAAGTCAAACTATCACTCGCTAACGTAGATATGGACTCACACGACTTGTACACATCCTCTTGAATATCCGGTAATTCGTGTTTCTCTTCCTTCTCAACGCCTTCAATTATACTAGACAATTCCTCAGCATCCAAAACCCCTGAAAAACACGCATCAATCAAACACAAAACTACTAAACATCCAATAAAATAACCAAAGTAAAAACTAAAATACCGGCGCTGGTGAAAAAGGCACTATCCCAGGCCAAACTCTTGCGCAAATTGCATTTGCTATTTTTATTAGGTTTTCCGTTTCCGGATGCGCCATTGGAGCGAGGCTCGTGCTCCCACTGCTGGACTTTGGTGGCGGCGTCTTCGAAGTTCTTCGAGTTCGGAGTGCACAGCATATCCGCGTGCGATTGGTTTTCTGAAAGGGAAAATTTGAACGCGTTTCATTTGATCTTTGAATCTCGATGCATAAAACGCCAAAATGATTCAGAAGAATCGGTGTTGTTTAGAGTCGAATGAGAAAAAGAAAAATAACCTGAATGGTGGTGAAGAGTGTTTCCATCGAGAAGCGAGTCGTCGGCGGAAGAAACGTCGATGATGCTGAGGCGTCGGTCTTGAACATCCCTCTTTCTCAGGGAACTCGCCGTTTCGGAAATCATGGATCCCTAATTGAAGGAATTGAAATGGCGCAGAGAAAAGAAGAGTGAGAGAGAGTTTTTTATTTTAGAAAATTTGAACTTTGGAGAAGCGGCTAAAGTGATTCCAGTTCAACACTTGTAACCAAATAGTGGAGAAATAAAGAAAACTACGTTTGTTTGAAAATATTAAATTAAATAAAAAATTAAAAGTGTGAGCGCGTGCGAGTGCGATCGTTAAACTGGAGCGTCTTAACCATGTCCCTTTCGCCCTTTTGGGATTTTCTTTAGTTTTAAAAGAATAAAAATTACTATTCACTTAACTATAATTTTCACTATCATATTTTATCAAATTCATTGCTTCGTCATTTTTTTTTTCGATTCTGCAAAATTCTCAGTAATTTAGTTATAAATTTTAGTTTATTTTTTAAATAAAATATTTTGATTATATTAAAATGCAAAATTTATTTTAATATTAACTTATATTCAATAATTAAAAAATATCAGTCACTAATATTTTTAATACAAGTTGTTTTTCAATTGATATTAAATTTTTATAATAATATTGACTAGACGTTCTTTTCAACTAATATTAGTTAATTTTATTTTTGACGAAATTGGGATTATTTTCAATCCAATTTTCAATGTTAATTTAAATTTTTATTATGCAACCTTAGTTAAAAACAATCTTAGTTACGATGAATTGAAAATTTCTCTCATTGATACTACAAAAAAATCCTGAATACATTTTAAAACAGTTAATATTAATTATGTTAATTTTGGTACTATACTTATTTAGATACATAATAATAATAATAATAATAATAATAATAAATATATCTATATATATATAAATCTTATTGATATTAATAAAAAAAATCTTAATTTACTTTTTATAATAAAATAGTCTTATTTATATCGATAAGAAATCTAGTTTTCATTAAATGAAGTATAACCTATCAAAATTAATTGAAAAAACTTTGATTGCTTTTTATATTAGTTGACATCAATAAAAAAAAATCATATTTAAAATTAAAATAAAAAGGAAAACACTGTTAATGTTGAATGAAAAAACATTAGACGGATAAATAACTTTGAAAATGTTGATAGTAAAAAAAGTTATCGAACTCATGACATCTTACATAAGGTCAAACCAACAATCATTAAATTGAGACCAAATAACCACATTCCATCCAAAATTAAATTGAGATAAATATGAAAAAAAATATAAAAAATAAATGATATAAACAAAATTCAATTTTTTTTAAATTAAAATTTTACATTATTAAAAAATTAAATTACTTTCATAGAATTTTAAATTTTTTAATTTATCTTAAAATTTCACAAGCAAATAGCATGGTTTTGTTTTAAAACATTTATAATTATTTATAACATGGTATTGCTCTAAACACACTCTAAATACAATTATAAAATATAAAAACAGTAAATACATAAAAAATAAACAACACAGTAAAAATCTATAAAAAATATTAAATACAATTATTAAAATTAAAAATAGTAAACACATAAAAAAAATAAACAGTATCTTGTTAAAAAAAATTAAAAATAATAAACACAGTAAACAGTATATATATATATATATATATATTATTTATAAACAATTAAACAGTAAACATATAATAATAAAATAAAATAAACAGTAAACCCATAATAATAAGAGAAATGTAAATAAATTTATAAAAATTAAATAATAACACAGAAAAAAATGTAAATAAATTTATAAAAATTAAAAATTATAAAAACATTAAACACATAATAATAATAAAAAATATAAATATATAAAAACAGTAAAGTAATAAAATAAAAAACTAAACAGTAAAAAATAATAATAAAAACTGTAAAAACAGTAAACACATGATATAAAAAAATGTAAATACACTTATAAACATTAAAAATAGTAAACACATAACAAAATAAATTAAATACATTTATAAAAGTTAAAAACAGTAAATACATAACAAAATAAACAAGACAGTAAAAACATAAAAAAAATTAAATACTATTATTAAAATTAAAAATAGTAAACACATAAAAAAAACTAACCAGTTTTTTTGTTAATAAAAAAATTAAAAACAATAAACATATAATAACAATATATATATATATATATATTATAAATATATTTATAAAAATTAAAAACAATAAATACATAAAAGAATAAAAAAACAGTAAAAACCTAATAATTTTTTAAAATACAATTATTAAAATTAAAAACAATAAACACATAGAAAAACTAAACAGTTTCTTGTTAATAAAAAAATGTTAAAAAGTAATAAAAAATGTAAAAACAGTAAACACGAAATAAATAAATTAATTAAACACATTTAAAAAAATTAAAAACAATAAACACTTTTTTTTATGTAAATGGATTTATAAAAATTAAAAAATAGTAAACACATAAAAAAACAAAAAAAGTGTAAATCCATTTATAGAAATTAAAACAATGAACACAAAATAAATAAATAAAAGTGTAAATACATTTATAAAAATAAAAAACAGTAAATACATAAAAAAACAAAAATTAAATACAATTATTAAAATTAAAAACAGTAAACACATAAAAAAATAAACAATATCTTGTTAATAAAAAAAATAAAAATAATAAACACATAATAACAAATATATATATATATATAAATATAAATTATAAACATAGAATAAAAAACTAAACAGTAAACACATAATAATAAAAAATTTAAAAAAACAGTAAATCTATAGTAATAAGAAAATTGTAAATAAATTTATAAAAAATAAAAAAAAATGAACACAGAAAAAATTAAATGCATTTATAAAAATTAAAATTTGTAAAAAAATTAAACACATAATAATAATAATAAATATAAATATATAAAAATAATAAAGTCATAAAATAAAAACTAAACAGTAAACATAATAATAAAAACAGTAAACACGTAATAATTAAAAAAACATATTTAGAAAAATTAAAAACAAAAACACATAAAAAAAAATAAACTAAACAATAAACACATATAAAATAATAAATATATTTATTAAAAATAAAGACAATAAACATATATAAAAAAATTATAGAAAATCAAAATCAATACGTTTGTCACACATCGAGAATCGATTATTGTTCTCACATTAAAAGTTATAAAATCAATTTTCTCAAATCATCCTGCACCCAAAAAAATTGAAAATCGATTTTACAACATTTTGATAAATTTGAAAATCTATTATGCACCATTTCAAAAAATACAAAAAATATTTTACATCATTTTGGAAAATTCAAAAATCAATTCTGCTTGTGTAAAACAAGCACCATAATCAATTTTGTTATTTATGTGAAAATTTTAAATAATTCTCAACATACAGAAAAATTGATTATGTTAAAAAAAATTAAGATAGACTCATTGTATAAAGGGGTTTTACCTTCTTTCATTGTTCTTTCTCAAACACAAAAGAAATTAACAACTCTAACAACAAACCAATTCCCACTTTCACTCGTTATGGACATAAGAGCTCTCACAATACAAACTTCAAAACAATGCATAAATCTCACAAACCTAACTTTATTTATATACTGACTACAACTCTTCAAAAAGGTGTTAAAGATCCTCTTTTTTACCATTGTTAACACTCTGACCACCGTAAGCAAGAAACCTCATTAAAAAATGCTTGCACAACTGTCCACACTGTCTTTAATATACTTAGAAATGATGGAAGGGTATGAAAGTAAAATTGCATTGTGTGTGTTTTGCCAATGTGTAATTAGTGCAAATTTTCTCACTTTTGTGAAAAATAAAAAAACACCCCACCCCACTCCCGCATTCGCTTCAACACCTTCAAACACATTGAACCAAACACACACTTCACCCGCTCATCCCTCCCTCCTCTTTTATATGGTACCCAAAAACAAACAAATTATTAGTGTATACCCATACCATGCTAAGTTTTACTAGGGTTCTTCTTAAAGTATCCATAATTTATTTTTACAACACCTCTACAACTTCTATAGAAAAGTCCAAATTGTTTATCGATAGAAATAATTTTGGATTACATAACTTCTTAATGTTTTATTAACTCTGTAATTCATAAATAAAAAATATATTTTGAATTATACAATTAAAAAATGTATTATATATTAATATTAATACCTTTTTAGATTACACAACGTATTGATATGGTATAATTTTAATTTATAAAATTTATAAATTACATGGGTTATAATTTGGGTTTAAGTAATTTAAAATATATTTATAAATTTAAAAATAAATTATTCATTAAATAATCTGAAATACATTTATATATATGAAAATCTATTTTATGTTACATTATTTATAATACTTTCTTTTGAATTATTGAATTCAAAATCTATTTTTAAATTTGAATGATAATTTGAAATAAGTGCATTATATCATTTGGGACATGTATCATGTCATTTCTCACCATTGTTCTTGCACGTTTTATTTAAAAAAAATTATAGTACTGCATGTGTTGGTGATTGGTGATTTTCAGTAGTGGTGGAGGCAAAGTTTAGTTTCGCCGAAGTCGGTGAAGGTAGTGGTGGTGTTTAGAAGCTTAGATTAGTTGATCAAGGTACAAATCAATGATTAAATATGGATTTTGGGGTTAAATGGCGAGAGATAATTTTTTTGTAAATCATCTTTCGAAAAAACTTTGCAAGTATATGATTATAGTGCATTCTGAAATTGGGAATCCAGAGTTAAATTGGGAAATGAGAAATTCATTCTAAAAATGTAATTCCATAATGGAAATAATAACCCATTGAAAAGAGATTCTAGTAAACAACTTTTGTTTTCTATAATCCCTTTATTGAAAGTTATTATTCATGTTATGGATTTGCCTTTTCATAATGGATTTCCTCACATGCATCCTAAATTCCATTATGGAATCAAATTTCAAAATTGAAAATAATCCACAAACTCACCTTTTTATCTTCCTTGACGAAAGCAACCACCAAACATTGATTAAGCATTGAACAAAAATTGCAAATGGACCTAACAAGCACTAACCACACTCACACCTCCCACAAAACACTCAAAATGGTACAAAAAAAAGTGGGAAGGGGGAAGAGACATGATGGAAGAGGCCCCAACACCAATCCATTGAAAGACCACCAAAATGGCAAACTGAGTCAACCACTAGAGTTATGGTCAAAAAGGGGTCAAGAGGACGCATTCTACATGTCATAAACTTTAGTGTAGATTAGATTTTAATTTCTTGTCAAAATTAGATTAGGAATTTTATTTGTAATTTTTGCTTAGATGAAATTTGGCACCTAAAAACCAACCTTGGTTAAATTAGGATTTATAAAACACCTAATTTTAACCAAGGCACATTTTCCACATATTTCATATTTAACATGTGCTAAATATTTTCCATCACATGTTAAATATGCTACATGTGCTCCATGTGCTAAGTGTAAAAATTGGCGCCACTTTCAAAGTTCTTTTCATTTGAAATTTCCTCCAATTCTCTTTTCATATTCAGCTCACTCTTGCTATATATAAAGGAGCTTGGGTCATGTAAATTCAAGATTAATTCATTAGTGAAATGCTGCCAATTTTGTGCCATTCTCACTCTTTGTAGATCCCTCTTCTTCTTTTTCAAACAACCCCTCACTTGACTTTTCTATTTCTTTCTTCTTCTTTTTTCTCATTTTCTTCACTCTCACTAGTTTCTTTTTCTTGGCTAATATTGTTAGCATTGTTCCTTAAGATCATAGATCTTTCATTGGAACAATGAGATGCTAATTGACTCTTACCAAGATGCTCTAAACATTTAATTATTCTAGCTTGAGTGTGTGAGATATGCTCGGATAGGTTTTGGGAAAGTTTTAGAGATGTTTCTTTTATATGTTCTTCCCCTATTTGGAACTCATCCTTGTCATAAGATACAAAGTATGAACTTTGTTTTTGACTTGATTGTTTTCTTAAAATTTGTTTTTCAACTTTAATGCTAAGTTGAATCAAGTCATTTAAATCTCTATAAGGTAAAAGTTCAACTATGTTTCTTATCTCAAGTTTGAGACCACTTAAAAACCTAGCTATGGTGGTATGGTTGTCTTCGTTAATCCCTGCCCTTTTTATATATAGCACCATTTTTTGCCAATATTCTTCTACACTTAGATTCTTTTGATGAAGTCCTTGGAGTTTGTCCATTGACTTCCTATTGTAGTATGAGGGAATATGGCGACATCTCAAGGCTCCCCTAAGGTCATTCCAATACGTAATGGGAGGGTCCTTGTGGAGATGTCTCTCTCTTTTTAGGGCAATCCACCAATTCATAGCATTTCCTTGAAAACTTAAGGTGGCTAAGGGTACCTTTCTTTCCTCACTTACTTTATGGCAAGCAAACAATTGTTCTACCTTCATTTCCCAATCTAGATAGGTTTCTACATTTTCTTTCCCATGGAAATAAGGTAGATCTACCCTAACCTCCTTAGTGTTTTCTTTTCTTTCTTTTTCTAGCTCTCCTAGGGGGTGGTTGATAATATTCATTTATCCTAAGACTTTCTTCCGCAAAAGATTCATGATTGTGAGAACTAGATGCATGTGAACAAATTTTTTTAGATTTTTTAGAGCTTTCATCCTTTTCTTTAGCCATTTTCAACTCTTTGATTTGTACCTCATGTTCCAATTGTTTATATGAGAATGATTGAAAGTCCTTGGCTAATTGTTTTAAAAGAGTTTTAATGGACTTTATATCACTTTCACTAGATTTAGAATAGTGAGTTGACATGACTAAAGCTTTGTGTTTAAAAGTATTTTACCTCAAGAAAGAAAAGGAAAGTAATGAAGGTAGTTTTCCAGGAAAGAGAGGTGGATCACTAGGATCTCTTAAGTACCAAGTCTTTCCTTGCCAAAACCCATCCCTCAAGACTTCACACAATTCTTTTTCTAAGTAATTTACTTAGATCACAATTAGGAATGAAAAGTCAATTTTTATGCAAAGGAAAACAATGCAAATCAAGTAATTAAAGTAAAGCAATTAACTAAGCACAAATTAAAGATTGCTGACTACAAAGCTTTAAACTAGACGATTCCTAAGGTGAGGCTTCTAGACACTTGGAGCCATTGAAGACACACTCACCGTCTACACGCAATTAATCCACTAATTAATCAAGGTTGAATGTAATTACAACTCAAAGAAATACAAAGAAATTGTATTACACAAAATAAAATTCAGATTTCCTAAACTATGCACTCCTTGGCTTATGGTTGATCTTCCTTGATGTGTTCTACAATGTGTATGTATTTGTATTTATATTTGCTGCAACTCCTTAACCTCTTATGGTTAGCCAATTAAAATCTTCAAAACAATAACTTCTAAGTAGGGATGGACTCACCACAAGGTTAATTTCCACTTAACAAGCACCAATTTGAATTTTGTTCATAAACAATTTAGAGGTCAAGAAATGAAAGCAAAGAACAATTCAAATTTAAAAATAGGACAACAGCAAATGGATTTGATTTATATGACACAACTAGAAGGAGTATTGAATAATATTGGACAAGTAATAAAAATAGGCACTCAACAAAAGGTAGCACACAAATCGAACATAGAGAATGACACTAGAATTGATTAGAAAAGCCAAAACAGTACTACTGGAAATTTTAGGTCCAAAAAGTGTGACTTATAAAATTTATGCTGAGCTGGCTATTTGAAATTTGATTCTGAAATTTGAACCACAAACAATTCAAGGTCTTAGCAAACTTTTGGCGCTGGAATCACACCAAAATTATGCACCAAATAATTGTGATAAATTTTTCAAAATTCTTGTCCAATTACCGTTTCTTTTGGCGCTAGGATGCACATTTTTTTTTTCTGTTTTGCCTTTTGATCTGATTCTTTTTTTTTCTGTTTTTCTAATACATCAATCTGTATAGATTCAGATTTCCAAAAATTTTCTTTAACGTATTTTAATTTCATAACAAAAAACAGCCAGTACAGAATTTGAAAAACAGAGTATTCCTAATTCTGGAATTAAAAACAGATTGAAGAAACTTAAAAAACACAATGGAGTGGATGTATATGAATTTATATGGATCTAACACACAAATATGAACTCAAACTAAAAAGAAAAATGCACCAAAGGATCAACAAACACAAAATTATAAATCTGGACTCAAATCAAGTCAAGAAACCAAAATTATCAACAAAATCAGCACTACATGGAATTGATGACAAATTAGGAGAAACATGACTTGACAAAACACAATTGGATTCAAAAATCAAAATGACTCAAATGAACACAATATGAACCAATTAAAATTGCAATAAAGACTCAAACAAACTAAAAACAAAACAACAACACAATTCTATATAGATTCCTACACCAATGTGAAAATTAGAAGCTCGAGAACAATTTGAACACAATGCACCGATTGAATTTCTTCAAACAACACCTAAATCAAATTAAAATGCAAAAAACAGCAAGAAATTATGGAGAAATGAAGAACAACACAGAAACAAGAAGGAAACACAAATTAAAATGAAAGAAGACACTTAACTCTTGTAGAACCATAGCTCATGATACCAAATGATGAATTTGTGTCTTCTTCTTTGCGGTTTTTTAGTGAATTTGCGGAAGCTCCATGGATTGATGGTGGAACAAGGATCTCACGTAGAGAGTTGGACTCCTTGAAGGTGCATGCTAAGTATGAAGAGTGAGTGGTGAGGCCATCTCACTTGGAAGGTGACGGTTGGAAGATTAAGAGCCTAATCCTAATAGGTTTTAGGCAAAGAGTGAGAATGGCACAAAATTGGCAGTATTTCACTAATGAATTAATCTTGAATTTACATGACCCAAGCTCCTCTATATATAGCAAGAGTGGGCTGAATATGAAAAGAGAATTGGAGGGAATTTCAAATGAAAAGAACTTTGAAAGTGGCGCCCATTTTTACACTTAGCACATGGAGCACATGTAGCATATTTAACATGTGATGGAAAACATTTAGCACATGTTAAATATGAAATTTGTGGAAAATGTGCCTTGGTTAAACATAACCGGCCTTGGTTAAAATTAGGTGTTTTAGAAATCCTAATTTAACCAAGGTTGGTTTTTAGGTGCCAAATTTCATCTAAGTAAAAAATACAAATAAAATTCCTAATCTAATTTTGACAAGAAATTAAAATCTAATCTACATTAGAGTTTATGACATGTAGAATGCGTCCTCTTGACCCCTCTTTGACCATAACTCTAGTGGTTGCTTCAGTTTTCCATTTTGGTGGCCTTTCAATGGATTGGTGTTGGGGCCTCTTCCATTAAGACAAATGCCTAAATCTACTTAATAAACAACTAAGAACATTTTTATCATTTCACGTTACTGGTACAGTGTATGTCAGAGAACAATATAGTGGGGGAAGAACACGCCTATAGAAAGAAAAGTTGTTAGTATTAGAAGCCCAAAATATTCTATTTTGTTTTAGGCTTTTGACACGTATTTAGGGTATTTCTTCTTGCACATCATCATTCTTCTTCACACGCCCCATCAAAAACATGAAATGACGAAAATGATTATGGAGGTTTTTTTCTCTTCCTATCATAGGAAATAACTGCATTATGGTATAATCAATTTGGAATTAATTTTTTCACTTTCAAAAAATAACTTTCCATTTCAGAGCATCCCATTTTGGAATGTGTTTTTTCTTACAGATTTCCAATTCCAAATTTGATTTTCCCATTCCAAAGTAACAATTTCAGAACTCATTCCTGTTGAACCAAGTGGTGTTCAAGCTTTGAAAAATTCAAACCCTTTGAAGGATGTTGAAGCCTTTGTTGTGCTTGGTGTTGCTGTGCTGGTTTAGCTTAGTTCTGGGGTAGTTTATATGTTGTAATCCACCCTTTGATTGAATCTAAAGCATTAGCAATCTCAATCTTTGTGAAAGTAAAATGTTTTCAAACTAAGTTAAAACAACCGATTGGTTTGTCGAAACAACCGATTGTTTATACTTAGGTGTTTTGAGAAAAAGATTGAAAACTGTTTTTAAAATGGTTGAACTGTTAAGTACCAAAACAACCAATTGATTCGAGGAAACAACCGATTGTTTGTTTTGGGACCATACAGAAAAACTGTTTTAGCTTTGACCGAGCTTTAAATGTTTTAACTGCTTACGCTCCAGTCATTAAATGCTTTGACCAATCTTTTAATGCAATTTAAGAGTTTGTTAAGATTTGATAACAAACTACATCTTTGAATATATTCAGAAAAACAGATTTGACAATTAATCTTTGACAAGTTTTGCAAAGAGTTTTTGAGTTTTTCAAAAAGCTAAGATTGCTAAGAGTGTGTGATTGATCAAAGTTGTGGAATAGGATTATGCTTGTATTGATTTCAGATTATCTTTTATAACAAGTGTAATCCTTGTATTCTCTGTGAAACAAGTTTCGTTTCTGTGTTTGCTAAGATTGGCTGTGTATTCTTGAGGGGATCAAGATCAACAATCTTGGTGTAGGTGTGTTGGCCAAGGAGAGTGTGTTTCTTGAGGTGTTCAAGGTCATTCTCTTGGTTGTTGTGTAAGTGATCAAGGTGTGGTTGCTTAGTGGATTTCCTCAGGGTTTCTGAGAAGACTGGATGTAGCTTTGGGTTTGGAGTAAAGCAGTATAAACAACTGTGTACAATCTCTCTATCTCTAACTCTTTAAATTCAGTTTTATTTGTTGTTTGCTGGTATAAACAACCGATTGTTTTTCTGGTACTGCAGCTTTTGCTTGCTGTTTTGGCGAACTGAATTTTTGAATCAATGGTTTCCTAAGATAAATTCATTCTTGTTTTAAAAGTTTACGAAAATCCTCTTTAAACAATTCACCCCCTCTAGCTTAAAGCCATCTATTCTAACAATTAACATCAAGAGCTTGGTTCTTGAAAGTTATTCAAGTTGATCCTAAAAATCTTTTTTAATGGCTGATAGACTACCTTTGGGGAAGGTGCTTCAATTAACAGACCACCTTTGTTTTGTGGTCTGAATTACCAGTTTTGGAAAGTAAGAATGAAAATATTTATGAAATCTCTTGACAAAGGAATTTGGGATGCAATTGAAAATGGTCCTTTTGTTCCAAAGTTTGAAAAGGATGGATCTGTCATTGAGAAACCATGGTCTCAATGGACTGATGCAGAAAGCAAAAAGGTCAAGTTCGATTGCATTGCCAAAAATATTATAACCTCTGCTTTAAATTCTGATGAGTTTTTCAGGGTCTCGCAATGCAAATCATCAAAAGAAATGTGGGACACCTTGGAAGTCACTAATGAAGGAACAAATGAGGTGAAAAGAGCTAGAAAGCATGCTCTTATCTAAGAGTATGAGATGTTTAGAATGCTTAAAGGAGAAACAATTGCTGAGGTGTAGAAAAGATTCACGCACATCATCAATCACCTTATGAGCCTTGACAAGACTTTTGATAAAGAAGAGCTGAACATCAAGATCTTGAAATGTCTTGATAGAGCATGGCAACCAAAGGTAACTGCTATTTCCGAATCTAAAGATCTAACATCATTAAGTGTTGCTTCTTTGTTTGGAAAGCTTAGGGAACATGAGTTAGAGATGAATAGACTCAATGTTCAAGAGAGTGAAGATAAGCACACAAGGAGCATAAAAGCATCCAAGCACAAGGAAAAGCAAGATTCCAGTGATGATAGTGATGAGGAAAACCTTAGCTTGCTGTCAAGAAAGTTCAGCAAATTCCTAAAGAGAAACCGCAACAAAGACAACAACAAAGACAACAACAAAGATATGTATGGAAACAAGAAATCCAATGATTTTAATTCAAATAACTATACTTGTTTTGGTTGTGGTGAGCAAGGTCATATAAAGGCAGATTGTCCAAACAAGAGCAAAGAGAAAAAATCTAGCTACAAGGAGAAGAAAGGCAAGACAAAAAGAGCCTACATAGCTTGGGATGAAAATGAGGTGTCATCATCAAGTTCTTCATCAAGTGAAGAGGAGAAAGCAAACATATGCTTGGTAGCTAAAAATGATGATGAATCTTGCAGCTCAAGTGAGGTAAGTTCATGTGCTTCCTTAAATGAACAAAATTACAGTGAATTACTTGAAGCTTTTCAAGAAACACATGATGAAGCTAATAGATTGGTTCTTTCAAACAACCGATTGAAAGATCTTAACAGTTGGCTTGAAAAGAGAGTTAAATCACTTGAAGAAGATCTGGAAAAAGCAAAAAGTGATTTTGAAAAATTGGAAAACCATTTAAAAAATGCTTCTTGCAAGTGTGATACTCCTATTTGTGGAAATTGTGAAAATCTTGAGAAAAAGGTTCACTATCTTGTTGAAACTGTGGACAAGCTTTCAAAAGGGAAATCTAAGTTTGAGAATGTCTTGGCATCTCAAAGCTGTGTTTTTGGAAAGCTTGGTTTAGGCTTTAATCCACAGAACAAGCAATATGAGTTTTCAAAAAGTTTTTCAAGAAAATCAGAAAAACAACCGATTGTTAAGACGAAACAACCGATTGTTACATGCTTTTACTGCATGAAGAAAGGCCACTCTGTTAGGTTTTGTAAAATAAGGAGATATTTTGTTCCAAGAGGTTTTATGAAATGGACTCCTAAGGGATGTGAAGTTTCTAACTGCAAAGAAAAGTCAAACGGACCCAAATTTGTAAGGGGACCAAATCTTGCTACTTGAAATCTTTTATGCAGGAAAAATAAAGAAAAAGGAGGGACTGAGTCATCTGATCAGGTTCTTGAAGAGAAAGACCGTCATTGAAGTTGAATCAATGATATGCAAAGGACCTCTATAGTGAAAAGAGGCTTCTTGATCATAAAGCACATGGCTCATTGAAGAATTAAAATAAGGATAAGACTTTCCTTTATTTATTCTTAATTTCTGTTTCAAAGTGCTTTCACATGGTTAAACAATATTTTTATTATGCACAATGTTATCTGCTTTGAAATCCTTCTGCTCATGGTTAAAATTCAAAAACAGTTTTAACTGCTGGAGAAAAACAACCGATTGTTTTGGGTCTGACAGCATTATGAAGAAATTGTTTTAATTGCTAGTTTAAATTTCTATCCGTTGCAGATCAATTTAAAGAAAGAATCTTGGTCAAAGAATCTGTGTTGAATGTTGAACATGTTCAGAAAGAAGTTACAACAGTCATAAAGGAGAATATCCCAAAATCTTGGAATTCAAGAGCCTTAATGACTAGTCAAAGATCACATGCGAAGACCATGTGATTCTCAGCTTTTTCTGACATTTTCTGTGCAGAGCATAGTCAAGTCCTCTCTCTGAAAATCAAGTACCCACTGAATAAAATTAAATGCTAATTGATTCTTTTTCTGCTATAAAATCTGGTGCAGCTGATCTCTTCAACAAAGAACAACCAATTGCAACATCTCTTGCAAAAATCTGTGAAGTGAGCTTCTCTCTGTTTTCGTCTCTGCCATCATGGAATCAACTCCTCCCACTTCAAAGAGAGTCAAATCCAGAGCTGTAAGGTCTGGAGGAAGGCTAGAAGGCTGGTTTTCTGGAGACAATGATCTAATTGAGAAGTATAGGTATGAAACAAGTATCAAAAAGATAAACAACCCCAAGGTTGTATGCTTTGATTGGCTGAAAAGTCAAAAACTTGATAATGTGAGAAGATTGCTCAAGGATCAATCTCTCAGAAGGTTCCTAGAGATGAAGGGAAACATATATCCAGATTTGGTGAGGGTGTTCTACACAAACCTAAAGTTTGAGGGAAACAATCTAGTTTCTCATGTGAAGGGTGTAGAAATGGAGATAACTCATGAAGTATGGACTGCTGTTGCTGGTCTCAAGTTCTCTGGTATTTGAATCAACAAGGGAAACCTTGGAGTGGTAGAAGATTTTAACAAAATCCAATTCTACAAGAGTTGCTTGAAGAATAAACATGCTCAAGTAAGTACATGCTCGGTTGGAGGTCTAAAGCTTGATGAGAGATTGCTTGCTCTCATTGTAACTTGGATTCTAACTCCAAGGGGGAGTAATCATTCTGTGCTAACTGAAGAAGATCTGGTATATATCTTCTGCATCACCAAGAAAATCAAAATCAATTGGATCCATATCATCAAAGAACACATGCGAAAAGCCATGAGGTTAGGTGATTATCATTATCCATATGCTATTTTGGTATCTAAATTTCTACTTTATTTTGAAGTTAACCTTGAAGATGAAACTTCTGAGTTGGTCAAGTCAACTCAAGAGTTGAACAATGGATCACTCAGCAAAATGGGTTTTACAAAAGTAGGTGGAAAATGGATAAGCAAGGATGGTAATCATGGTGCCTCATCTAGTGGTGCTGCTAATCTTGAACAAGATGAACCTGCTGATATGGATGTTCAACATGAAGATCCACCTGAAGATTATCAAGATGTTGGACCTAGTGCTGGTGCTAGAGATCAAGAAGATGGAATGCCAACCATGTCTTCTTTTGAAAGATACATGATCAATAGGCTTGATACTTTTGGGGAGAATCAAAGGAATCTTCATGATCTGTGTGTTAGCAACTTCCAGAACATTGATAACAGATTCAACAACATGGATGCAAGGTTCATGACTCTGGATGAACAGATTGAAGCTGTTCAAAATCAAATCTTTGATCTTCAGTTTGCTGATGAAGAAGAATGAAGGAAAAACAATCGATTGGTTATCGGAACAATCGATTGTTCTGTTTTTATCTGGTTTTTAAATTTCTTTCCTTCTGCTGTTACTGCTTTAATTCTGATGTAATCAAAACAATATCTTATTTTATCTCTTCTCTTTGTCTATTTGTGAAGACAAATAGGGGGAGATATATGTTGTGTTTCTGCTATGTTTAAGTTTTGTTAAAACAGTTTGGGATGAGTAATATTTCCTGATATTTAGTTTTGAAGTTTATTACTGTTTATCTGTGCTAACCAAATATCAGAAGTTCTATGCTTTGTTCAAAACTGTATCTTGCAGGAACTGCTTCAGATTTAATCAGGTACAGCACAAGCATAAGAGATTTGTCTTCATCAAATAGGGGGAGATTGTTGAACCAAGTGGTGCTCAAGCTTTGAAGAATCCAAACCCTTTGAAGGATGTTGAAGCCTTTGTTGTGCTTGGTGTTGCTGTGCTGGTTTAGCTTAGTTCTGGGGTAGTTTATATGTTGTAATCCACCCTTTGATTAAATCTAAAGCATTAGCAATCTCAATCTTTGTGAAAGTAAAATGTTTTCAAACTAAGTTAAAACAACCGATTGGTTTGTCGAAACAACCGATTGTTTATACTTAGGTGTTTTGAGAAAAAGATTGAAAACTGTTTTTAAAATGGTTGAACTGTTAAGTACCAAAACAACCGATTGATTCGAGGAAACAACCGATTGTTTGTTTTGGGACCATAACAGAAAAACTATTTTAGCTTTGACTGAGCATTAAATGTTTTAACTGCTTACGCTCTAGTCATGAAATGCTTTGACCAATCTTTTAATGCAATTTAAGAGTTTGTTAAGATTTGATAACAAACTACATCTTTGAATATATTCAGAAAAACAGATTTGACAATTAATCTTTGGCAAGTTTTGCAAAGAGTTTTTGAGTTTTTCAAAGAGTTAAGATTGCTAAGAGTGTGTGATTGATCAAAGTTGTGGAATAGGATTCTGCTTGTATTGATTTCAGATTATCTTTTGTAACAAGTGTAATCCTTGTATTCTCTGTGAAACAAGTTTCGTTTCTGTGTTTGCTAAGATTGACTGTGTGTTCTTGAGGGGATCAAGATCAGCAATCTTGGTGTAGGTGTGTTGGCCAAGGAGAGTGTGTTTCTTGAGGTGTTCAAGGTCATTCTCTTGGTTGTTGTGTAAGTGATCAAGGTGTGGTTGCTTAGTGGATTTCCTCAGGGTTTCTGAGAAGACTGGATGTAGCTTTGGGTTTGGAGTAAAGCAGTATAAACAACTGTGTACAATCTCTCTATCTCTAACTCTTTAAATTCAGTTTTATTTGTTGTTTGCTGGTATAAATAACCGATTGTTTTTCTGGTACTGCAGCTTTTGCTTGCGGTTTTGGCGAACTGAATTTTTGAATCAATGGTTTCCTAAGATAAATTCATTCTTGTTTTAAAAGTTTACGAAAATCCTCTTTAAACAATTCACCCCCTCTAGTTTAAAGCCATCTATTCTAACAATTCCCACAACCCATTTTTTGGAAACATCCACGCCAGCATACCCAACCCAAAACAATACAACACACATATTTTTTTTTTTACCTTAAACCACCAACGAAGTCTATTAAACACACCAATAGATAGGGTGAGAATGTGGGGTGGGTCCAGATAACCCACAACATATGCGGGCCAAGGACGGGACAGGCCAATCCACAATTTGATCCTTATGTGTTTTAAAATGTATCTAAAATTGTCATTCATGTTAAGTTGCATCAAATTGCGTCAACTGGTGCTTATGTGATAGAGAGAAATGCGATTAGGTTTAGTGTGAGGTCTGAGGTGTCAAGTGACGTGGATGACATATTAGTTTAGTAAAAAATGAATTGGGGGTTAGGGTTTCTAAAATTTGAATTAAGGTTTACAAATTTTAATTGTAAACCGAGTTGAGGGAATGTTGCAACCATATACTGCAACAATTTTGGTTTTAGCAATTTATCCTAAACTTCAAAAAACGAAATTAGCAATTTTACCCCGTGCAAGTATCCTCCTCTAGAACAATCCTGTCCCATAAATTGTCAAACACTAAACATTGGCACATCTTCTAACCAGTCAAGGTTCAAACCTTGACTCACCGCGTTTTACAGGATAGCCATTATGATAAACCCAACCTCGTTAATTAATTAGCATGGTTTACGAACAATCATAAAAAAGATCCAAACTTCAATGAACAAACGAATAAAAAAGTGACCTTTTTGATGTTTAGAGCGAATAAGGGAATACCCATTCAGCTATTAGCAATTATGAATGAAAAAAAAGCAAAAGGATATGTAAGAAAACCTCTAGGTGAAGCTCAAATGTGGTGGGAGAACTTTTGGTTGCGGTTGGCGAGAGGTTGAAGTGTGGAGGAATGGAGGTGGTGGCCACCGTGGGCATTGGGGCGCCACGAAGTAAGGGAAAATGAGGAGCCTTCATCATCGAATCCAACCAGTCCAACGCATCACCGATTTCAGAATCTGAAGATCACCAATTCAATTTCTAGAAATTCTATCCCCCAATTCATTTTTTCACTAAACTAATCTAACCATCCACGTCACTTGACATCTCAGACCTCATTAAATTTAATCTTACTTCTTTCTGCCTAATAAGCATCAGTTAACGCCGTTTGGTGCCACTTAACAAAAAATAC
This sequence comes from Phaseolus vulgaris, assembly GCF_000499845.2. Lineage (NCBI taxonomy): Eukaryota > Viridiplantae > Streptophyta > Magnoliopsida > Fabales > Fabaceae > Phaseolus > Phaseolus vulgaris. Next base: position 43,149,243 of record NC_023759.2, on the reverse strand, counting down.
CATTTTTGATACATTTTAAAAAACATAAGGACTAAATTGATTTTTTTTAAAACTACTATACTAAACTGAATACTGCCCCAATATATAAGGACAATTAAGGTAATTATACCTAAAAAATAAAAAAAAAATACTCCTCCAACATTTATTTTCTATATATATTACAAGTGAATTAATATTTTTAATTTTGATGTAATTTTAAATGCGTGCAAAGCTACGAATAATCTCTTAAACAGAACAAACCAAGACAAAACAAGCAAGTCCGCATTGACACTCATACCAACAGTTCCACCGTACCTCTGCCAAACTCAACCTTTGTTGCAACAACATGCACGATCCCACATGCAACCCACACATTGCCATTAAAGCTTCGTTTTGAAAAATAAGAAAGGACAATTTCGGAATTTTGAAAAAGTACGGGGTGCAGGAAGAAGAATGATGGGTGCAGGAAGAAACACCCCGTATTTATTTAGTTTCCCCGCCAAGAAAAAGAAACTTCCTCGCCAAAAGTTTTTGAGGAAAAAAGTAAGCAATCGGCGACGAAGAACGCAATCGGAGACGGGATGCACGGAACACCAGAAGAAGAGACGGTGCAGAGGTTTGGATACGTATCCATGGACCCATTCGGGTTAATGGATATACTCGACCTTTACTTTCCTCAACAACTCTTCACCGCCGAAGAAACCTGGCTCAACCTCACTTCCTCTCTTCTTTCCTTCTTCTCTTCACCTGCAGGAAAAAACCTTGTTTCTCAGGTTTAGCAATCTCTCTTCCGTCTTCAACTCTCCAATTTATTCTCCTCCATGTTATTATTGCGATATATTTGTTCAATCCATTTCCTGCGGCACTGAAGAATTTTAATTTTTAAATAACAGACCTGGATTATGTTTCTGATTTGCGTTTGCTATATTGCATTGTCTAACTGCGGCTTTTGTTGTCATAACAAGCTATGAATGTTTAACGAATATCAGAAGAAGCATCTATTTCTACTGCATTAAAATTGTTTCTTAGTATCTTATGGAAAAGGATGAATAATGTGGAATAATGGAATAAGAATTGAGTTTAATTTCTATGCCCTACTACAATCAACTCAGTATTCACCGTCGTTAAGTTAGTTATGTAAAAGGTAACAAACTTACTATGCATGGCAGTTTATGATTAGACTACAGAGGAAAAGTTCTTTACACTCTCAATGTATGGACTATTTGCTTATAAGGATAAGTTAAACAGTTAAGTTTTCTCTTGTTAAATCAGTGTTTGATAACTTTAATTTGTGAAAACACGGGAAGGAGAAAAACTGACAGAATCATTACTCTTTTAGATTTTAAAGCTTTCTTGGCTCCTAGTGTTGGATACAGTGATATATGTGGCCAAGTGTTTTCCTGGGGATAATTTTTGGGTTATGCTAACAGGTGAAAAATGGTTACGGAAACAATACCTTGTCACTTGACTTTCAGCAGTTCCAACAGATTTATCATGTTGAGGAATTTTATAAGATGTTAGAGGAGAAACCTAAAATTGCTCTCTTATGCATGGATGCTGCTGTACATAAGGTATGCTTGAAGTCATTTCTGTTGTTGCACAAACAAGTGCATGTCTATTGTTGGCCAAGGTTTTATATTTTTTAAATAATAAATTGGAAACAGGTTTTGCTTTCCGAATGGGAGAATGACGATCTGGTGCTTGGTGCAAAGGTAGATATTCGTCTTCATAACTGTCCTAAAACTATGATTGCGCTGAAGAACTTAAAAGCAGCTTACATTGGTATATCATAAAATCATTTTAGTCATTTTTATAATTTTATTTGTTTTGTGTTTGGTTGTCATGGTTGAATTGTATAGGAAAAAGAGTCATTTTGATATTTTCTAATCTTTTGGTAATTTTACAGACAAACTGGTCTCAGTTCGTGGTACGGTTGTGAAAGTCAGCACTGTCAGGCCACTGGTGGTGCAAATGTGTTTTGAATGCTGTAAATGTAGACAAGCAATTTCACGTATGTTTCCTGATGGAAAATATTCTCCACCATCAACTTGCAATTTGAATGGCTGCAAGAGCAAAATCTTTAATCCGTTGCGATCTACTGCTCAAACTATTGATTTTCAAAAAATAAGGTGATTCTGGTGCTTGATTCATTATCTCTATTCTTTCACATACACTTGACACCCCTTTCCCCTTAGTCATTGTTAGAGCTTCAGTCCTTTAAAACTCTTTTTTAATGCACCTGCCGCAATAGAGTTCAAGAATTATTAAAACCTGAAGACCATGAAGAAGGACGAGTGCCTCGAACAGTGGAATGTGAGCTTACCCAAGATCTTGTTGATGCATGCATACCTGGAGATGTGGTTACTGTTACTGGAATTATAAGAGGAATTAACAGTTACATGGATATTGGAGGAGGTATGCCTAAACCTAAGCCTGCATGTTTTTAGTATCCACCATTTACGGTTCCCTGTTTTAACACTTGCTTAGATGTTGAAGACAAAACAAATGTAAGTTTGTGAGCATAGATAACTAAACTTTGAAAATTTTACTTGAATATCTGTCTAATACTGTTTAATATGTATTTTTTAAAATTTATGTGTTCGGTGTTCACTGGTATTTCAATTTTTTTATGTGCAAATTCATGAACCCAAGTGTTATGTTTGACCAATATATGACCTGGAAATCTGACGATGATAATAAAATACTGTCAGAGATGAAGTCTTGAAACACCACTAATCACACTGTGTTAGCATCACATCTGTATATTTTTCCGTATAACACGAGTTTCCTCTTTCTATCTGATGTTGGATCGCCCAATTTTTTGCTTAATTCTTAAAGGCTACCCAACTGCTTTTCTGTCGACAAAACCTGATGCATGAGAAGTATTCTAAACATGTATATCTTCAAAGATTTCAAATTTAAATTCCAAAGAAAATTATTAGTATTATTAGCAATCACTATGTAAAGGTATGTGACATCCATTATTTCTTGACAACCATAATAAAGTAAACTGCTAGATGCTGTGGGAGAAATTCTTACCTTGTTTACAAAAGTTATAAATAATATCAACCTATAACAGACATACTATCACTTGACACAAAGATTTATGTAATCATTTAAATAAAATCATATTGCATTTGTTGTTTATTGGCTAAATTTATACAAATATTATGCTTCCATTGATGCAGGAAGTGGAAAACCTATTGCTTTTGTTGCTATTTTCAGTATTTTGTCTGGCTAAGAGTTATCTCTGCTTTAAACATCTGAATTACTTAACATAAGAAGCAAATTCATCCACTTTCAGGCTATTTGGCTAATGCTTGTTGGTATTTATGTAGGGAAGTCAAAGAACAGAAACCAAGGATTTTACTATCTGTATCTTGAAGCTGTATCCATAAAAAATTCGAAGTCGCAGTCCATGTCTGAGGATCTGCAGGACTCTAATCCCAAAACTAGGCCAGCTGAGCTGTTTGATTTGTTTTCATTTTCTTCAAAGGATTTAGAATTTGTGGTGAAGTTTGCACAGGAACATGGTTCAGATTTATTTCGCCAAATCCTTCAATCCATATGCCCATCCATCTATGGGCATGAGCTTGTTAAAGGTAAATATATCTATACTTGTAGACTAATAATAAAGGAGATACTCCTTTTTCATGTATACATTTTCAGACAGTTTCATCCTATAACTGATTATGAAAATCATCCCTCAATTACAAATAACTCCTCCATGAGAGTTATTTGCATTCCTTGACCATGTTTTATTTTGAACAAAAAAACTCAACCAAATATATGACTCACATCTAATTTTAAAAAATATAGATTGATAGTCATGAGTTTCTGTTTTCTAAATAGTATAACATAATGATAATGTGAAATGTAACCAGTCAATGCTTTCTGTAATTGTTAAGAGTAACCTTGTTGATGTTTCCCATTCAAAAGGTCACAATCTAACCGGCTGAACATATTTTTGTTCTCTTTTATCTTATGAATCCATTGGTTGACATGTGCATTGTTAGAAACTGTTTGGTAAGAATGTCACACATATTTCCGATCCTCCATTTGCATTATTTAGGGAAAATGTTTCAAAATTGGTAATTAAATCACGAATCTAATTCTAATATTACTTTGTTATTATTTTGACAGCTGGGATAACTCTGTCATTATTTGGCGGTGTACGGAAGCATTCAATGGATCAGAACAAGGTTCCTGTGAGGGGAGATATTCACGTCATAATTGTTGGTATGCTTACTGTCAAATTTAGAAAGAATAATATATTTCTTCTATATTTCAATAATGAGGTTAGTGGACCTATAAACACATGAGTCTGCTGGTTATTTTAGAAAATATAGAGAGCTAATTCTAAGGAAACAAATCCCTGTAATTTGGGATTGTTTTTAAATACATAATCCTAGTATTAATAATAAGATACACCTGTAAAAAGTAATAAAATTATAGTAAGGATAAAATAAAAAAAATACATAATGAGTAGCGCAGTTTTGACACTTACCTTCTAAATCTAATCAAAACTTCCGAATCTGTTTCTGCAGAGAAGTTTTTTTTTTGTCAGAAAATGTTTTCATCAGTTTGAAGTTGGAACAATGAATACATATACATGTTAAAAAGTTATGATTGTGATATAACAAACCACTAATATCACAATTTTGATTTTTGTAGGTGATCCTGGTCTGGGTAAGAGCCAGTTGCTACAAGCAGCAGCAGCAGTTTCTCCACGTGGTATCTATGTCTGTGGTAATGCCACAACCAAAGCTGGCCTCACAGTAGCTGTAGTGAAGGATCCTATGACAAGTGACTATGCTTTTGAAGCAGGTATTATGTTCTTAAATCCTTTTTATGATTGTACTCAATCCAACTCTGATCTTCTGGCTCAATGTGTATTTCCCGAATTAGTAGGTTACTTTGGTCATGATAGGTGGGAAGGTTTACTTCTAACAATTGTGTTTTTCTTAGTCATGTTTTATTATTTGGTTCTTCAGGCTGTTCTTTGTTCCGTATTTTAAAATATTTGCTTCTGTATGGTAAATGTGAAATTTGCAATAGGTTGCAATTGTTTCGGGTCTAATTTATCTAGTCATTGATTGGCCAAGCAGTATGGGTTGCTCATTTCATTCTAGGCTAAATGATGACATTGTTTTGTTTTTTGGTGCCTGTTCTGTTTTCTTAAGTTATGCAGAATTAGGTTATTTATCTTAGCTAGTAAGGTGGAAAGAGAGGAATAAGTTTTTTCTCTTGTGCTATCTACGTAAGGAAAGGATATTGTTGGGTATCTAACTGATTTTGCTGCAATCCTTTGTAAAAGATTAGTTTGTATTTTCTGTGAATGATTGTCAGAATTCTTGATAGGTGCTATGGTGCTGGCTGACAGTGGATTGTGCTGTATTGATGAGTTTGATAAAATGTCATCAGAGCATCAGGTTTGTTCTCTGGTTTCTTGTTTCTGTAAATATTTTTAAACTTTGCTGTGAACTTGCGGTGATAATACAGGCTTTACTGGAGGCGATGGAACAACAGTGTGTCTCTATTGCAAAGGCGGGACTAGTAGCAAGTTTATCATCGAGGACTTCTGTCTTAGCTGCTGCAAATCCCGCTGGTGGTCATTATAAGTAACATTTTCTATTTTTGTCTTGTTCTCACAATTTCCTTTATACACCACCTCCTTTAGTCTAAGGATCAGATACACCAATCATGAAGTTAGTAAAATTGGACTAGGGGCTGTCAAATATTAAAACGGGATAGATTCTGATATCATTTTGAAAATTAGGCTAATTCACTTTTAAAATCTAGCTCAAGGGTGAAAGATTGTCCAAGTCATATAAGGAGTATTGAGGTTCATTAATTTGTATTATAATATTTACTATCAAAGTAATGCCAGCCAAGTAAATGCTATATCCCATATTGCAGCCGAGCAAAAACTGTAAATGAAAATTTGAAAATGAGTGCTGCACTCCTGTCTCGTTTTGATTTAATTTTCATACTGCTGGACAAACCTGATGAACTTCTGGACAAGCAACTCTCAGACCACATTATGGCAGTAAGTGAACACTATATTCTTACTTTGTATAGGTACTCGCATGTGCATACATGTTATCAATCATATTCATATTCCATTGATTGTTGATGTATTTGATAAAAGTTTCTGCAATGATTGGATGATGGAGTATAATACTGGGTTTTCAGTAGCAAGTGTTGGTGTTGCAAAAATCCTCCAATCCAATCCACTGTTGTGACTCTATTATGGTTCCACCCAAAAACTGTTATTGTGATGGGCGATGGTTGTCGTTTTAATGGGCATCATGCATTTGTGACTTCTGCCCCAGTCCCAGTGTTCCATTCCCCCACCCCACTTATGTAGAAACTCAAACTTCTCCTTTACATGTTACTTAAAAAAACCACTATTCACATAAGAAAGGACTCCACTCCTCCTCCATCAACATGTGTTCACCTCCTCTTGCATCTTACTGACTATGTTTAACTTGTTTTCATCGGTATTTTGTCATGAAAAATTGAAGCTTTCAGTTAGTATTATGTTTTATTTTATTTGCATACAATTTTTTTTGTACATATTTGATTTATTCCACCTGCTAATTGACTTTAGCTATTTTCCCAGACGCTATTGCAATATGATGATACAGTAAATTTTTGGCACTGTGCGAGTCACTAATGATGGCACATGATGTTTTCTCCAAGCTATAGCTTCTATGTTTCTGCTTATGTGAAGGATATGATTTATCAACTGACTTTCGTTTCTCCATAACTATTCTAGGTTTAACCACCACCCTTGCCATGAATTCTTTATCAAGAATATAGTCTTTCTAAAAGGGAATTAAATTATTAAATAAGTTTAAACTTCAGATGTATTAGAGACATGACATGACATGACTTACAAAAGAACCAATAGAAAAACACATGAAGAGTGATAACAATCTTGGGAAAGGAAATATCATATGCTTCATGCTATACTGAAATCACATTGGATTTCTGCATGCTACATCTTAGTGTTCTTGCTGTAGGACAATCTATCCTCCCACAGTAGACATGTTTTCACTTTTCTACCAATTTCATTCTCCAGTCAATATTTCTGTTCTATTACTTTTCATTTGATCCTGCGTTTGTGTACTGTTCTTTTGGTTCTAAAGGTTAATTTTTCAAATGTATCTCACAGCTTCATGGTGGGAATGGACAACTTTCACCAGCGTTGAAAAAGCGACGTGGAGGTTATTTTACTATCACTCCATTTGGCATTAATTTCAAATATGCTTGAGCATTCTACAATTTGCTAAATCCATATTTACTAACGGTAAATATTGTTCCTAACCAGATTCATCTGATTCCAGAGCTACTGTATCACAGAATCCAGGATATGTAGCAGATCTGGGCGTTAGATCTGGATCCTTAATCTCAAGATTGAGACTTGACCCACTAAGAGACAGTGATTTTATTCCATTACCTGGTCAACTTCTTCGCAAATACATTGCTTATGCGAGGAGTTTTGTCTTTCCTAGGTGATTTGATGTCTTATATTCTTTATGATTATTGTCTAAGTATTCTTGTGTATTAGAGATATGATTAGTTAGGAGTTTATTAGTAGATTTGTTAGGAGAGTAATTAGTTTGTTACCTATATAAAGGCTTTGTATTTGTTTTAAATTTACCTCTTTTATCCATAAATACAAACATCAAATTTTCAGTTGATCACTTTTTTCTCTCCTCTTATCACTCAACCATGAATTTTAACATGGTATCATAGCTATACCACCCACCTTGAAGAGATTTTTTTCTGCTGCCCTGATCACTGTTTGCTCATTTTCCCTCACTATTTTCTTTCAAACCTTAACATTGATCTCTGTCTCCCTCATTTAGTTTCTGAGTCCAAGGTGGTGAAGGCACTTCAATGTCATCTTCCTCGTTTTTTAGCCCTGACATCTGCATGTGGTGGCACCTAAGTCGATATCTATGTCATCTTATTTCAGCCAAATCTTGTTCAAATAATTCAAGTTTATTTACTTTCAAATCAAGATTCGAGTCCAATCAAGTTGATGATTGTAGCAGAAGTTCTTGGTAGCGAAAGACAAAGGAGCATGGAGAACCACACTACTCTGCCTCGTGAATTTATCTCAATCTCACAAATTGGTCAAAGAAGTTCTGTTTTTTCTGGTGAAATCCTTTTTGCAATTCCTGTTGTTCCTTTGCCTCCTGTACGATCTTCATGACTTTTGCCTACGTGACTGGTTTGTGAAGATTAAATTTTCCCTCTGTTTGGAGAGGTTTCAAAGATGTATGTTGTTCAAGTTTTGCGCACCTAGTTTTGACTTGTAGTTGCAACTTTGATTTAGTGGGTTGGATCAGTATTCACTGGTTGGTCTGTTGCTGGAAACTTAGTTTGGTTTGTACTTTTGGTTTTTGTGATACTTCAGTTGTTCTTGGTGCCCCGTAACCGTTTGGTGAGTTTTGCAAGCTAAAATGTTTGTTGTTGTTTTCATATTGATTTTGGAATTATCTCGGTTGATTTCATTACCCCGCACTTATCTCTACTATAGTGCACTGACAAGTGAATCAAGAAATTGCCTATGCTACTGTTTTGGTTCCATCGCTTGCAATTCTGTTTCTAATTCACAGTGGATCCAATTGGTAGAGTCCGTGCTGAACCATTTCCCCATATTGTGCCTGCAAGGTATGGCCGAAAAGTTGTCTTTGAAGACTTAGACTACTATGGTTTATTGGTATATCCTGTTGTAAGCTTCTGCCATGGATTGTTAAGCAGTGGGATTTTTTGTTTGCTTGTGCCTCTATGGTAGTTAAGCATTTGTCCTGTTTGCTTCTGTTAAGTGGTGAAGTCTTGAGTTGTGGCTTCTGCTTAATGGTTAAGCTTTGAGTTGCTGGTGTGGCTTTGATAGCTTTTGCCTTCTATGGTGGTTAAGCTTGGATAGATTCTACCTTTATAAGGTAGTTAAACTTAGGATAAATTTAGCCATTGTATTTCCGACTATTTCTCTGTTTTTCTTTCGATTTGATCTGATATTTGTATTGTTCAGTCAAAGCTGGAAGTATTGTAATTTGTAACACCTACGAGCTTTGGGAGGGATATAAGAGACATGATTAGTTAGGAGTTTGTTGGGGGAGTAATTAGTTTGTTGCCTACAAAAGGCTCTTTCTAATCATTTTGCACTTATCTCTTTATTAATTAGTTTATCACTTTTTTCTCTTCTCTCAACACCGAACCATGAGTTTATTTTCTGCCTCTTCTCTTTTTTGTTTTTTATTAGGATGACGAAGCCAGCTGCAGAAATCTTGCAAAAGTTTTACCTAAAACTGAGGGATCACAATACTTCGGCTGACGGTACTCCTATAACAGCTAGGCAGCTGGAAAGTCTAGTAAGGCTAGCTGAAGCTCGGGCTCGGCTGGACTTGAGAGTAGAAATAACAGCCCAGGATGCAACGGTTAGTTTTCATATGTTAGCATGAATTATATACATAGTATTTCTTTTAGGAATCCTTTTTTATTTCTAACTTCACATCCCTCACGTTTTCAAAAATACCCCTGTAAATGTGGTTGAATACCATTTCAGAATTTGGTCTACAGATATGTAAAATTTTAACATTTTCATAATTTAATTTCCAGAATTACATAAATATATTTCAGATTTGTTTTTACATACTCACAAATGAAATTCTTGAATCATTTAAAACTTTACACTTGAAACTAAATTCTGGAAGTGTTAGCATTTTGTATACTTCTAGCATTCGGCAGAAGTTACTCCCATTTTGTTTTTACATATTTTATATTTTTATACATCGATCAGAACATTCTCATTGTTGTTACTTCCATTTTTTCCCTTGTCCTTTGAAACTCAACATTCACCACTATAAGTATAACCCGATGTATAGAAATACGATAAAACTTACCTTAAACTTGGTGGGTATTTTGTGATCATAAATAATTCTGGACAACCTTCTCCATTTTAGCAATCTCGCTTGTGTTCTGTGTGACATCCTAATTAATTTCCATCATTTTGTACTATTGATCATAGATATTTAAATTTAGAAACTTATAAATCAAATCTCTCGTCAAGCCACATTCCTCTTGAAAAATTGTAACGGATATACTTTATTTTATTTTTCTTCAAGTGAAAATTCCTTGTCTTCAAAGTCTGTCTCCAAAATTCAAGTTTTAAGGCTTCCCATGATTTTTCAATGAAAACTATATCATCTAAAAAATACATGCAATTAGCAATAATATTTTGTATGTCTCTTGCAAGTACATCCAAAAGTAGATTAAACAAGTAAGGAGAAGTCCCTCTAGAAAAATCTTTAGTCTCGTTTCCTGAAATTCTCTGATCAGCAGCAATTAGCTCGCCATACATTCTTGTATAACTTGAATGCAAACTAATGCAAACATCTTTCTTTTTTCGAAATATTTAACAATAAATTTCTTGATACTTTCATAAAAAGATATTTGAATAAAAATTGACAAAATAGAGGGTAAGGGTGTGCTTAGAAGGTATGGCCCTAATATAAATAGCACTAGTCCTGTTTTGGCCTGACTAGTTTAATAAAGTAAAATGCAAGTCCGAAGAATATTTCTGTTTTTATCACAACTTTGAGAGTTGTTATAGAGATGAGAATGTTATTTTTGATGATGGAACACAGGGTAGTACTAGGAATAAATTTACAATAAAGTTGGAGTAACACCAACTATATATGATTTGGGCATACTTAGAGACAAGGCCTATAAAAGTATTTAGAGTTTATCAGATAGTAACCTCGTTATTAGAGGTAGAGAGATTGAAGAAAACTATAGGCAAAACCATTAATTAAAGGATTTAGAGGGATGGCATGTTCACAATAGAACATTACGATATTGTCACAATTGGTGGGGAAAGACTTGGTTGTTTCTTATCGTGAATTTCTCGTGTCTTGATTTGTTGTAACGACAATTGTGGTGCAGGATGTTGTTGAAATCATGAAAGAGTCTCTGTATGATAAATGTGTTGATGAGCATGGAATCGTGGATTTTGGTCGTAGTAGTGGGATGAGTCAACAGAAAGAGGCAAAACGCTTTCTAAATGCACTCAACAAGCAATCGGAATCGGAACAGAAGGATTGCTTTTCAGTATCTGTATGTGCTTTTGTTTTTCACACTGCTGCATTTGCTGTGGATAGTTTATATCCTTAATAAAAGACCCATGTTACTTTTCAGGAAATATACAGTCTGGCAGATAGGATTTCCTTGAAAGTACCTGATATTGACACTTTCATAGAAAATTTAAACAGTGTTGGTTATCTACTCAAAAAAGGACCAAAGACATACCAGGTACCGCATGATGGCATTTTAATTCTGAGGTCTATTGGGGTTTTATTTGAAGCTTTAGTCGTTGTTAGTATGCGTCTTCTTTCTGTTTATTGTGTACTATGATATGAGCCTATTAACTTGCACAAAGAATCTCTTACCAAAATGCCTTCACATTACGTGGAGGTGGAGCAGATATTCGGATTTGGCCTTTTTTAATGTAAAATACATTTTAGAAAGTAGAATGCAAAATTATAACTATTAGTTAAGGATAAGAAAATAAATTTTAACGTCATAATTGATTATACTGCAATTTATAACAATCGTAATCAATGATTTTAAGTTGGTGTTTATCTCCTTTTGAAAAAGCTAAATCCAAAAACTTTTGAGCAAAGCATCCTTTTTGACATTTTGCAGGTATTATCCTCTTCTTATGCACGAAGCCAACCGTTTAAGACAAGGGGTTAAATTGAAGGCGTCATGTTCATTTTCTCCTTACAGTGAAGTTCCCCTGTTCGAGGATTTAGTCTATAGTATAGTTCTGGTCTTTCTAATTCGTAACCTACTAATATTTGTAACTATGACATGTGATATACGGGGACGGTAACTTATCTCCCGTGGTGGAAATTCTGTTCTATCGTAAGTTTGTGGTAGAAAGTGCAAGATTGCGTAACAATGCTACCATTCCATCGTTACATCATTACTAGGAGAGACAAGAAATACAAGAACAGAACACCATTAGGGCATAAGCCGAATCTCTTGTTTCAAATTTTTCTGAATTGTAAAAAGTTTTGTTAAGCGTATAACAGAATGAACTCTAACTGTGTAACTACATGGGTATTCTTATATATACCCTTATACAGTATGTAATACACACTTTTTACTGATATAATATTTGGTATGAATCTTTTCCTCTCTCATATGTGCTTGTTTGACCTAATATGGTATCAAGAACTCTCTTTTTCTTTTCCATCATGTCTTCCGCTACATCTACAGTTTCTTCTTCTTCCTCCTCTTCTTCCCCTTCCTTTCACTTCTTTACCACATCGATCTCTTTGAAACTGTTTGAAGAAATTTTTTTGCTGCGGAAGCAGCAGGTTCTTGCAACCACCGATGGGTTACTTATTTCTCATTTTCTTGATGGATCTCACGTCCCTTCCTCTGTTCTTCCACCTGCCACTAAGGGTTCCTTCCCGTGCGTCAATCCTGAGTTTACTTGGTACAAACAAGATAGTTTGCTTGTGGCTTGGATGTTAGCCTCCATGACCACACCGTTCCTCACCAAGATGGTGGGTCTTCACTCCTCTGTAGAGATTTGGGATGTTCTTCACACCTATTTCGTTGCCAACACGCGCTCATAGATCAAGAAGTTCATATTGCGTCTCAAAAACCCAAGAATGAGTGCTCTGTTTCCACCTATCTCTTGGATATCAAGAAGACCGTTGATCTACTTGCTGCCATAGGAGCCCCTGTTTCTGTTGAAGATCATGTTGAAACAATATTAGATGGTCTTTCTGCTGATTTTGATCCTTTTGTTGCATCCATAATGTCCCGAAAAGAGGCGTACACTATCAATGAAATTGAAGCCCTGTTATAAGCCCAAGAACGTTTTGCTAAACATTATCAGATTGATCATCTCACTATTCCTCTCACTGCTGATGTTGCTACCTGGACCCCTACGCGTTCCACCAATGGCAAATCTCAACGCAAGCCTGGTGTCTCTCGTGGTGGTTGTGGCTTCATGCATGCTTCTTTGAATCAAGGACGCCATTCCAACTACAGACCCCCGCATACTGACTCTTGGGTCTCACTTCGGCTCGTCTGTCAAATTTGCAAAAAGCATGGTCACTCTGCGGATGTTTGCTGGCAACGGTATACTCCTTCCTCGTCTAACAATATGAATGCCAATTTTTCCGCTTTCTCTTCTCAGGATTGTCTTCCCAGCGATGCGTCCATACTAGGTGCTCCTTCCTCTATGGATGATCCTCTATGGTATCCGGATAGTGGTGCTACTCATCACATCACCAACTCCTCTTCTGTTTATTCAGATAAACAACACTATGCAGGTTCTGAAACGGTTAAGATGGGTAATGAAAAAGGTTTGTGCATTTCTCATATTGGTTCTGCTTCTCTTTCCTCTGCTACTCACAGTACGTCTCTTCGTTTGAACGATATTTTGCTCGTGCCTGACATCACAAAAAACCTTCTAAGTGTCTCAAAATTCTCTCGTGATAACAATGTTTTCTTTATATTTTATCCTCACTCGTGTTATATTTTAAAGTTGTTGAAGACCAAACTGACCATAAAATCTGTAATTTGCAAACTGATAATGCACGTGAATTTATTGCCTTAACTCCTTTTCTTCAATAGCATGGTATACATCACCGTCTAACGTGCCCTTACACACACCAACAAAATGGTTCTGTGGAAAGAAAGCACCGTCATATTGTGGATATGGGTTTAGCTTTGCTTGCCCATGCTAAAATTTTGGGCTGAGGCTTTTATTTCTTTTGTTCATATCATTAATGTTCTTCCCTCTCCTATTATACAAGGGGACACGCCTCATCATAAACTCTTTCACACCACACCTAATTAAGCTCACTTTAAGGTTTTTGGTTGCGCTTGTTATCCTAACCTTCGCTCCTATAACACACGTAAATTTGCTTTAAGTTCTCAATGTTGTTTGTTCCTTGGCTATAGTCTTCACCATGCTGGTTATATTTGCCTAACTGCAGATGGCAAAACTATTATTTCTCGCAATGTTATCTTCAATGAAACCCACTTCCCCTATAATGCACAAACGCATCCCTTCGCTGTTTCTTCAGGTGATACCTTGGTTACTGTTCCTTCTACTCATTCTTTTACCGTTGTGCTGTTTCATGCTCCTCCTGCTACTCCTCCTACTGCATCTCCCATTGCTCCTCCTGCTGCCATTGCATCGATCCCTGCCTCCACCACGACCAACGTCCATTCGATGGTTACTTGTGCAAAAGTTGGTACTCACAAACCAAAGGTGTAAATCACTTCTCTCCCTGACGTTCCTCATATTCCTTCTTCTGTTAAAACTGCTCTTGTTTCCCCGCTTTGGTCCACTGCTATGCAAGATGAATACAATGCTTTGCTTTCTAACAACACTTGGACCTTAACTACTCTCCCTCCCAATGCATCGCTGGTTGGGTGCAAGTGGGTCTTTAAAACTAAGCTAAATGCAGACGGCTCGTTTCATCAGTGTAAAGCTCGTCTGGTGGCCAAAGGTTTTCATCAAACGCACATACTTGACTATGCTGAGACCTTTAGCCCTGTGGTTCGTCACACTACATACACCTTGTGCTCGCCCATGATGTTACTTTAGGATGGCCTGTCCGTCAAGTTGATGTTTACAATGCATTCCTTAACGGTGATCTAAGTGAATGCGTTTACATGCAACAACCACCTGGATTCGTTTATGCAAATCCACATCTTGTATGTCAACTTCACAAAACTATCTACGGGCTGAAACAAGCCCCTCGCTCCTGGTTTCTCAAGCTAAGTCATACATTACATACCCTTGGCTTCACACCTACTAAGAGTGATACCTCCTTATTTGTTCGTTTTACTCCTTCACACACTCTTCTTATTCTTGTTTATGTAGATGACATTTTCATTACTGGGTCGTCTCTCTCTGCCATCACTACACTCATTTCCAACCTCAATTCCTGCTTTGCCTTGAAAGACCTTGGTGATCTATATCATTTTCTGGGGATCCAAGTTACACGTACTTCCATGGGTGACATGCATCTGTCTCAGTCACAGTATATTCATGAGCTTTTTCATAAAACCACCATGGTCTCCTCCAACCCGCAACCTACACCAATGATCTCCATTGTTCGTCTCCAACAAAACTCGTCCATTGCCTTTCATGATCCCACTCTCTATCGATCGGTCGTTGGTACTCTCCAGTATCTTCTTGTCACTTGTCCTGAACTCTCCTACTCGGTCAACAAAGTTGCTCAGTTCATGCATGCTCCCCAAAATCATCACTGGCAAGTTGTTAAGCGTATCCTACGCTATCTTGCAGGCACTGTTCATCATGGTCTTCTTCTTCACCGTACCTCCACCTCGAATGTCCTCGCTTTTGCTGATGCAGACTAGGCTGCAGACCTTGATGATCGCAAGTCCACCACAGGGTTATGTGCTTATCTTGGTTCCAACCTTATCGCTTGGTCCACCCACAAGCAGAAATGCGTTTCCCGCAGCAGCACTAAAGCTGAATATCGTGTCATCGCTACTGTCATGGCTGAACTTCTCTGGCTCCGTTCGCTTCTTCACGAACTTCACATACCCACATCCATTCCTAGAATTTATTCTGACAATCTGGGTGTTGTTCTTCTTAGTGCTAATCCTGTAATGCATTCTAAATCTAAACACTTTGGGTTAGATCTCCACTTTGTTAGGGACAACGTTCAAACTCAGCAGGTTCAACTTTTTCACATTCTAGCCCGCTACCAAGTTGCGAATATGCTCACCAAACCTATGTCAGGAGCCAACTTTTTTTTGGGTTCGCAATAAAGTTGCCCTTGCTTCAACCATGAGTTTACAGAGGGTGTTAAGCGTATAAGAGAATAAACTCTAATTGTGTAACTACATGGGTATTCTTATATATACCTTATACAGTATGTAATACACACTTTTTACTAATAGATATGAATCTTTTCCTCTCTCATGTGCTTGCTTGACCTAATAAGGTTAAAATATTTTTTTAAAGCATCCAATTTTTTTGAGAAATTTCATGAAATAATATATATTCGTGTGAAAACTGTCTTTCAGGTTAAGATGAGCATCATTCTAAGAAAAATCCCCCTCTTTTCTTTTGACATTGTTCTTTTTATTGATGGTTGGTACTCTGAATTACTTTTGGAGCGATAAATTGTGTACAGTAAAAACGAATAGCTGAATTTGGGAGTGAGTTGTAAATCTCGCTAGTATATCGGTAGTAGGGGGTTGTTAATACCCTATAGAGCACTGACCACATGGCTTGGACCACTTCTAAACACCAATCCCAATAGTCCTCATAATTTTGTCGGGAAATTCATGTAGTAAACCAAATACAATGTATGAGAATATGATTAAAATCTTCAAATTGCCAAACCAAACGTTTCCCATTACAATTGTATATAGCAGTAACACTGAGCTTTTACTCTGGAAAATTACTACTTTAAAGGGTCAAGATTTGGGTCAGTAATATAAAATTTGTATTATTCAGTGGTGAATATTACTTTTGAAACTGTTTATATTGTTTATATTACTTTTAAAACTATTTCAAAAATTTGACTAAAATGTATTTTTAATTTGTAGAATCCAAACCAGAATTATCCTGAATTTTTAAGAAATAAATACATGAAGTCATATCGTAGTGTTGTGTCAGTTGCTACAATTGGATTAGCAGGTTACATAGTTAGGTCGGATTATTTTATTGTACAAATAAAATTACAAAATTCAAGTACTTTACAAACTAAAATGCAAATTAGTTAGGTCGGATTATTTTATTGTAAAAAAAGCTGTAGTCACTCTCCAATAATATCTTCAATTACTCACATGTGATTTCCCAAGTCTCAATGCCTTCACGTTGTCATCAATCATATATACTTTTATGGAAGTAACTCACTAATCTTCAAAATATGAATACATTATTAAGGGAACAAGGATCGGCATAATATATGTATAGATGATGATTACCCTATTCTATTTGGAATAGAATCAGAAAGAAATGGTAGAACGACACTACGGGAAGTAAAGAGGCCACACTACATGACAAAATGAACAAATATAACAGAAGAAGCTCGACTCTTCTTCATACATTATTGTACAAGAAAAGGAAAAGAATATTCCGATTTATGCTTACAATCAGTCCTAAAATCTCAGTCTTTGCCAAGCCCGCCTGATGTATTCAGACAACACGACTCTAGGATTTACAATATAATAACTTTCAAATAATAATTCGACTCCATAGATAATATACAAACCTTAATTCAGAAAAAAAAAATATCTGGACACAAGAACAAAGATCTCCTATGTCAGTATGCACATAACATTAACATATTCAATATGTCGTGAGGACTTGCTAACCAGCGTAGATATTACATTAGAACAGGAGGGAAAATAGACTTGACACCTACTCTGGACCTTGCATTGGAACCATCATATGTTGACCCTGAGAAGATTTAAAATAGGAAAAAAACAATTAAATATCATAATTTCGTTATCTATAAGAGTCCTATTATTGTGGTAACATCAATACCTTAAATTACGACATAAAACTTGAAACCACGGGGAAAAAGCACAAGTAACATATAAATATGTATTGTCAATCTTATGTTCCTCGTTTAGTAAATAGAGAGGTTTAATAGACCCCTAAGCCACAAGGCTGTCCCACGAATGTGGCATCCTTAGGGATTGTCCATTGTGATATGTACTTCCATTGAGTTGACCAGCATCGAAAGGGAAACAAGGGGAAATGAGCCTTCTGCCATATCTACCATTGCTCACCATTATCCGTAACTACACTAAGGGACACTTCAACCATAAGGTTCGCATGTCAATGTGGCATCTTCAGGGATTTGACAACTCAGGCAAAGTGTAACAATTTGTACTTCCATTGAGTTGGCCAACAACAAAATGGAAAAGATAATGTTGTCACAGAATGGGTTGAAGCGAAACCAATTTGAATAACCATTATGGCACGACCATATAACACTACAATGATGCACTTTTGGATCCTTTGTCATTTGTCATCCGTTATTTTCCATTGTATGATGATATTCACTATTTGTCATTGTATGGTACCGTATATATTCTCCATTGCCCACCATTATCCATAAGCATACTAGGGTGAGCCACATGGTTGTCCACCAATGTGGCATATTTAGAGATAGTCAAATTAAGAAAAGTACGGGTAATTTGTACTTATATTGAGTCAGCAACAACAAAAGGGCAACGAAGGGAAAAGACAGGGTTGAAGTGAAACCAATGGTGTTTAAAACTAACACTATGATGTGGTCTTTTTTGACATTTCTACCATTTGTCATGTTATTTTTTGTTGTAAGGTACCATTCATTATTTGTTTTTCATTGTATGACATCATCTTACCTATCTTCCATCACTTACCATTATCTATAATTACACTAAGCCACAAGATTCACACCAATGTGGCATCTAGATTGTTGACTTGGGCATAGTGGAACAATACGTACTACCATTGAATTGGCTAGTGGGAGGGGGCAAGGAGGGAAAGGGATTGAAGTGAAATCAATGTTGTAAAATAACCATAATGGCATTTGATAGCACTAACAAGACTTTTTCGACCCTTCTACCGTTTGATATTCGTTGTTTTCTACAGTATTGTGCATCCAGTATCGTCAATGTATGGTGCCATCAACCATAACTTCCATCACCAATCATTATACATAGTAACACTAAAGGACACATAAGCCATAAGGTTCTCCCACCAATGAGCCATCTTTAGGTATTGTCAACTCAGACAGGTTGACTATTTGTACTTCCATTGAGTTAGGCAGTGACAAAAGGGCAACAAAGGGAAAGGATAATGTTGTCATAGAAGGGTCAAACTGAAATCAATGCTTTTAAACAATTATTAGGCCATCACCATGACACTATAACATGGAGTTTTTCGACCCTTCTACCGTTTGATATTCATTGTTTTCTACAGTATTGTGCATCCAGTATTGTCAATGTATGGTGCCATCAACCATAACTTCCATCACTAATCATTATACATAATAACACTGAAGGACACATAAGCCATAAGGTTCTCCCACCAATGAGCCATCTTTAGGTATTGTCAACTCAGACAGTTTGACTATTTGTACTTCCATTGAGTTAGGCAGTGACAAAAGGGCAACAAAGGGAAAGGATAATGTTGTCATAGAAGGGTCAAACTGAAATCAATGCTTTTAAACAATTATTAGGCCATCACCATGACACTATAACATAGAGTTTTTCGACCCTTCTACCGTTTGATATTCATTGTTTTCTACAGTATTGTGCATCCAGTATCGTCAATGTATGGTGCCATCAACCATAACTTCCATCACCAATCATTATACATAATAACACCGAAGGACACATAAGCCATAAGGTTCTCCCACCAATGAGCCATCTTTAGGTATTGTCAACTCAGACAGTTTGACTATTTGTACTTCCATTGAGTTAGGCAGTGACAAAAGGGCAACAAAGGGAAAGGATAATGTTGTCATAGAAGGGTCAAACTGAAATCAATGCTTTTAAACAATTATTAGGCCATCACCATGACCCTATAACATGGAGTTTTTGGACCTTTCTACCATTTGCCAACCGATATTTTACTATGTATGGCAATATTTACTATGTTTCATGCTATGTATTACGATATTTTGGACCTTTCTACCATTTTTGTGCCATAGGCTGCCACATCATCAGTTGATAACCTTGAGTGGAATCCCAAGTGGACTACCCCCAGGACCAGCATTAAAAGACACATCCCAGATGTTAAAATCCAGTTATCACAACAGTCACAATGTAAAGATTAGGTAACTTTATAGCTTAAGAATACGTTATTGAATTTATTCCATTCGCCCAGAATCACTGCCAGAAATATTTTGAACTTAAAATCATGATCATGCTCTTTGCTACACATTCTTTGCTACCTACCATCAAAACAAGGTAACCTTCATGATCTTTCAACACAACCACAAAAGAATGTCACGTGTTCTTAAAAATAGCTCAGGGAAGTAGCTCGAACAACCTAAATATAATACTTTAGTAACAAGTAACAACAAAGTGGGATATTAAAGCTTGAGCCATCCAAGGCAGAAACAGCAATCAAGCTTAAGATTGCAGATATATAATTAATAACACGTCTATATTTAAGCACAGAGCATCCATAAATGACATAGAGATGCCAAAAGCAATATTCACACACTTCAAGAATGATAAGCACAAAAAACTAAATATCACTAAGAAATCTCCAGCCAACCACCACCACAGGATTCTAAAAAATTGATTCAATCTTAATGCATTATGTAAAAAGAAGACTTTTAAAGAAACCAGGGACCACAACAAACTGAAATTTATTATTGTGTGTACTTTGTACAATCCAATAAGGAGGAAAATTTCCAACAACACTCAGTGCCCTACCAAACTGAGAAAGATTGCCCTTCAAAGATGGACCACACAATAAATAACCCCAAATCAACAAAAAAAGATGCTTAAGAAAGTGGCAGACAGTATCAAGAGAAAAAAAATTATTGAACCTAAACAAAAAAATATGCAATTCACACAACTTTTTACAAGGGACTTTAATGGGTGAATTGATTGTGCTACCAACCAAAGATAGCTGACGCATTGACAAGTATTAGTTGGCACTAATTCTAAGGTGGAGCTTTCAATATGCAGCGCAACTGTGTTTTCTAATACCAAACCCACGTAGTGTTAGAGCCAGCACAGTGTGAACCATTTTAATTAAAGTAAGCTTAAAAAATTTTCCAATGAAGAGGGATCAAACTTAGTTCTGCAAAAGGAAATAGCAGTAAGTCACACATCCTATTTGGGTGGCTTGTGATAAATTCATTACATTTCTAGGTTAGCACACCATGACAGAAACAGAGAAGTCTATGATATCTACAGCAGTTACAATTCAGACTTTAAACAACCACCTTAGCACCTTCATTTAACATTCAACATTGACAGCCCAGAAGAACAAAAAGAAAGAAGATAATACATCAAACAAAGAGAGAATAGTTACCTGAGAATTTGTGTAACTAACACCTTGTGAAAAAGAACCTTGATGAGCAAGCTGCATATTTTACAACAAAAGACACCAATATGAGATGTAAGTGTATTCCATACATATTTCTAGCAATGCAATCAATCATGACTTCCAGGCACGTGGTTGCATTTTACCTGAGCATTAGGATTCGGTTGAACATCTTTCTTAGCAGAGGTCTCTCCACCCTTGGCTGAGCCCTTGGTATCACCCTGAAATACCACATATTGAAGAACCGTAACATAGAGATGTGCACAAAGAGACTCAACACAAAAATTACAAAGCATAATAACTATTCAAGAATTGGATGAAAGATTCAAAATTACCTCCATCTGCAACATCCCCAATCCGTCCACGAGACAAAGCCATGATAAAAAAATTGCCAATCAGTACAAACCAGAAACGAACATTAGGAAAAATCCCAAAAAACCAAAAATAAAAACACGCCGTATACAAGCTTGTAGACAGGGGACCAGGCAAACATTTAAAGTAAAAAATTGAAATTTGTAAATTAAAATCACCTCTCGGTATCTTGTGAGGTAAATCTTCAAGGGATCGATATAATCCTCGAAACCAAGGGTAGCCATTGCCCAGAGCAAATCGTCCCCGTTAATAGTCTTTCTTTTCTCTCTCTGACACTTATCAGAGGCCCTACACAATTCAGCTGATTCAAAATTAAAGAACGTGATAACAGAAAAACGGAAGAAAATCAGAAAAAGAAAACACTAACTCGCTGGTGATGAAGCTGATGAACTCAGAAACGCACTCCTGAACAGTCTCTTTGGCGTCTTTGGCTATTTTCCCGTTAGCAGGGAGCGCCTTCTTCATGATGCGGCTTATGTTAGCGATGGGGAGGTACCTGTCCTGCTCGCGCACGTTAGAGCGGGGACTGTGGTCACCGCTCTCGTGGCTGCCGCCTCCCGGACTGGACGGACCGTCGGCCATGTTCGCCGGAACCCTGATTTGAGAGAGGAATAATCGGTGAAAAGCATGGCAAAATTGAAAAAAAGAAGAAACCCTAATTTGAGAGAAGGAGTTGAGAGTTGTTATGTTGGTGAAGAGAAATGTTAAGAATACCTGTGATGGTATGAATTAGTTTGTATTTGGCGCGAGATCGGTGAGGGAATCGGACGCTGGAGAAGAAAGCAAGGTGGTGACGATTGAGATTTAGATTGAAGCCTATCACCACCGTTCGTTTTCTTTTATTACACAACAACAACACAACAGACACTACCCTTACTTGCTTTTCGCTTCTTCCTCCACCTATAACATTTCTCTCTCTTCTCTCACTCTCGCTCTTTACTTCCCCTTTTTTTTCTTTTACGTAATTCTTTTGAAGATATAAAAATATAGAAAAACTTTATGAGTTAAAAATTAATGTATACCTAAATTAAAAATAATCAAATAAGTTATATAAAATATTATAAGTTTATTTTAATTTATAGAAAAATTAATTTTAGTTTTTTTTTCTTAGATAGTGTTTATAAAAGAATTGTTTGAACATGTTATAATATCTTTTCAAATATTTAATATAATTATATATTTAAATTTTGTGATTAAATTATAGTATGTGTCATTATCTGAGGAATCTGTGCCAAGATAAATAGAATTATATTTAATTGTTATTTTGATCCTTTCATTGTCACTTTCAAGTAAATATTATTTTCAAGTTTTCTAAAGCATTTTGCTTCCACTTTTGAAATGCGTAAATTTTGTCTTTTTTCTCATATTTATGTCGAAATTCAAACTGTACTGTCTGAGCGTGATAAAGTGATAGTAAAATGTGCTCTTTTTTTTCAAATAAACTTATTAAAAAAATGACCTAAATAAATTGTGAGAATATTTACCTAATTAAACATCTTCACTTGAAAAATCGGGTTTAGGGACTCAATTTCTGGTTAATGTTGTCGAATAGCTGAAAAAAAATGGTTGGAATTGGGTTGGTAGAGCCGAATTATGATTTTTTTTTAAATATAATTGGAAGATAATTTTGAAACAAAACTATAAAACAATTAGATAAGTTTATCAATGATAATATACTTAATATAATTATACAAACTGTATATAAAGTTAACATTTATTAAAAAAAAAATTAGGTCGTTGTTATCAATGCTTATTAATATTTCATTTAAATTTATGAGTACTGTTAATTATGAGTGATGATAAAAAAATTTTAAAATTATGTTAAAGTTATTTTAAAATATGAAATTTAAAATGTTGATTTAAATAATTATATAATGAACTAGAAATTTAAAATGGTTATTGGTTTAATTATATTTATATTTTTTTATATTAATAATTAACATCAGTAGTTTAAATGTAACTTAATATAAATTTATATTTGATTGAATTAATAATTTCTCAATTAGATTTATTAATAATATTTTCATGGTCCATGTGAGTTATTAAACTGGTAAATTTTAATTGTTACTGTAAAAATGTAGTCATTTCTTTTATTAATAATATAACGTTTTTGTAAAAAATATAAAAATGGAGAAGTATTATAAATATATTGATGGTGAAGAAGGAAAATGATAAGGATTTTTTGGTGAAATTTTGTGAAGTAAAAGAAGTTGATTGATGTATTTGTTAATAACCTGAGTTTTAAAAAAGTCATCGTGATTTGTATAGCTTTTATTCACTAACTCAAATATTACCAAGGACAATAATATTTATGAACAATGTTAATAATAATGTAACACAATAAATAAAATAAAAAATATTATTTTAATTGATGAGCAATCTAATGGATATGTATAGATGAAGTCTTAAGCTGTTAAGAGGTATATTTAATAAGAATTTTCAACTTCAATTGTATCTAAACCTGGGTAAAAAGTTTTATGAATATTAGCTTTAGTTAGAATTAAATAAAATGTAATATAAAAAAAGGAGGATATATTTATTCTTGTTATTTTTATATATATTAATTTGTGTATTAATTTCAAATAATGTATAGTTTTTAGTTAACTTGATTGGGTTTCATTAATCATATTATCATTGTCAAGATACAAGCTAGTATGGTTTAAACTTCAGTTATTCTTATTAAAATAATTCAATAATTATTTGGATATAATTATTTTTGACTAAAAATACAATTATTATTTGAAATGCAATAATTATTGACTAAAACTTTGAGTATTGTTTTAAACATCACTCTTAACTAACACATGAGTATGGTTTAGAATGTAATCACTTATGACCAACTACCTGGATATTATTTTAGAATGAAATCACTTCACATTAAATAATTGAGTATTATTTTAAGTAAAATTATTTTTGACTAAACCATTGAATATTATAGAAGCTCAATTACTTATAAATAAACACAAAGATTATCAAGAAAATCATAAGAAAGATTGCATGGTTACTAACCAAAGTAGGATACCATTCTAAAATCAATACAAAATGATAAACATTATTTTAGGTTAGTCTCAAACAACAACAATGTACTTTTTTTACAAATACAATGCTAAAAATTACTTAAGATTACATAAACTTGTTCTTGTTGTTATTGTAAGATTTTCATCCACCTTTATTCTTGACAAAAAAGTTATATAATTATTTGAAGGAAATAATGTTGCAAACCATTTAGAACAGTTAGGAGACTAGTTAAAGTTCTTATTCCAGTATTTAAATATTTATTTTAAATTATTACAAATTTTAATATTAATTTATTAAAATTATTTAGATTCATAAATTTGAATTAATAATACTAATTATTAAATATTAGTAATAGCTAACTTTTCTAAAATTTATAAATTTATTAACAATAAAAATATCTACTCACAATTTAATTAATATTAATTAATTCAGTTTAATAATTTATATAAATTTGATCAAATAAATATTTTAAAAATACTTGATCATTTTCTATAAATGTTTAAGTAACAGGAAATAAAACATTAAAATTCGAGTATCGAGAATCTCAGTTTCGACCAGTTTTCCAACAATTTAGAATGAATATGAACTACATATTTGAATCTGGTTATTTAATGTCAATAGGAAACTAATATAGTTAAATAAATAAATTCACAAATAATTTATTTGGGGAGTTTTTCTTAAATAGGTTTATTGGAGAAAGAAATGGTAAAAGGTGTACTTTAAAAAATAAGCTTTTAAAAAATAGATGAAGTTGCTTAATTGGACACGTGTTGAGACTGTGTAGTGTACTCGGAGACCCTCTGTGTCTTTTCCTGCTTGTGCAGACCCTTCTTTAATGCTATTGGAAGTAAAATACAACATCTTATATTTTTTTGTTATTTTTTAATTAAATAAATTTATTGTTTAATAAATAAAAATTAATTTATGTAAATAAAATAAGAATAAAATATTTTTATTCTAAAATAAGTAAATACTTATTTTTTAAAAAATAACAGTTATATATTTTTTAATATTATTTTTGTAAAACTATAAGTATATATATTTTAAATTAACTTTTTTTATCTTTTATTTCGTTACTCATAAAATTATATATATTTTAATATAATAAAAATATAAATATACATACACTTCTTTTTCTAATAGTTATGATTATTATTTACTCTCAAAACAAAACTCTTATTAATTATGATGTATAGCAGTGTAGGTTCTACTATCCGTAGCCCCGTCAGTTGGGCCAGAAGGAGTGGGGCCAGTTGGCTGCTGCGCTTTTTATTTTAAAATATTTACAGGTGTAAAAAAATTTAATTAAGAAAATGTATTTTTATTTTTGAAGTATAAGTATAATAATATTATAAGTTTAATCATTCATACTTATAAATCAAATTTCATTTATTAATTAATAATTATAATAAAATAACTTTAACGTAACTGTGTTTTTAAAAATTACACACATATAAACTATCTACCTAATCCACCAACTATTCCTATTAGACATGGTAGGTCAAAAATAATGACAAGGTTATGCCATAAAAAGTAAACATATATAATTGGTGGAAGTTCTCACCAAAAAATAATTTGTAACAAAAAGTAATGTTATATCTCTTAAGCATGACTGAATCTTCACTACTACTTAGTTAGAATACTGCTATAGAGCAAATTTTCCATAATCCTTTTTCCAGGTGCTATGCAAACAGACAAATCCAGAAGGGAAGGGTAATTCAATGTATACATGCCATCGGTGCTTACAAAGGTAGAACACATTAGCTGCAGTATACATAGATTGTTCATTTGGTTGGTAGGGTGCACCACATTAAACCAACCCACATTTGAACAATCCCTCTCCACACACACAGAAGGAAAGAAAGAAAAAAAATCATAGGGGAGAGA
Organism: Phaseolus vulgaris; assembly: GCF_000499845.2. NCBI lineage: Eukaryota > Viridiplantae > Streptophyta > Magnoliopsida > Fabales > Fabaceae > Phaseolus > Phaseolus vulgaris. Next base: position 43,122,893 of record NC_023759.2, on the reverse strand, counting down.
ATTAAAAAAAAGGAAAACTTCTTTTTGGTTACAAAAGAGATCTATCTTGCTGTTGGCTGTGCAACTGATTCATCAATTGACAGGTAACTCTCAGTTCCAACTAGATCAATTGAACCCATGTTCAAGGAAGAGTGAAAAGAATTTTTTGACAAATCATCTGAATTACCTTCTCTTAATGCTTCTGCCTGTCTTTCAATAGATATGGCATCTTGGACCTCCTTTAGAACTTCTGAAATAGATGGCCGCATATGTCCATGGGGCTGAACACACATCAATGCTTTCTCTGCTATTTTCCACATTGATTGTAGGTCATATTCATTGTGCAACAACGGATCGATTATACCTTGTATATCTCCACTCTCAATGTGTAATTTTGCCTGTGAAAATTTGATGAGGCAACCAAATTTAGTTGATAGTTCATTTCCTCATAAATTTACAAACATTTTTTGCTTGTTAATATTATGATTTACTTTTTTCAGTGTTGCAAATTAAATACTACACAGATCATTTGAGTGAAAAAAAATAAAATACAAAGGATCGGATTTTACACTCCAAAAATTCTATTTATGCATAGAATTAAAAACCTACCCATTGGACTATGTTTCGGCAATTTACACCAAAGCTTTCATTTGATATTGCTTCTTGACCAGACATTAGTTCAAGGAGAATTACACCAAAACTATAAACATCACTCTTGTCTGTCAGCTGTTGGGAAATATAGTACCTGTCAAAGAAAAGGTTAGTCATCCAACCAAAATCAAGAAACAATAAACTTAATTAGTTTGCTCGAACACACAAATTCACTGAAAATAGACAAAGGCCTTACTCAGGATCCAGATATCCTACTGTTCCCCGAACTATGCTTGAAACATGGGAGACTCCATCAACAGCAAGTTTTGAAAGACCGAAATCAGAAACCTTGGCTCTCATGTGCTTGTCGAGAAGAATATTGCTGCTTTTTAAGTCTCTATGGATAACAACAGGAACGCAACCCGTATGAAGATATTCAATCCCTTAACAACCATGAGAATAATACATTTAGTATCATGTGATTGATCATAAGAGAAGGGACATTTCAATCACAAAAATTAGAGGAAAAGTAGTTTTATATTCTAAAAGCATTAGCTTAGCATTTCACAAGGGTAAACCTTTGGCAGCATCTTCAGCAATCTCAAGACGCTTAATCCAATTGATACTCCTTCCATTCGCTAATGGGCCTACAAGAAAATATTAGACACAAGTGAACATATGGATTTCTGCTCCTTGATATAAGTCATGCAAGCTTACCATAAAGATGTTCCTTGAGAGTGCCATTATGCATGAACTCATAGACAAGCATACTATTCTCTTCATCTCGACAATAACCAAGCAGCTGTACCAAATTTCTATGATGTATTCTTGAAAGAAGAGTTACCTGGTTCAAAGGAAAACATTATACCAATTACAATAGAATTTGTAAGAAAGTTGCAACTAATATGTGTATTTAATGCTTTATTTAGAACAAAAAAAGAAAGGCTGACAAGAAGATTGAAAATTTACTATACTTTTATTCAGATGTCAAATAAAAAATCACAAGAGAAAATTATGAGAAAACTGAAGACTACAAATTCACCTGTTAAATAATTATTTAAAAATATCACAACCTCATTTTTTTTTTATTTTCTCTCCACTCTTTCTTTGGAGAGGTAAGATTATATGGAATGGAAGTAATGTAAAGTGCTCTCCCCATTTTGTTTGATTCCATTATCGTATGTCATCAGACTTTCAACCTTAATTTTATTCCTCCTTTGTCAATTCTTTTCCTCTCATCAACCCCAACAAACTTAAAGAGACCATTCTAAAATCATTGATGAATTTACGCAGAAAACTAGAAGTTTAACAGAATATATTCTGGGCACCAAATAAATTCATGATACTACTTTGTTCCAGTCCATAAGCCAAAGCTCTGTAAGGCAGATCTAGTTTAGAATAGCATTTTAGAAATGTTTGGTAATATTAATGAATGCCTCTTCAACAGCTTGTATCAATAATTGGCCTGCCAACAGTCGGCCTCAGATGATAACTACCAAAGAGATGCTGCAAGTTTCTGCAAGGGCAACTTTCTTCTTCAATGTAATTTTACATAAGTTTTTTTTTTCATTTATTTATTTTTAAATAAACTGTTTTAAGAAGATTACTGTATGAGAAGCAGCCAGTATATCCATTAATTTAATTCTTTTAAATTAGATAAAAAAACCTTTCCTCTAATTAGAACGCAGCCAATTTATACTTATCAAGGGATTGCAGCAAGAACTTTCTGTTGGTCCATGCATTATTTCAATTGTTGATAAATCTGTTTTACATCCATGATACAAAGCAAAAGCCAAAAGATCATACCATGACACAGAAGCAAAACAATAAGGGGCAGAGTAATGCTAGAATACCTATAGAGGTTAATTAAAAGTAGGTTACCTCATTGGAGAACTCTCGCTTGCCTTGATAGGAATTACTGGTTAAAACTTTAACTGCTATCTCTTTTCCATCTTTTAGCTTCCCATAGTAGACAACTCCAAAGCCACCAGCACCAATTTTTTTCTCGAAGTTATTTGTAGCATTTTCAATTTCAGAAAAAATGAAGCAGTGAGCAGCTTCTGCAGGATCATCGTTCTTCCAAGAAGCCAGCCTTTGAGCAGGGAGAGAATCAACTCGGTCTATGAAGAGTGTAAATATATAAATCATGATCTATCATTTCAAATATCTAACGGACAGAATAAATGGCCTTGTGTAGATTCTACCTTTCTGATAATATTTTTTCTTGCCCTTACGCATAAACATGCAAGATATAACAGTAGCCAAAAGTAGAACAGAAGCCCCAACTGATGAACCAATAATAACGTACATGTGCCCCTTTATTTTACTTTCTCTGTGAAGATTGAGGTTTCCAGAGTAGCTGTTGAGGATGACAGGAAAAACGTAGAGGTATCAAATATAAAGAGAGAATTATAATATTTGCAATAGAAGAATAAAGGATTTGCTACGCTATAAAAAATATATTATTAACTAGAGATGCATTCCAAAGGGATACAAAATCAAAGCATATCAAGTTAAACTTGAAATAGAATGTAGCATTCAACATTTACTAAGATCAGCTGACAGATACTAAACTGTTTATCTAAGCAATCAAAGCAACATGATATCCAGCTGAAAGTCAGAAACCAACAGATTAAATGAAAAATATCTAAAGAAAAAGGACCAATGTAAATATGAAAGAGAAAACAAGTTGGTGAAGAAAGTGTATTTGGGTATTAGTACATTTACATATCAGAAGTAATCATTGGTATAAAGCAATATATTAATAAAAATAAAAGGCACTAAAATCAAATCTTTCTCCTGAATAGTCTCATAATTGATCAAACCTAGATTGTTACTTTTTTCTAGTTATAAAGCAGCCAAGTTCATTTCATATTATAACAGATATTAACACATTCCATAAACCGGATACAGGTGAACATATAAAAGAAAATAGTTAACAGGTAGGAAAATTCATCAATTATCCAATAAGATGAAAACTGCCATTATTTCCCTCCATTTTCTTATATGGTAATGCTGAACGGTCTTATCTAAAGTTAGAAAGTTAAAATTGAACTCACTTCAAAACCAAATCCTTACTAAGAAGATCTGATGGTATCGTTCCAGATAACATGTTATTTTGCACAAACCTGCAAATGTCATAAGCATTACCTGAATTTCATCAAAAATTAAAAAATGAAACATAAAAACAAAGCATCATAACTTAAGTATTATTTTTAAACGTGACTTAGTCTCTAGGGTCATCAACAAAATGATACTCATTTTTATTGGAGATATATATTTCATTTAAGACCATAATTAGATCTATCAGAATATCTTAAGTCCAGATAGCTTACAGTTCCTTCAGGCTTGGAAGATTCACTAAAGATGTTGGGAGCACACCTGTCAATTGATTGTTTTCTAGATGACTGCAAAAGAAAAAGGCTACAGTTAACTAACTACTACATAACATGACAAAAGGAAGGAAGATAGCAATTATTACATGATCTTTAAGTCCATGCACCCAGTAAAATCAGGTAATGGACCAGTCAACATATTTCCATCAAGCCATCTGCATCCGAGAATTAAATCATATCAATACCACGATACAAGTTTAAAGGACCAAACATGAGACATTGACAACCCAGTCCAGAAATATTAGAAATTAAGATGAAACTTACAGTTCAATCAAACCAACCAATTTGGTGATATCCAAAGGAATATTCCCAGTCAAGTTTCTATTGGATAACAGGCTGTCACCATCACGATAAAAAAGTTACTATTACAAGATCAATTATACTTCTCTTTTAAGTGTTAAAAGATATATAGTGGAATTCTTTATGTGAAGCAAACTGCATTTTTCCTTTCCCTTTTATTTTTTTGCAATAGAGATAATCCACAGGCCAAATTAAAACCATAAAAAAGATTAACCTTTACATTGAGACTATTCTTGGTTGTGGATCAGAGTTACATCGAACCCATGACCACGGAACAGGTAGACATGGATCACCACCTTCTTTGGCCCAGTCTGCTGCAGAGTAGTGCGAAAGTACACTGGAAATAGTTGCACCTGCAAATCATTCAATCCACACAGTACATATATTACAATTTTCTTATGCTCTAAACAAGACCTAACCAATAGCACTTGCATTACAACAGACATGCTTATTAAAGAATCCCTTAAGACAGTTGTAAGTTAGTAAAAAAACACATCATCCAGTAACGTAGCCTCTTATTAAGGGACTCACCATCTAGAGAACCATCATTTTTCTCCAAATACATGTTTATCTCCATGGCGTTTAGGAGAGGTCCCCTAGAGGAATCGTATGTCTTGCCAAATCTAAAAGAGAGCACAAAAGGTAGGGATATATTGGTAAATCCTGGTTCATAAAGACGATATTTCCCTTGAGCGTTTTCTTCAATATTCACAACTGCCTTGCTAAGATCAGGCTGGCCTGGAAGTACTAGCCTGAATTTTCTGGACTCATTGGGACCCAGATCTTCGATCTCTGCAAAATAGGTGAATGCCCAACCAGTACCAGGAAAACCATCCAAGTTTAATCGGTAAGTTAGAGATCCATTAGTACCCACTACAGCTGTCTGCATCACTTTCACTGGTGGCATTTCATCTCTGTTAACATCAATTGGTGCTTCTGTAGAAATTTTTTCGGTTCCGGCAGCAACATCAACAAGATAATTAGCTTTCTTCACTGAATCCGACTCCCAAATTCTATCAAAAGGGTCATCAGGATACCTGAAATGGCATTATAAACTTAATAAACCACAGGAAACTGTTCTAAAAAACGCAAAATAAGATAGTCACTGCACATCTAATCAAGTACATAGTTGGAGAAAGAATTTATAAAAAAGTTCTTTGTCATGAAGAGTTGAAGGCAATTACAGTCAATTCATATCTAAGATTTAAATCCGTGGGTTTAAATTTTTTTCAAGTACTTGGAATAACATGGTTCATTAATTGATCATCTAATACACACTGAGTCCATCAAAATTAATCCAAATCGACACACACTTAACAAAAAAATCATTAGAAATATTAACTTGTACCATAACATATTATGAAGTAGCATGTAGAATGACTTAAGGTACCTAATTGGAGCATCACTTTCTGCACCAAAATTTATCCTTGCAGAGACACTGAGGTAAAAGTGTTCCTCAAATTCTGTATAATAAACTGAACCATTGAATTGGCGAAGTTCAAGCGTAGAGATGAATGGTTGTCCGGTTGTTGCATTTGATAAGCAAACACTCACTGTAGGACTTGAAGCCAAAAATATAAGCTCTCTCGTTTCTATACTGTTGGCATCCGATATAACAATGGTAGACCAGTCAGTAGCCCCAACAGAAATGTCAAATTTTGGATACACATTGTTATTGTCAAAGTTCCCATACAAGAAAGAGGCCCTGAGTAGATACCTCGTCCTACTCACAACATCAAGTGTGTAACAGTATTTCCTCGAATCAGCAGGAAAGTGTCGAAGTGTCGTGTATTGCTTCCGTGTCTCATTTGCAACCGATATAGTACTTGTTTGTCCATAAGTAAGCTTATCATCAGGAGTCCACTGAAGACCAATATCATCGGTGAATTTTGTTGTACCTCCACAGTCCAAACTTACAAAACCTGCTTAAGATGACAATTTTTGTTATTCATTACAACCTAGATGATTCAGATTAATTCCAAACTCTCAGCACACTAATTGAATAACAAAACAAAACAGATAAAATACACTTCACTGAAAATCCAAGACATTAATTGCCAGTAAAAATAAAAATCAGAGCAATTAAAAGTTCAAACATAAAAAATTTCTGAACAACAAAACATTAGAAGAAGCTTAAAAAAAACAACAGGATATAAACATTCATTAAACTATCATGAAACTTAGTCTGAACCGATCTCATATCCAACTGAACCAGTATGAATCAACATCACTTATACTTAGATCTTAGTCTTTGTATGCAATCCAGTTTATTGTTTACGCATGCTTCACAAAAGCTTCAATAATCACAATTATCTCTCTAAAACAAGAGGTAAAAAGGTATTTTGCTCCGCAGGATTTGGAGAATAAACCGAAAATACATTATTTATTTCAGAAAAATAATGATAAGAGAAACCGCTAAGGAGTTCTTAGACCTGACATTCTGATAAAAAATAAAAAAAGCATAGGGCACAGCACAGAGACTAAAACAAAAGGCAGAAATATTAACAAAAGGAATAGTGGTGGCAGGTAACACAAAACTAAGAGAACTAGTAAAACAAAACATGATTTGCATCGTATATAAAGGTAGTGGAGTAGAAAAGGCTTGGGGTTGAGTAAAGAAAACCAGAGAGTAAAATGAAGAAAGAAATATACCTTGCATAATCTGAGCAGAAGAAGAAGGTGAGAGGTGTAGGAATGAGAGTAGAAAAGTGAGAAAGGAGAGAAAGGGTAAAGTACTCTCCATTTTCTACGATGTGAGGCTTTGCTGAGATGAAACCATGAAAAATGGCTGAACTGAAGAAAGTGAGAGTCTCAAAGTTTCGACTCTACTCAGAATCATGATAGAAGTTGGTATCTTTTTCCTGTTGCTCGCACTCTTCTACACTAAATACTGTACCAAAAAGACCTGCGTGATATTTAAAAAATCATTTATTTTCCATTATATAATTTTTAGGGTAGCTATTATAAATTTATGCCATAATACATAACTGATTGAGTGATTATACTATCCCCATATTTTAATGAAATTTTAAGAAAAAAAAACTATAAATAAAATAAGTGTCAAAATTGAATTTTTAAAACGCCGAAATTCTTTTGATGTGGTAAAAAATGTTTTTATTTATTAGAATTTAATTACTTAATGCATCTTGAATATGCCATATCTCTTAATCATATTATTCATATCAAAGCATATTCCTCCTACATATTTGGAAACAAAGAATACATTCATTAAGAGATGCTTAGAAGTTGTTTTAGATTCGTTCAAGCAATTTTTCATAAGAGAGGTATCATAGAACACTCTTTAAAATATATATTAATTTTTCATTGCCTCTCCTAAGAATATATAAGTTGTTTCTCCAAGCAACTCAACCTTAGAAATAAAAAATATATTTTCTTCATTAAAAAAAAATATTATGTAACATAACTAAATCTAAATTAATATATATATATATATATATATATATTGTGAGTAAAATAGAGTTTATTGGAATTAATTTTTAAAAAAAATTAAGGGTAAATTTCTTAGTAATGATACAATAGTATAAGAACCACAAATTAAACGAAAGATGAAACAACTTGTTGATTCTATTAGTTAAGAATAGTTTAAGATATAATATGATACGATATGTTAAAGAATAAGATAAAATTACAACTAAATAAGAATATATAAAACATTAATTATATATAATATTTAATTTGTATTATGAGAAATATATGAAAGTGAAAATAATAATAATAATAATAAAATGATGATAATAGTAACAATAACATTAGTGTTGGTGATAATAATGATAATGAGTATGAGTGTTAAGGTGATGGTTATTGTAAAATATAGAATGGTAGTCATGACAACAATTATAAAACGATAAATAACATAAAAATAATAATAATATTCATTACTTTTATTATTATAGTGGTATAATGGTGGTAATAGAGACATATGAAAATAAAAATAATAATAAAATAATGATAATAATAAGGGTGACATTAATGTAAAAATAACAATATTAAAATAATAATAATAATAATAAGGATGATATTAATGTAAATATAATAATAAAATAATGATAATAATAAGGGTGATATTAATGTTGATGATAATAGGAATAATAATAATGAGTAATAGTGTTAATGTGATGATTGTTGTAACATACACTATGTACACTGGTAGTTACGAAAACAATTGTGAAACGATAAATAGCATAAAGATAATAATAATAATAATAATAATAAAAAATTATTATATTATAATGATTTTTAGTGATATGAGATTATAAAGAATACCTATTAATTATCTTATCCTAATATTTTCTAACCCCAAAACAGTTAATTACAAAAATATAAGACATGTATCTCATACTCATGATATTATATCTTGGTCACCAAACATATTACAAACTCATCTCATGACAAAAAATAAAGACTTGTAAATCATTATTCTTAGAATTGAATCGATAACTAATTCCCTATTTAATTTGGTTGTAATAAAAAGTCAAATTATGTACAAAACTGATATTCAACCAATGAGACCGATGTAAAATTAGTTCAAAAACTAGTTAAATTAGTTCAACAAAAAGATGATAATAAATTAGAATTTCTTTTCTTAAAAAATGAAAAATAACCTAAAACATTATTATTTTTTATTCCATTTATAAAGTTGTCATTATTAACAAATATTATGTTTTCCCATTATTATTAACTATTATTTAATGAATGAAATCTTTTTTTTTATGCTCTGTTTACAAAATTCATTATATACTTATATATTATATCATTTGATTCGGTGACATAAATACTATAAAAAAATACAATTAAGTTAACAAAGTGATATATTTTAACAATAATAAACTTAAATTAATAATAAATTCAAAATATATTTAAAATTAATAATAATAATAATAATAAATTTATTAAATCATTAGTTTGTATATATAATATTAAAAATATTATTATCAATTGAAATTATTAAATTAATATTTTAATTTATTAAATTATATTCATATATTTTAATTAAAATACCTTTTTAAAAGGAAAATTAGATTATAATTTTGTATTCAAAAGGAGTTGGGTTTCATAGTTTTCTAGTGATATATATATATATATAAACAAAATTCTAGAATTTAAATATAAAAATCAAATTCCAAACTGAAAAAACTTAATGAGTTTTTTTTAATTCAAAATATTTATTTTAAAAAGTATTATTTTGAATGCTTTTAGTTTTTCCTATAGATGTTCAGATTTTTAACTTAAATTTTAGTTAAATTTGTTGGACATATTAAGGAATATATGATTGTATTGTATCATTAATTAAAGTGAAATACAAAGATCTTCTTAACTAAATGAAAAGAATTTTTTCATCAACTATGCACAAACTGACATAGCATAAGCACACCCTTCTCCGCTGTAGATAATAGTGGTCTTGCTAGATTGACCATGAAATGTTGGAAAACATTGATGAAAATAATGAATACTCATAAGATAAACTCGAATGAGAATATGACGAGTAAGTGTAGTACTATTCTATGGATAATTGACATTGGAGCACCTAATCTTGTGAAAGAAAATTTGAAGAGTATATTCTAGTTGCATGATATTAATATAGTAATATTTTTAATTTTATCCATACTTAATAAAATACAAAACAATCAGTAACTAATTAACATATGAATATATATAACTATATTAAGAAGTGTATCTCAACAAGATATCCTCTTCATAAGGATTTTAATAAATACATAACAGTTTAAAAAATAAATAAAACAAAGCATTCAAAATAAAGTCATCTCATGTTTCAGCTGCTCACTGAGAAGTTGTATTACCTACAACTTCATCTGCTCCTATGAAAAAACACAATCATCATAGATAAAGAAAACAAAACACAACAAACAATAGGGTAAGTTAGCTATAAAATAATTCTATAAAGTTTCAATTTCAATTTATCAAACATAATTCATCAAGTCTCATAAAATTTCTCAAACCATCAAGTGTTTATCATTAATCATCATTCACATTTATCTTGTCAAAATTCTACTAACCAACATACTTACACACTTGACTCTACTTTCGGAAGACTCGTGCGTTGATTTAGACTCAGATATCTGCATCTGTCATATTATCTCATTGTGAAATTCACACAATTATGCGCATAAATAATATCAATATCATCTCTCTTAGTATGACAATGTTAACTCATAATAGGTCAAATTAGTTATCTTTCAAACAACTTACTCATTCATATGAACCTTCTTCGACTCTCACCACTTGAATAACTTTATCTATATGATTCCATTATCTTAGGAGTGTCAGGATATCTCCTTCTAGACAAATCCCTAATCAACGCACATCCTAAACAATCTTAACACAGTATTTTCTTTCCTGAAAATATTATGTCTTGATTAAAATCATATTCCACATCTCACAATATCCAAAATCACACAATTAAATCATACCAAAACTTAGAATTTCATTTAACTCATAATTTTATAAAACTACACATTACATTGGCAGTTCCAGCTCATCATCATACAAACACTTTCATTGAGTCACTTAGTTATTATGTCAATCTATACATATATATGATTTCTAAACCAAAATCATTTAAAATCAAACAATCAATTATCATCAAACATTTCATTTTAATTAATTCAACAAACTATTCAAATATATCCATTAACTCGTTCAATTCCAAACTCATACATTCTACAACATCTATTATATCTACAATTTCACATTTCAATCTCAAACAAATTTCATTTCCATTCTCAATCAAAAACACTTCCAGTTCTCAAAAAAGACAATCTTGCAAGTAAAATTTGAGACTGGTGACCATGTCACCTCCACATCCAAATCTTTTAACCTAGGATTCAATTGAAAAAAATAAGACTAGCTTCCCTTCCCTTTACTTGAGCAAATGCTCACTTAAAGCTCAAATTCTACCAAAAGCTTGAGAGTAGTTTAACCTGCACCGTAGAGTTCTAATCAACAATCTAACTATATTACCAAGACTCTGAGCTAGCAGAGATTAGTCCTGAAGCTAAAAGAGTCACATGCAAAAAAACTAGATTGCAACAAACCTACAAGTTCAAAATTTGACTCAAAGAGAAGAGCAAAAATGAACTTACTCTATGAGAGATTTTGATGGGGTAGTCTTTTACTCTTTGCAGCCAGAAGTCTAATGGTGTACTTCGATCGTCAAAATGATGAGCGAAGATATCAGAATCTTAGAGAGAAGTGAGAGGAAAGGAAAAAAAAAACTTATAGAGAAATGGTTGTTCTCTTAAAATAAACCTGAATAACTAAATAATCTATTTATATATTATTTTCATTTTAATAATGAAATATTCAGGTGTCATTTAAAATATACCACTTCTAATCTAAGGTTATTTTTTAATCCTTATAGACACTATCCCAATTGAACACTTAAGAGTGTTTGAATATTTTTTTATGCTAAATAACCAAGGAAAAAAAAATAAGTTTCTAATAGAAGTAGAAAATGTGTTTTTGTTGGGTAACCATATGATAGGAAACTATCATAACATTCTTTTTAATGGTGATGGTCTCACACAAGAAATTCTTGTACAATGAAGTAATTGTTAACTCTTTTAACAAAAATATAAAATATTGAATTATTGAACAATGTCTAAGATGATGAACCAATAAACATGTTTAAAAACAATCTTGAATAAAAAATAGGAGTCATTGTCTAAGATAGATGAAGACACAATTATATATGCACTTAGTTCTAATGTATTATATATGCAGACTTGCACATGAAAAAAATACTAAAGTAAAATAATTTTAAATTAAAAAATAATTAATTATTATATTAACTAAATTAAAAAAACTTAAAAAATGATATCTAAACTATTTTTTATTATTAATAAATACTTTTTAAATATTAATATTATGAAAGAGTGGACTTTAAGTCTAAGTCAAGTGGACTTTAAATCTAACTCAACCCCATAAAATCGGCTCACAGGGTTGAGGTTTGCACCCACTTATACACAATGAAAGGCTCTAATTTTTAGTCGATGTGACTCTTTTAATTTTTAAAATAGTATATAATTTAGTTAATATAGTAATTATTATATTTTATTTTTAAAATTTATTTTTATTTAATATATTTTTAGGAATAAAATAGACTTTTATATGTAATGAGACTGATGTAGTTATGACAGAGGGACACGGAGCAAAGCAACCCTCCACTCAGTTTCATATATATTTAACCGATTTAGATTTTTATCTAAAAAATTGTTGAACATATCGAAAAATATATGATTGTAATAGTAACTACCTTTTTGAAATTAGATTTAGCCAAAATTTATTTGATACTAATTTATGTTGATTTAAAAATCTGTTAGGAATTATTTTAAGAATAAACATCATACACAACTAACACAACATATAAATACAATATACAATTTTGCTCATTAAAGAAAAATATAAAACTAAACCCAAGAACTTATAATTTATAAAAACGTGTTTTATATTATTATTGATTAGTTATTTTTTGCTTCACACACTATAGGCTTTCAAAATCTGAAAACAACTATTAAATAATCAATTATTACCTCAACATGTTTCAACTATAGTCTTTTTATATATAATATAATAATATAAACATTAATGTAGAGTTTATAAATGAAAGAGTTTTTCTCACAAACTCTGCTCCCAAACAAACTCATAGAAGTGAAAAAGAAAAGCACTAAGATGAAGGAGAAAGTGTGAGTGTGAAGGTTGACTTATGAAACATCCAGCGATGAATATCACTCACTGTTATGTCAATGTCATAATGAGAGGATGGAAGAACAGCAACAAAACATCCCATGCTGTCAACACTAAACCTAATATGCTTTTATTAGTCAATTTCTACTCAAATTGTCCTCATAAAATGTTATATATATATATGCATGTGAGAGATTTTTATTTCTATTTATAAGCAAATTAATTATTTTAGGAATATTTTATATATATATGTAAACAATATTTTTACTTTCCTCTATTATGCATGAAAAAGTGAATATATTATTTATATAGCACCTTAGAGTAATAATGTATAACAAAAATCGTTACATTCAGTAAAAAGAAAATACAACTATTTCCATAGAGGTCAACATCACTGCGTCAAACATGCTTATAAACTTAACTCTTAAGTAATGACGATTAATTTAAGACGTAACTAAAAGTATGTGACTTTTTCATTGCACTATTGTACTTTTCATTGTTAGATTGAGTCAATGAACACGATTCTTGCATTAAAATTAAAACAAAGGACAAACTAAGATTATATAATTATTTTTCAACAAAATACTTTCATAATTATTATTCTGTAGATTTGTATCTTTATATATTTCCCAATCTCTATGATTTCAAAAAATAATTCTGGTTATAGTGGTACAATATTTAGTTACTATAAAAATAAGATAGAATTAAAATATATAAATAAGGAATAATAATTGTGAGTTTATGAGCAATTTTCCAATTTATGAGATTAAAATGTACTCAAACTTAAATTTATTTTTTAACAAAATTCATGGTGATTGTGTGGAAGTTGAAAGACTAATACAAAGCTACGGAAAAGAAAGGAAGAATTATTTATTCTCTTAGAACTCATTACACGAATATAAAAGTAATTGGTTTCTATACAACTACATAGCTATCTTTTAACAGAACATAATTACTTATATATAATTAACTATTTCTTCTCTTACTAAATTATCTACCCTTATCTTATAATATACTTAAATACTTAATTCTCTATTTTTATCTTCTACTAAAGTAGTATATAACTATTATATAAGGTGTGCTTCTACTACTAGATAGTCTAATTTCATCTTATATTAAGATAATTTATTGTTATTAGACCGTCTATTCTTATATTCTATATTTTACTATAGTACAACTACAAATACAATCTTATATACTAAGAGTTTTCCTTAAGTTAAGGAATGTATATTGGACATTTTTAACTTTAATTGTAAATTATGAAATGAGAAAGGAGATAATTTTTTCATGAATAGATCTACAAGTTGATTGACTACATAAATAAGGAAAAATTTAATCAAGTTTGAAAGCAATATTTTGTGCACAATGTCACAGTCAAATTATATGTTCCTGGATGAAGAATCTCGGACGAGGTTCTTTTAAGGTTACTTTGACCTCAAAATGTTTTGGATGATTAAGCTCTCAATGATGTTTTGGATTGAACTTATGTCTGATGATGTTCTCTTGCAAAATGTTTTATACACACATTAAAATTTTAGTCCTTGGTTCTCTAAAGTTTGGAATTCATTTACTCCTTACGGAAACTTATTTAGAATCATCTTCTTTGGATGTTAATATACAAAAAAAAAATCAAGATCTTAATTGTCTTGTATTTGTTCCTTATCTTCTTAACATCAAGAAATTGTTCAACATCTTTTCATTAATTATAGTGTTGTTATACATTTATGGGATTGTTCGGTTCATTCCTCCGTGAAGAGATTGTTGCTAAAGCAAACTCATCAAATTTTGATATTATTAAGTTGTAAGCATCATTCTAAAACCACTTGGTTGGTTATCAATTTTTTTTATTATTGTTACTCCCTTCATTTTCTATTACTATATATTATTGATGTTTGCACTTTGAATAGATTTTTCCAATTGATTTCATGGAAAATATTTATCTGTTTTTTTTAGCCTTCTTCCACTATGTGATCTATAATGCTACATTGAAAACTATTTTTTCCCAATAACTTCTACCTATGTGATTTTCCTTTCCACAATAGCTATAAGAACTCAAATGAGGCAATGTACTAGTTGCATTAATCACATTACTAAGCATATATGAGTTTAGAATTTGTCTTTCAAACGTAGAAAAAAACACCTTATAGTAAGGTAAGGGAACCATCAAGAGATTCTAAATCTAACATTGAAATATATTGTTCATTTATTTCTCTTGTAAATTGCACAACTCAATCTTGAATTTTTCTTTGCATAACATCACTAACTGCATTATAAGTATACTTAGTTAGACAAGTACATAGAATGTGTGATTTATAACTCTCTAAAGTGTTATGTAATTGTAGAATCACCTTGCTTGATATAACTATTGTAAATTATAAATTCTTAGTAAATTTTTTGTAAGTATTGTGAGCTGAAATTGTTTCAAATGTATATTGTATTAAGTGATGTTTTGTCTAGAGGGAGGTTGACACAAAATGAACTAACCATGAAACTACCTCTTTCAAGCTAAAAAGACGTGATTCAATGCAAACTTACAGGTATTTTCATAAAAAAAACACTCTACCTTATATTATTCTTTGCACTAAACTCAATGAGTGTTGTTCTACTTCATGAATTGTAATTTATGGGATCAAGAATGAAAGAAATCAACGGTATAATAAGATTTTCACTAGATAGTATGAACTATGAATATTTTGAATAATCTTAATTTTCATTTATGATGATAAAAGATAAAAAGATAAAAAATTGATCTGAAAAGAAACCAAGATCACACTATGTGTAAGAGAGCTTTGAAAAGCTATACAACAATATTTTACAGGAAAAAAACAAGGTACATAACTAAGTACTTATTCTACCAGATTTTTCAATAGTGGATCATCTTGTCATCTTCTGCTCATATAGTCTATATTTAGAGAACTACCTACTCTCATTTTCTATTAAGAAAATAATTAAATAAAAATTAATTTTAGAGACTAAAATAATTAGTTGCTATATTCATTAAATTAGAGACTAATTTATAAATTAAAAAAATTATTAGTATCTAAAGTAATTTTTATTATTAATAAAAAATTATAAAGTAGTTTCTAAATTGTATATAATCATTAACTACCAACTTTTTAGCAACTAACTATTTTATATTCTAAATTAGTCTCTATTAGTCTTTTAAAGACTAATTTATAATCTAAAATATTAGTAGTTAAAATTTTGGTAACTAATTTAGATACCAATTTATAAACCATTTTATAATTTTTTATTAATAATAGAAATAACTTTAGATGCTAATAGTTTTTTAGTCTCTAAAATAATATCTAATTTAGTTTATATAATGACTAATTATTTTTTATCTCTAAATTTGATTGTTATTTAATGATTTATTGTTACATTTAAATATTTATTATAAGATTTTCATTTCTACCTTACAATTTAACTTTGTAAGATTAATCAAGTATGAATGAAATTGAAATATTTACAATTTTATAAATAAAATGCATACCTAATATTGTGTGTCTTAGTTTACATGTTTAAAATGATAATAACAAAGAAAGAACGATGAGAAATGGGAAGTTTAGGTGAGGATGAGAAGATGGGAAGGAAGAAAGAAAGTGGTGACCTTTCTATCGTGTTTGGTCACTTTCTGAAAAGAGCTATGGATCCATTCTCTTCTTTTGTTCACAAAATTAAGAGCAATTTGATATAAGCATTGCCTTTAACTTTCAAAAAGATGAAGAATTATAATGGATTTTTGTTGCCTTCTCCTTTTCCACTTTTGCTTTTGGACTTTACATGGAATAAAAAACATTTGAGGGATGTATTTTTATTTCTAAAATACTACCTACCTTTTACCTTTGCCTTTTGGCTTAGGTTTTCAAGATGGTAGTTACAAGTTCCAAGGAAATTATTATATATATTAATTTGGTAAAATATTCTTTTTAATCTTGATAAATGCGATTAAACTTTGCTTTTACTATTACTTAACTTTTTTTATTCGTTTTTTATGTTTAATAAATAAATTTTACAATTACTTACTATTGATATTGTATCATTATTATTATGTGGAGCCAATGACTCTTAAAATTTACAAAAACAAAATAATTAAAAACTAAAAGGCTAAAAATTGTGAATATATTTATTATACCTATTAATAATAGTTGAATTTCCTTTAAGTTAACACAGACAAACTTTTATTATTTTCTTCCTTTTAAATGTTCAAGGAATTGATAGAAAGTTAGATAGAGATGCGTAACGTATTAATATTAATAACTTATTAAATATGTACTTTATAGTGATTTTCATTTTTCATTAATAATTAATCAAACCATTTCAAAGAAAAACATGTGGAGAGTCAAGCCAGTGGAAGAACATATACAAATACAATTTTTCTAAAAATACATAACAATAATTGAGACTAAAACATTAATGAAAAATATCTTATATTTCAGTAGAAAAACTTTTATCCTCACATCTTTATTTATTTTCTCTTGTTTATAAGGTAATAATAATTATTAAAATTGATTTAATCAATAGTAAAAATGCATATTAAGAACAATATATTACTAGTAATTCTGTACCAACCATCAAATTATAACAGTTTAGTTCCACCTAAGATCTAACCCACACAAAAAGTAAAAAGTTAAAGCATTTCAGGTGGTACTTGCTGTCATTGGATTTTTATGATAAAATTTAACCAATTTTATTTTGGTTAAAAAAATTTGGTACTTTTTTATATTTATAAAAAAAATTATGATATATTGATAACCTATATTCTTTATATAATCATATAACAATTTTAATACTATTATTTTAATATTTTTTATTATTTAATTACATATTTATTTTTTATTATATATATTTTAAAAAAATCATCACATAATAAATTGTATATAACTCAAAAGATGGTCAAACTATCATTTATAAAAAAAACTTGTTTATGTATTTTACCAGTTTACTCCTACGTTACCTTTCAGTTACACAAAGTAAGAGCTTAAAGCAATCATTTCAAAAGGTCCTCCATTAGTCAATTTTCTAGCTGTCATTGGATTCGTATCATAAAAAACTCATGCCCTTTAACCAATTTTTTGGTCAAACAAATTTGTTTCCCTTTTAAAATTTATAAAATACTTATCTCCTTATTTTGAAAAACATGTTTGAGGTGATTTTTTTAATTGGACATTTTTATTGTTGGAAGTGTAAATTTATTTATGATATTATATTGACAATTGACACTCTAACATGGTCTGGAGCATTACCTTGTTTGTGGTGATTAAATTTCAAATGTTTCCGGTTTATAATGTTTCCAGTTTCAAAATTGAAAAGAATTTGAAATGTTTGAAAAAATATTATTTATTTTTTATATTTTTAATTTTTTGTTTAGATAAATTAATTTAATTTTTAAAATTTTAAATCTTCAGCTTAGATACGATAATTTAATTTGTATTATATATATATATATATATTGATTTTAATTTCAAATATAAGTTAATTTTAGATCACTACAACAAAATCAATAAATATAAACCAATTTTAGAAATCAAAAGTAACTACAAAAACTATTGTTTCTAAATTAGTTTTCATTATTGATAAATAGTTTCTAAATTGATATTTAATTAACTACCAAGATTTTTGCTACCAAATTTAGAATCTAAATAATTGGTAGTTAAAACTTTGGTAACTAATTAGATACCAATTTAGAAATTATTTATCAATAATAGAAAATAATTTAGAAATCAATAATTTTTTAGTATCCGAAATTGTTTCTAATTTAGTTACTATAACAACTAATGATTTTTTGTCTCTAAAATTAGTTTCTACTTAGTGATTTTCTTGAGGTAGATATTTGGTTTGAGGAAAAAGATAAATGAGTATAAATAATTTTAAAATTTTATTCTTAAATTTTAAATAAATAAATATATATATATATATGTGTGTGCGCGCGCGTGCGCACATGATGTGATGATGTTTATGTTTATGATATTGTTTGTTGGCTTATGATCTTTGTTTTTTTTTTACCCTTGGATTTGGAATGGAATGTGGGTAGACTCGCTATGTATTTGGTCGGTAAAATGTGAGTTAGGTTGGTTTGACCCGCGTTAGAAATATGAGTTTATTTTATTGACCTGTCTCGTATAAGAACTGACCTGTATAAAAAATATTTTTTTAAAATTAATAAAAATAAATTTTCAAATATAAATTTTGAATAATTTTTTGTTTATTAAATTAATTCTTTTTCTTATTTAGATGAATTAGGTAAATGATTTCACATTATTATTCTCAAGTTACATGCATAATAAGATAGGGGTAAACTATTATTATGATGTTTGATTTTCAATGACATTTAAATTTAATCGTAATAATAAATTGACTAATAAAATATTTTATTAAATATATACATTTTTTAAGGTAATACATATAGACACATGATTATTATTATAATTTAAAAATAGAATAAAATAATATATATATATATATAATATAATACTATATTTAAATTTTATTATAAAAAAGACTAAGGTCTGACTACCATTAAAACCTAAATAGTATATGTCTTTTAGATAGACAAAAAAAATAGTATTAAATATTAAAAAACCATTATCGAATTTCATGAAATGTTATAAATTAGGGATTGAGAGGAGTTTCTTCCTGCACCTTCATGACTTTCTTCTTGCACCCCATACTTCAAAAAATACTAAAATCACCCTTTCACATTTTTCAATGAACCTTTTTTTTTAATTAAAAAATGTGGAATTAAGAGAGTTCCCAGGTTATAGAATTCGGAAGTTAAAATTTATGTTTTGGATTGTACAATATTCCATATTACATAATTTAGAATACAAAATTTTATTCCGGATTGTTTAATTAGGAAAGGATAATTTTAGAATTTTTGAAACTATGAAACTGTGGGAAGAAATTATGGGGTTGCAAAAAGAAATTAGAGTTTTAAGATATGCGAGTTATACGGGCTAGTCTACCCTATCCCGCACTTGGCCCACGCAGGACTATGGGTTATGCGAGACGAGCCTAAGCGGACTGACAGGTTGAAATAGGTAGTCTGACCCACTTTTTTTTTAGCAGGCCACAGGTCAGCCCGCATGATCCGTCCCACATTATCATCCCTACCTTTGATTCTAATAGATTGAACTCACTCTCTTCTTTAGCAATTAAAATTATCTTCCTTGTAAGAATGTCCACACTAAGAAAAGAAACAAATAGTTTAGGGGTGTTCACACTAGGGAGCTAGCTAGACTTCAAGTTTTTAGATTGTTAAAATTTCACTGGCTAGATAGCCATCAAGTTTTTGGTTTGTTGATTTTTGTAAAACTAATTCTGTTTGGGAAGGGACTGTTTAAATAGTTTAAGATTCTTGAGTTAAGTGGTGTATCACTTAATCTTGCTTTGTTGATTGCTTAAACTAGGAGTATCTTATGTATAAGGGTTGGAACACCCCTAAAGTGTTTCATTTTATTCTATTAATTCATTGTTGATAAAAAAAAAGTTACTCAACAATAAGTTTTAATTTTTTGTAAGTTTATTCTATAGAGATAAAACTATCATTACAAGAAAATCATTAAAAATAAATTTTAGAGATAAAAAATAATTAATCACTATATTTACTAAATTACATATTATTTTAGAGACTACAAAAATTTATTGGTATCTAAAGTAGTTTCTATTATTAATAAAATTTATCAACTAGTTCTTATATTGATATCTAATTAGCTACCTAGATTTTAACTAATTAATTAATAACTAATTAGATACCAATTTAATAATTAATTTATAAAATTTATTAATAATATAAATTATTTTAGATACCAATAATATTTTTTAGTATATAAAATAATATATAATTTAGTCAATACTGTGAGTAATTATTTGTTGTGTTTAAATTTTATTTCTCTTAGAATAGTTTTTTAGTATTCTATTGATAAATTATGATAGATATAAAACATTTGCAAGTGTAATAAGTTTATTATCTAATCATTTTAACATACGAAATGAAGAGTTTAAGAAGATGAATCATGTGAAAAGCACTATCTAACCAAAACTCTCCCCGCCAGTGATTTCAATATGGACTAAACAGTTGGTCCTAATTCAAAATGGGATTTTAGAGGACTAATCTTCATATTTATTGACTATTGGAAGCTGTGACCTTGAGTTTCTTATTTGTTCCCGATTGAGGTATTACCAGTTAATCTTAACTCAGTAAATTCTTCTATAAGGTAGAATTTGCAGCAAGATAATGGATCTTCTAAAGGGCATTCAACCACAGCCAGGGTATTGACAATCAAGCCATTTTTGCTACCAAGATCAATTTTGCAAACAATAACATTTTTACATACTTGTTAATACAAATGAAACCTGGTGACAAGACAAGATTCTGGAGCAGGAGAAAAGTAAAGGAAATGGTATTAATGAGGTTGCTTCACACATGAAAGACATTAGCATACATCTGTTATTTTATCTTTATAATTGGATGACGGAAAAGTTTCATTATTTAAGTACTTAAGTTGTTGGCTGAAAGTGAAAAACCGAGCCACCCTTTATAAAAACATCAATTTTGAGGAAATTTCAGCAATGAGGCATCTGATATGGAGAAACTGCTTGTTTTGAATGGGAACTTTGTATCAAATGGTTTAACGGGAAACAAAGACACTCTTATGAACACTGAGAAATTTCCAATGAATCTTTTTTGTAATCAAATTTTTCTCCCGAGTACTGATTAATAACATATTAAGTAATGATTTCTCTGTGTGCTTGTTGGTCGAGGGAGGTTCTGTTTTCCTGTTTGTTGTTAATTTGATTGAAATTATTTGCATAAGTCTTACTACTATATTTTGTTTGGTGTTCTATGGCATTCTGGTTATATTTTTACTTCTGTTCTCTTTTATATACTTTGCTTCTATGTTTCTGTAATGTTGTTATCTAATGGCTGGACTTGAAGATATATACATGTTATCTGTGTTCGTCTACTTAATGAATGACTCTTTTGATGATTCCTTCAATTGTATCTTTGCGTAGTGACGGGTAAAGCATGCCTCAATAGTTGATTTTTCAATAAATACTTAAGAAAAAATTAGTTACGATAATGACTAAATTAGAGATTATTTTAGAAACTTAAAAAAAAAAAAATTTTAGATTAGTTTCTAAATTGGTATCTAATTAGCCACCAAGGTTTTAACTATCAATTATTTAAATTATAAATTTGGTAGCAAAAATATTGGTTACTAATTAGATATCAATTTAAAAATCATTTACCAATAATATAAACTAATTTAGAAACCATTTTTTTTTATTTCTAAAATGGTCTCTAATTTAATCACTATAGCAACTAATTATTTTTTGTCGCTAAAATTGGTTTCTATTTCAGAATTTTCTTGTATTGATAATTTAGCAATTTTCTATGCAAAATTTAGAAAATTTTCTCTTCTATTATATATATATATATATATATATATTTCTTTTACATTTGTTTGAGTTTTTAATTAATACCGTGTAATAATTTGTTTATATGCATCAACGTGTACATGGAATATATAACTAGAGCACATCAATGTGATTTATATTCTTTAGAAAAAAAGTAATCATATATACTATATATATAGATTTGTTAGATGATATTAAATAGTTTTTTTTTACAAAGTGTCTATTGGTAGACCGTTTGATGATACATCGCTTAGAACATTTAAATATTTTTCACCATTCATTGAACATCATGCTTGTTTTGGAGAGAACTTACCCCACATATGAGCTCTTATACCAAGAGTAGAAATAGTTTGTTTCAGAAAAGAGATGAGTTGAATGAAGTCAATACTTAATTCTCACTAGATAAAGACAGTCAAGCAAAACATCTAACACAAAAGAGAAGATCATAACACAACATATTTATATACTGGTTCGCTCTAATTCTTGGATTAAGTCTAATTCTATCTCAAGCAAATAAGTTTGACTAATCAAATGAATGATTACAACAAGTACACAAACTTCTCAATGTTATTCCAAGAACACAAACCTCTCTAGTTTACCAATCTTAATCTCTCTCTAATCCTATAATGAAATTGTTGCCAAGTATTTCATGTTCTTATTCTACATAAGAGAAATTTTTAGCAATAAATAGGTTCCATTGCAACAATATGTGATCTAACATTTCTATAGTGATCATTTAATTTAATCGTTGATAAAAAAAACTTATCATTTAATCTTTGTAAAAACTACATAACATGATCTTCCTTTTTTCCTACGCGCATTCGATTTCACAAGACCAAGTAGGGTTTGATTTAAAATTCTCAAGCTCAAGTTATACGACTATCAATTTTGTAAAGAATTATATAATAGTGAGATCTCCCTATTTTAGATGACACTTTCATTTGCAAATATGAAATTATTAAGAGATATCCTTGGAAAAAAACTCTTAATTTCAAATAATTTCATATTTACTCCATTGTATCCACCATAAAATGTTTTGTCTTATGGAGGGAGAAAAAGAATAAACAAGCCAAGATACTACTATATTGTTGTAGCGTTTTAAGGCTTCATAAGAGATATCTTCTTTCATAATTCCATCAACAAATTCGACATTGTTCTTGACACTCATAGTAGTAAATATAGACCTGATACACGAGTGATAATTATTCAAATCAATAACAGGACAAATTAAATATGTGACAAAAATTTCACGTGGGTAAAAATTCAAGAAACTATGTAAAAAAAGAAAAGAACAAGAAGTGCTATGAAACGGAAAAGAAACACTAAAAGAACAAATAAGAGGTACACCTCAAAGAATAATTATGATACCAACTTATATTTACTTCTACAGCACTTAGCATTCATGGTGAAAGGAAGAATGTCAAAGAAGAAAAGAGAATAACAAGTGACCGTGGACAGAGAAAAACTAAGAAAATGATTTGATTAAATTATATCTTATGTTACAAAACATAATAAGCTTTGACTTATATGCAAAACAGAAAGAACATAAAAACAAACAGAGAAAAAAAATAGCATCAGATGAAACATCAAACGTGTCACACGAAGCATTAAACGCAACAACAAAACTGCTTAACAATTATCAGTTGAGAATAATTTAATTTAAGTTTATGGGCTTATGAATGTTGACCAAATAGTTTTCTCATCGAAACATATTTCTCTCCTGAATTAGACAAATTCTGTCAAACACACTTCACCTGAGTTTATTATGCTGACATTTTGCAAATTCCGTAGAAGTAAAGATTTGAGTTGTTTTCATAAACTCTCTTTCTAAACTCAATTTTATCCCAAATTTAAGTTTATAAACTTTTAAGAGCAGATGTTAAAGGTTTATAACTTATTTTACGAAAATCATAGTAATTAAATTTAAAGATAAAAATAAATAATTACTATATTAATTAAATTAAATATTAATTTAAAAATTATTTATATCTAAAGTGATTTTTTTATTAATAAATAATTTATATTATTAATAAAAAGTTATAAAATAGTTTTTATTATTAATAAAAATTTATAAAATAATTTCTATGTATCTAAGTTAACTATATAAGTTTTAACGACTAATATTTTAGATTCTAAATTAATTTTTTAAAAAACTAATAGAGATAAATTTAGAATATAAAGTAGTAAATAGTTAAAACCTTGATAAATAGTTTAATTTAAATTTTTTTTATAAATTTTTATTAATAATAGAAATTACTTTAAATATTAATAGTCTTTTTAGTTTATAAAATTATATCTAATTTAATCAAATAGTAATTAATTATTTTAATTTTTAAAATTAGTTTATTTATATTTAATGATTTTCTTGTAATGTTATGGGTAGTTTATAAAAAGTTGCTAAATAAAAAAAAGAATGATTTATTAAAAATCAATATTAATTATATAGTTTGTTAGTAATTACTTATTTAATTACTTGTTAAAATATTATTAATTGATTGAGATATTATAATGGAAAAGACAGTTAATAAATTATATATGAAAATTAGGTAAACCTAAACCATGCAATATATAACTGTAATAATGGAAGTAAAACAATAATGTATAATGAATTTGTGTGGTGCGAAGCCAACGTCCTTTCGTACGCTTCTGGGTGCATGCTGATGATGATGCTGTTACTGATGCTGTTGCTGTGCAATATGGCAGCAGACAAAACCTGCTTCCTCATACCACTTGAGTACTACTCCCATCTATCTTTTTCTTCTCTCCTTGTGCCCCAAAAAAATAAATAAATACAACTTCCAAAAGGGAATTGTGCGAGTTTACTTCAACATTATCACAGTACTGGATTCTAATTTTCTCCGAAAGTCTTTCGAAAACGATAGATATGGACCAAGTTAGCGGATATTTAGAGAGAGAAATAGACAGAGAATAGAGGATTATAAATATGATAAATAATTATGATGCATCATTCAAGGAAAATGAAAATTTGAAATATCTAAAAACGTTGTTATATTCAAACTCTTTGGTGAGGATTCAGGATAATAGAAATGGTTACAGGAATCTAAATATGGTTATCGGAGAGGGCAGAATGTTATAAATGAATCAAATCTAGATTCTTGGTGGTGGAGAGATATCAGCCAGATATGCGGGAGAAATTTAAATAAGTGGTTTAATATAAATAGAGATTGGAGGGTAGGAAACAAAATTATGTTCGGGATTGATAGATGGATAGAGAATGATTTTTTACTCTAGATTATTGTAAACACTAAAAAAAAAAATATATATTTATTAGCATGAGTCAAAAAAAGAGACTAGCTATAATAAAAGGACGTAAAGATATAGTTATCATTAAATTTTGAAAGTTAATATGTTCGATATAAAAATAGTGGCGAGTCTGTGAGACACAAGTGATGTGTTTTTTTGCGTAGGTCTATCCTACATGCTCTTCACACAAAATTTTATTTTATATTGTTTATTTAAATAAGTGTGGACTTAACCTACATGTTGGCCATATAATTTTTAAACAAGTGTGAACTTAGCCTACATGTTACTCATACAAAATTATATTTTATATTGTTTATTCAAATAAGCATGGACTTAGTCAACGGATTGATCACACAATTTTGAAACAAACGTGAGCTTAACCTTCATAATTTTATTACATATTTATATATATATATATATATATATATATATATATTATGTTTGCGGGGACTTAACCTACAAAATTTTAAATTATTATTATTATTTATTATTTATAATTTCAATTGTGACTATTTGACCTACACAAATTATTTTATTTTTTTTAGTTTATGTCCATATAACTCACGCTTACCCACGTTTTATTTTTTAATTTTTAATAATAAAGGCTTAGTTTTTTTTTATCAGCAATAAAAAATCAATAAATGAGAACCACTTCAGGGGTGGTCCAACCCTTTTACAAACACACATACAATTTAACTCCTAACTCGACACCCCTGAAGTAAACACTATTTAGGCTTAGTAAACACTATTTAGGATTCTTAGCATCATCTTTACTTTCTTTTTCATCTAATTTTATTTTTTGGTATAATGAAACAAAGAGGATATAACTGAACAATATGATTTATGGAATGAGAATCAATGGTTATAACACATGACGTGGAGAAGAGAGTGGTTCCAATAAAAATAATATGAATCTTTTAATGTTTTTATGGATGAGCTAAAAACTATATCAATATTAGCTAAAATTTGTAGGATTTCAAAATTTTCTGAATCTGTCATCTTTATAGGTTTCTTCTATAAATTTATGCTGTGTTTATCAAGTATCGAAAAGAAGTGTTTGACTGTTTAAATTTAATGTTAGAGCTATTATCACCGATAAATATCTGAAACTCACACAGTACCAATGGTAAAACCCAATGGTTAAAAGTAGGAATCACTTTACAGCTTGAATAAAGGCAAAACACATATGTAACAAGTCAGTGACTGCAGAAAAACATTACATGCAGAAGTTGAAACGTGGAAGATAAGTCGAAGGATGCAGTAGGCATGCATGCATGGTGGTAGCACCAACATTGGTGATATATATACAATTTTGACAGTTCAAGGGTCATGTTTGTGTTGAAAGGGAGAGAGAATAGAAGAGATAGGGATATAGTAAACTCATTAGAAGGAAAAATGGGTTATGTTTGTTTCCACATGACACGACACACATATGGTGTAGGGTGTGTCCTACATATCCAACGACAACGCATTGGACAGGACAGAGAACCCCTCTTCCACCCCAACCTTAACCCCTTCAATCTGTTTCCTTCCTGTGTGTAAAAGTAATGTGCCAAAAAAGGGCTGCAGAAAAAGATCAGGGCTACCAGCTAGGGTTTTTGAGAAAAGGAAAGGACCACTTTCTTCATTCAATTCAATTTTGAAGCTTTCGTTCACCTATGATACGGTGGTTTTTGGTTTGTTGGACATTTGTTTGTTCATGGAATCTGCATGCATATATGCTTTGCTCGATATGTTTTGAGATAGTTCTTAGTTCGTAACTTGCATGATTCTTTCATCAATGCTCAACACCTCTTGAGCCGCAAGGTGCCGTACTGATCATAAACCTGTTTTAGATTTTGCTTCTTTTTCATGTTCCAGATACTTGAAATATAAGATTTGTCTGAGTGAAGAATAGACTATATATATATATTTGATTCATCAACTTTAGGTTAAACTATTATTAACTAAGATATGCAATTACTCTCATCTAAGTTTTAATTTTTATACGAAAAAAGTTGTAACTAGACATGCAGAAAAAACTGAAGGTTTGTCTGATTGTGATTAATACCAGAAAATGTTGTTCTTTTACTGTGTAAATTCATTACAAATATTCATGCAGTGATAAACCACTATAGGGAGTGATATTCTTTATAAATAGAACTTTATTTTGAGTCTAACTTGAAATATGCAGGTGATTTTATAAGATTCAATAATAGGTAATCTGAGTCTAATGTAAGTAACTGAAATAAATCTGATAGTTTCTTAAAATTGTTCAATTCTATACAATTGATCTGCAAAGAGTTATTTTTTATTTATACATTATATTTTGGTAGTATTTTTAGATTATTAAAACTTATATTTGAATTAAAAAATAATAAATTTTAATGCAGAATACAAATTTTAAATTAAGACAATTTATAAAGACGAGACGAAGTCTTGTTCAAATTTGGTTTATCCAAACTAAAATTTTGCATAGTTATATCATTCTAAAATTGGACTTATCTATAGATATTAAATAAGTAAGGTTTAATAAAAAGATGTAAATATTTATAAACATACATATACACAAGTGTTTATAAAATCTGATGGTATTTTGTAGTTGTGATATGTATGTGGTTCATTCGTAAAGAAAGGAACAATTTATTTATTCTTGTGTGTTAAAAAGAACAAAAATAGTTTTTTGAGATGGTTTAGTGTAACTACCTATTTTTGTTTAAAAAATAGTAAAAAAATTATGTCAAAAAATTAAAATAAATTAAATATAGATTTAGTTATGATTACAATTTCTTAAATATTTCATAAAACTTTATCATCTTTACATTTGATTTTTTTCATAATTATTATTTATTTTTTTCCTTTAAATAAAAGAATCTCTTCCTTTCAATCTTACAGACATCTAGTATACAATTTCACACTATTTAAATAAAGATAATTTAGTTTAGATAAAAAAAAAAAATTATTAAAAATTTAATGAAAAAAAATACATTACTTTTAGTATTAAATTTCATGAAATAAATCATAATCACATGAATATTAAAATAGAATAGTAAATAATAATAATAATAAACACGTAAATTAATAGAAAATCATGACCACAAATAAATATAAATATATATATATATATGAAAAAAGTAAAAATTATCGAAAATCAATTTTAAAGACAAAAAATAATGAATGACCACAAATAAATATAAATAAATATATATATATATATATGAAAAAAGTAAAAATTATCGAAAATCAATTTTAAAGACAAAAAATAATAAATTACTATGATGACTAAATTAAAAATATTTTAGAGACTATATAAATTTTTAATTTTTAAATTAATTTTTATTATTATTAAATAATTTTTAAATTAATATCTAATTAACAAGTTTTTAATTTAGAATCTAAATTCATGTACTAACCATTCTCGTATCTACATTTGCTTAATTTTAAAAAAATCAATTAGAATGGGATAGAATTCTAAACCGTGTTTGCAAATACAAATCTACTTGTCAAAATCATTCCTAATATTAAAATATCAAATTATATTATATCTGTGTATATTTATTCGTGTGAAAGAAAGCATAAACTTACATAGTAAATTTCAGTTAATATTTGGAAAAGATGATAATTTATTATTAGATGCCAGTGTAAACAAATATTTGCAGTTTTAGGTGTGTAAAATATTTTGTCTTTCAAATATAGTTTCTATAGTAAGATCCATGAATAAAAAAATATTAAACAGAATATATAATAATAATAATACTTTTAACAAAATTATTTAAAAAAACAGTTGGGGAGAAAGCAGAAGGGTTTCCAATTTAAATGGGATGAGAAGTCTTGTCAATGTAAGAGATGAAAGATTATTTCATTAATGTGTATCAGGATTTTTCTCTTTCTTTTGTTTGTTTATTTTGAATTGCACATTAACAACACTAGAATAAAAATGATGATGATGATGACCTAGGAGGAGGCCAACAGAAGGTATAATGACCTAACCTTACTGTGGAATATATTAAAATCTCACATTTCTTCTGTTTTACTGAATAAACTAAACACAATCATAACAAATTTTGGAATTGACTTTTCTTACCATGTTTGCTTTTTTTTTTATTTCTTTATTTCAAGATCGACTATTTGTTTCAAACTAGGATGTTTTTCAATGTTTTTATTAGTATAATAATAATAATATAAAAAATAATTAAAATCTAATATTAATAATAAATAGAATTGTTAATTTTAATAAAATCATATCACTTCTCACTCATTTTTATTATTTTCTATTTAATGTAAACAGTTTCACTTCCCAATTTATTATTATTGTTTTGTACAACTCTTAGGTTTGCCTGTTTCCTAGGTCAAAAAATGTGCAAATGACAATAAAAAAAAAAGTACGTATATGGAAAAGAAAACTAATTAATACAGAAAGCTGAGATTATACTTTACATTTAACATTCGGTATAAACAAGAAAATTTTCACACAAAAAATTATATAGATATATATAATAATTATTATGTCAAGGTATAATTAATTTTTGTACTGTTATTTGAATCCTTTCATTTAAAAAATAGTTTCCATTTTTATTGTTTTTTCCACTCATTTATTTTTTTTAAAACAAAACACCAAGAAAGTGTTACTTACTTTTGTAATGGGTGTCTTCAATCTCTAATATTGAAATGCATACAAAATCACAAATTTAGATCAATGGGTTAAAATTTACAAACAATTATCACTTGTTTCAATGTTGATTACCAACTATGATTAAAAGGTTGACCTTTTAAATTTTAAATTTCTTATTACTGCTTCCAGAAGACACTAATAAACATTTTTCACAAATGTGAATCAATATTTTACACCATATCAGTTTAATTTATTTAACCAGAGATTTATTTTTCTAGTAAATTGCTTTATGTTATTCCAAGGGAAATTCTGTCCCTCTCCAGCATTTTGTCAAAAGAAGCCGTGCACTGGGATGGTTGTCTAGAAAAGAAAACCTTTGACTACGCCACTCGACTTAGAATAGGAAACATTCAAGATGGTAAAAAAGTGTTGTCTTTTATAAAATTTTAGGGTTTACTGTTAGAATTTAGGGTTTATGAATGGTAAAAAAATGATCATCTAATAACCTAGATTGATTCATGTAAGATTGTATTCTGCAAGTATTCTAACTGTAGTATTTTAGTTTAATAAAAGACATTGTAGTATGAATAAATAGATATGAAAAAGCATGGAATGGAATGAATGTAATGGTGTAATTATGGAGTGTGGTGTAAAATGAAAGTGAAGCAGTGATTGATTGTTGTTGGGTTGTGGAGGATGTTTAGGTAAAAAAGGAGATTTGTAATTATGGAGAGGGATAATGATGTGAGAGATGGATGTGAATGAACAA
Organism: Phaseolus vulgaris; assembly: GCF_000499845.2. Taxonomy (NCBI): domain Eukaryota; kingdom Viridiplantae; phylum Streptophyta; class Magnoliopsida; order Fabales; family Fabaceae; genus Phaseolus; species Phaseolus vulgaris. The sequence continues at coordinate 43,091,860 of NC_023759.2, read as the reverse complement.
GTTGAAACATAGGAACAGGAATAGGAATAGGAATAGGAATAGGAGAGAGGTGAAGAAGAAAGTTACTTACAGTGTGGGATTAGCCTATTCATTGTGAAGGTTGGAGTTTGGAGAGAAAGGACAGAGAGAGAGAGTGAGTGACAGAAAGAGAGAGAGAGAAGGTACGGAATTGATAGGTGAGCTACTGTGTGGGGCTGGCAGAATAATCAACTTTTTACTATTCACATTTAGAAACAAACCATATAGAAAGTACAGAGGGAGAGAAGCTTTTTTCATGGTGTGTTGTTCATAATGTATTGAAGATGAATTGAAGATGTGGGAGTGTGTCGTAATCGGAAGTAAGGCCCTGCCAAAAGCCGGCGAATGCGGAATTACTCTAATCTAAAGGAAAGGGACGGGACACGGCCAGCCCCTATTTCAACACGTGGCCGCAATTTTATCACACCCTCTCAATACAAATCATTTTCAATATAGTACCTCTTGTCCTTTTGGCATCTCCCTTCCTTTTTTTTTTCTTTTCTTTCTATCTATTCTAATTTTTTATTTTTTTTTTGTTCTACACTCAAAGAAACCCTTAACAGGGGAATTCACATCTTTATCTCAATTTAAATTTCTTATTTGTGATTACTTACTGCATCTGAATTGAAGTCCATATACACTCTTCTTCTAAGCAATTCATTTATTTGGTTATTCAAACTACTGGCACATGGGTTTTATTAATGATTCAAATTTATTTTGTAATTAACTATTATAAGGTTTTATTTATAATTTTAATTTCATTTTTAATTAACATTTAATAGTAAATAAGTTTTACTTATCACATAAGATTATTTAGGGTGTAATAAGTAAAAAATATATATATTTTATGTAGAAAGAGGTTAACCAACTTATTGTGATAATCCGTCCTAAATCTCTCTTGGTTAACACATAAATAGAATCATGTAATAAAAGCTAGTATTTTTTATTAATTAGTACAATTGCTATAAAAGCTAGATATAATAAACAAAATTAGTAAATCTAATGCGCATGTAATTAACATCTTATTTTCTTTGAATTCAGAAAAAAATAAATTATTTTTATGCATACTATTTGTGAAAATTGACTTTGTAAATTTTTTTGTTAAGGTTACTAAATCGTTTAATAATTCAAGAACGTTTGGTGGCACAAGACGCAGTGCGTTGTTGTTTTTGTAAGTGTAAGTGTGTTTTTCTTCAGAGTATATGATGGTATCAAATTATTTCCTCTACATCAGATTGTAACTTTTTCTGTGTGTTATTAGAGAGTCTGTGTGTGTTATTAGAGAGTTTGTCTGCTTGATATCTTCAACTTACTTATTAGAACATCATGACTTCTTCACTTGTTTAAATGTGATTTAGGAGTTAGTTATAATAGTTATTTATTATATTAACAATTATAAGCGAGAGTTGAAAGAAAAATTGATGAGTTGTAATATTTATTTTATAATAATTTTTTAATCGAAAATATAAATTAAAGTTTATTAGTATTTTAATTGAACCACGCTAATTTTATGTGTGTTTTTTGTTTCACTCTTTATCAACCATCTTATAGACTATTTTGTTATTGTTTAATTTGTTTGTGTTGATAGAGGAAAGAGTAAATTTGTTTGAACTATTCTAACAATATTAACAAAGATATTCTTATAATTTATTAGTATTAAAATTTTTATCATCATATTAGCATTAATTATGAAACTCACGCTTCCTACAAATTATCTGCTTCTAAATTTATCTTAATTTATAGGTATCACATTTGAAACACAATGAAACTCACGCTTCCTACAAATTATCTCCTTCTAAATTTATCTTAATTTATAGGTATCACATTTGAAACACAATGAAACTCACGCTTCCTATAAATTATTCTGAATTTTTCTCCATGATTTGAAACACAATGAAACTCACGCTTCCTACAAATAATCTCTAAAATCTTTTATATTTACTTTTTCTCTTCTAATTGGTATTTGGATTCCATGATTTGCATGTATTCGATTAAAATATAAGTAATTTATTTAAGTTGATTATATTGTATTTGTTTTAATACGAAGTTGGTGTCAAACTGCTAACTGCTAAAACGAAGAGTTGTTCATTTATGTACAATTTTATATCTTAGTCGAATCATCTTTAAAATAATTTTTATTTTTTTATTTTTTATTTTTATAAAAAGTATTAAATTAGTATTCGTCACTTCAAATCTTACACAATATTTTTGCCATTCAAAATCTTTCCCACGGTAAATAGCATTCTCTCCTTCCTTCCTTCCTAATGTCAATGACCAATTTAATTATGGAATTCAAGCTTATATCTGCTTTTCTTCTCCCTTGAATCAAAGTGAATTTTTTTTATAAATTATGGATATTAATGACATTTTGACTTTTTTACATAAAAGAGTCGCAACATAAAGATGCATCAACTGTTAAAAAAAATAGTGAAATATTGGAAAGCGTGTTTGTCTGGTTTACGTTAACATTATTATAAAATATTGTAAGCGTCGGCAATGATGCATAGGCAGTTTGGTTAGCTGTTATAACATGTTTCATTATCTTCTTGGACAGTGTTTCCGTACTCTCTGACAATGATGCTTATTACGCAATACTATAGATTTTTGTTTGAAGGGTAAAAATAAAGAAAAATGTTAAAGAAGCATGAATTCATATCATAATAAAAATAATAAAGCACATGGGAATGAAATGAAATGGGTCAGAAAGTGATTTGGACGTTGTACCGTGCGCACAAAACCATTGTATAAACTTCGACCTAGGATAGGGGAGGAATCATTAGCAAAGACCATAAGACAGCTTTGTTCTTCCTTAAATATAAAGAATAACCATGAGATAGGATTCAAGCCAAAAATTGTGAATAGTGTTATGTCGGCAATAATAAACACTGCACAGTAGCGAATAACTAACGGAAGCAAGAAAAATTCAAAAATCATGCCCACAAATACGGATTGAACCTAGTATGCTCTCAATTTTGTACGATTTCGGTCTCTTCAAAGATCACCATCATCTTTTCAAGTATTTTCAAGATAGAAAGCACCTAGGTTAAATGTTGGATACCAAAGTAAATGCTAACTCATAATAGTAATAGTCTCAAATCAGTAAAAGCAGAGTTCATCATGCCTTCACGGCTTAGCATGGCATTTCTTTACATTGAAGAAAATGTGTATATTAAAGGACAAATAGTAATAGCTCCAGAACCAAACAATTCAATTACTACTTGTAGCTAGTCCTACTACTTTGTTGTCAACCATACGCTCTAGAACCTAGCAATACATTCAGCTACCGATGAAGAAAGGGGATATAGTGCTCGAGTTAGTGATTGATGGTGGAAAATGTGAGTGGAGGAATGTCATGTTTGGAAAATGAATTTGAGTATCCGCAGCTGATGGTATTATTGTTGAAGGGAATCCTGATGATGCTGCAGTAGAGAATGGTGGAGTAAGACTTGCCCCGCCATAAGGACCTTGGACTTGCCATGCCCAACTAGGCATGGGACCAGCTTCCAACTTCTTCTCTATTGCTGTTTCCTGTAAAATATAAACCCAAATGACTCATCACTCAAAAGTAATATATACTCAGAAAAAACAATTTATTCCGGTCATAAAGATGTATGAGAATCACCTCGTAGATGGGAAAGAAATTGCTACCATTCCAGGTGGAAGGATGATGTCCAGATACTCTGGAGATGCCATGAGATGGCTGGACATTCAGTGATCTCGATCCAGAGTGCTCAAACTATCAAGTGAGTGAAAATATACCATCAAAGCTAAGAATGCAAACTGCCAATTCAGAAACATTCGAAAAAACAGGAGTCTAAGGAATTGCAGACTCAAATTGAATCCAACCATATGGCTATACAACACTCATCCACCTTACCATAAATCTCTTTTCGACAGGGCTATCATCCCAGCAGGGTGGAGTTTTCAAACCACTCCCGTTGCTGGGTGTGTTCTTGATTTGACTGTCAGAGTAAGAAGGGGGAGCTATGCCCAGGTTAAGATCAAGATTTTGCTTGCCATCTGAATAATGTTCGAATAAACCCATTGTCAAATGTTATGAAGCGACTGAAGAAAAAAAAAAAAAAAACCTAAAAAAAAAGCCTAGAGGATAAACAAGTGTCACCTTCATTATCAGATTGGGAAATCACCTCCCCTTCGTATATGCTGGGCTCGAAATTTGTAACTGCTTCCCTTCCATTGCATTTTATAGCAGCCCTATCATACGCTCTGGAATTATCACACAGCAAGTCAATAATAACACACTACGCGTGTGTCTGTACATATATGGAATCCAAAATGTTTTAGGAATTTAGTCCAAAATGTTTTAGGAATTTAGTCTGAGAGATATTCTGATAATACGATTGGTAAAACCTTGCAGCCTCTAATTCGCTGTCGAATAGCCCAAGATATATATACCTGCAGCAATAAACCCTGGCCAACTTTAAAATTGAATTATGATCTATCACCAACTGAACCAACCAACACAACCTCACTTAAAGTATACTAAAATCGAAAATTGATAAAAAAAAAAAAAACAAAATTGGTTAAGTATGTAAACCATCACATAATTTAACCAAAATCGATTTGTTTTCTCACTTTTTACCCAGAAACTGCCCCATACGAGCTTCCCATCGCCCGCACTTATGCAGAGTAACTCCCCTGTATTTGGAGCTTCCCCTTGAAAAACCAGTGCTCTGTCGACGCAGAATATGCACAAACTCCTCCTTCGTGAAATTACTCATCTGCACAACACAGTAATAGAAAATCAAATCCGCAATTACAAATTTCATTCAAGTTTCTTAAACAATCAACACAACAACTTCACTGTTCAGTACTCACAACCTGCTTTATATCCTCATCGTAATCGCTAACGTTGAAATTGATATCCGCATCAACCCCACGGAACTTGATCGCAGCTCGATCATAAGCCCTGAAACAAAAATAATAATAAAAAAACTGCACGAAACATTTCCACACGCTTAATCAAAACCAGAAACACCTAAGCACAGAACGATATAAATGAAATTACCTTGCCGCAGCATGCGCCGTGTCAAATCCACCTACAAAAGAAAGAAAGCGATATTGAAGAAAGTGAAGCGCATAATGTAAAACGAATTCTCTAATGGGGACCTCACCTAAGTACACTTGTTTGCCACAATCCCTGCACAAACCAAAACCACACAGCACAGCGTGTTCAGACACAGTAGCGTGTTATCACAAAGCAAAACTACCACAATCCACTAACCAAATGTGCGATTCCCATCTTCCTGTTCTGCGATAGAAAGTGACGCCGCGATACTGCGAGCTTCGTGACCTCGGTCCTCGGCGGCTCTTCTTCACCTGCGGCTGCCGCGGAGTGATCATCTGCTCCGCCGCGACACCGTGCTGATCCACCTTCGACGAGACATCCAGCCAAGCCGGCGAGACACCGGAGTCGGTCGCCGGAAAGAGCTGGATGGTGCGGACGGAGGATTCTCCAGCGGAGAAGGAGGCGCTGTTGTTGAGGATGGCGAAGTTGTAGGCGACGGTGTCGCCGTAGGAGCAGGAGTCATCGGTGTCGGCAGCATTGACGACGGAGGAACTGAAGCTTCCGGAGCTCTCCATTTGAGCGACGGAGAGCGGGGGCGTGTGGTTGTTGTCGGAGGGGGAATCGGCGTTGAGGTTAAGATCCAGCATCGCGGTGAGAGTTTGTTAGAATCTGTTAAAGAAGCGTTTAGAGGGAAAGTAAAGTTAGTTAGAAGCGGAGGTAGAGGGATGAATCTCCTACGGTAACGCCTTTACATCACTGTGAAATAGGAGACTGATCCAACCGTACAACAATAGGAAGGAGTTTCATGCAGGGAGAAGAGTGAAGAGTGATGAGTGATGAGCCATTAGGAGGTTAAAAAAACAGAAAACAGAGTGTCTTTTGCTCAATGCTTCCTTCTACTCTTTCCTTTTCTTTTCTTTTCTTTATCTTTTCTTTCATTCTCTTCTTAAACACTTACCCCACATTTATTATTTCTAGTTTTTCTTTTCCTTTTTTTCCCCCACCCTTTTCATCTTCTATTTCTTCATCAGCTTCTCCTAATTTCTCTTTCCATTATTTTTTGCTTATTTATAGAAGTTACTTGTAGTAATAAAATTAGGAGTAGAACCATAAATATTTGCATGAGAGTGACGCCTGCATCTAATTAATAAATAATTCTTTTTAATTAACCTCCATTTATTATTGTTATAGTAATTCATATTTGGGATATTTCCACACTCTGCTAAGGGCTGACAATGTCATTTACTCAGTCAACTGGCCTCTTTTTCAGTTTTGTCCTCTGTTTTTTTTACAGTAATAATTTGTATTCAAATATAATTAAACATTTTTTAATTTTCATATTCTTAAAGTTAATTTTTATATATCTATTTATTATGATGTAAAAATAAAAAATTGTCAACAGTTATATTGTAATTGCAAAATTGATTACTGTTTACGTAAAAATATTAAAACAAAAACAAATAAAAAATGAAGAAAGTATTTCATTTCGTGCTTCTTAAAAAGACACTAGTTTTCTAACATTGCATGGCACGGGGATCTTTTAACTAGTTAAAAAGTTAAATTTTGATCAAAATAAATTTTTATGTACACTCATTTATGTGAAAATAGTTTAGTAGTATTTAATATAAATGTATATACATATTATAAATAAATTTATATATTTTTGAACAAAAAAATATTGCTATACAATTTTGATAAATAAATCCTTCCTAATTGTCGTTGATTTTTTGGTGGATGATATACTTATTGTCAAATGAAAAATCCTCTAATTATTTCTGAGTTGTTTTCTTGCATGTAAATTTACATTTAACATTCTTATTGATGCTTGGAAATAATTAGCACGTATGCATCAGCTACTAATAAAATTTTATAATTTTAACTTTTTTATTGAAAAAGTAACTATATTGCAATGGAAGAGTATTTACCAAGTTTATCCAGAAAAATTACCGAGAAAATAAAATGGCAATAAAATGCTATAGAAACTATAATTAGTTTATTTTTCTAACAATTAAATGTTTTTTTTAAATGTTGACCAAAAATAAAATGTCTTTAAAAATATTGTGTAGTTATCGTTAAATATATGAAACCTTCAGAGATATAGTATCAGTAGTCCAAGTATAAGAGCTTAAACAGAATATTTACCAAAGAAAAGATAAAACAAAGCACTTGAAAAGAATACAAAAGAAATTTTCTAATTGAGGGTAACATTAGAAGTGCATTGTCCTATAAACAGTAAAATTTTGTCTTATAGCTATTCTTCCTTTTAGTACCTATAGATAGATAGATTTAGATTACAGATAGAAGAGCTAATTTTATTAAAAATAATTATTTTGTGCCAAAAAAATATTTAAAAATATTCTCAATTATATCTATTTACATTTAATTTAAATTAAGCAGGAAAAAAATCACGTAAAAAAATCATAAATAGTGAAATTATTGGTGGTAAATACTTTTATTCATAATTTATTTTTAGTTTTAAAAAGTAACTTGATGGTATGCATTATTTAATAAAAATAATGTCATTTTTATTACACTAATTTTTTAGCTAAAATTTTATATTCTTATTTTTTTAAAACAGAAACTTTGCAAGAATATAGCAATCAAATTTTTGCAAACATTATTTTTTAAAATATTATATTTTAAAAATAAATTAAACAAAATTTAAATTCTCAATAAACTGCTTTTTCCTAGCACTGTTAAATAAACTTGTAAGAAAATAGAGAGAAAATAATATGTATTTATATTTTATTAGACTATTAGAATTTGATGGCATTGTGTGTGTCTATTAATATATACATGGGAAGATAATGATAAAAAACAATTATAAGTATTTATTTAAAAACTAAATGACAATGTGACAGGAAAATCATGTAACAAAATAAAAATATATTTTACTAAAGCTTATAAACTGTTAAAAGTTTACAATTGCATGGAATGTAAAAATAAATAATATTAAAGTATACAAAAATCGAAAGTGAGTAAATTAAAATTTATTGTGCTAGATTGAGTTAATATGTCTGTAGCACAGTCTTTAGTTATTACTGGTAGAACCCAATACCTAATGCAATAAAGTTGTTTACCAAAATACATTCATTATAATTATGTTTTTTCCCTGGATAATGCATATTTATGTTTAGAAATACAGAGATAAAATTTATTAAAATGGCACCAGAAGAAGAAAGTAGGAATGACACAATATTGTAATGGGTGAGTTTGATAGACTATTTATAGGTGCACTGCACATCTAGTTTAAAGAAATCCATAAATTATCATTCTATCAGATATTTGGTGTGCACATAAGTAACAAGTAAGTTCCATTGATAATAGGTATAAGACTACACTCTTGGACCCAAATTGTCATGTCCCATGGTTTCATGCCATGTCTCCAACCAATCAACAATTCCCTAGCTAGGATTTGATCACACATAGTTAAACACCCTTAACTTCCCTACACAAATGCCAACCATTTTGGTTCACATAGTATAGAAAAACAGTTGAAGAACATCCAATAAAGATAAAACTATTTCATATTTATAATATATAAATAGATGCAAATTTTAGTTTATAAAATTTAAATTAATCTTAAAATTTACTTCTTAATATAATATCAGAATTATTAAAAATTTATTCTAATGAGATTTGATTTGATTTATCAAGTCACGTATATTAAACATGAGTTATAAATATATAGTCACATTTATTGGATATGAAGGTATGACCAATTGGTTGGGTTAGACTGACTAGATATCATGTTTAGTGAATGTGTTTAATCATTGTGTCCCCTTTATAATTTCTATTTAAAGAGATCATTGTACTTGTAATTAGTGTGCAATGAAAACCTAATAGTTACCCGTGTGGATGTTAGTTGTAATTGGCGACCGAACCACGTTAAATCTTGTATCGTTTATTTTTCTACAGTTGATTCGTGATTGTGTATTGTTTTCGCGTACGTTTTTTTCATCAACATGTACAAATTGACAAGTCTCGAACATAAGTGTATTAAAAATTTCACATCAACAAAAAATAAAAATATTTTATAATATATAATTTTATAAATTAAGTTAAATTTAAAGTTAATTTTCCAAATATCTTCCTAACTAATATTGGAAGAGCAAAAATTGTGCCCAAAAGTTTGAGCATGGTTTTGGTTCAGTCTTTAACCCTCTCTTTGCTTATACTTATTTAGTCTTTATAAAGGAAGAAAAAAAACCCAGAATTTGAGTGTTTGTACTGATTTACGCAAAAATACAAAACAAGAAAGAAAGGAAGGAAAGGAAAGATGTTACAATGACGGGTCCTCCCATCACGGAATGAAACAAAAGACAAAGACAGTTGGCAAAATAACTGTTCCTTCTCTACCTTACTGCCTACAAATTAAAGAAATATTTAATTTAATCAATTAATGTTACAATTTTTAACATTAATTACATAAAACTATCTCAATCTAGCATTTATCTAACCATTCTACAAAGGGAAAGTGAATATGTCTAATTTCAAATTGGATTTTGAAAAATTTAATACTTACATTTTAACCAATTATACGAGAAAAAACTGATATTCAAATGTATATAATTCATTAATTCATCATGTACGTATTAGAGTGACTAACCACGTGAATACGTTACTTGAAGCACGCTTCACAAAATATAATATTAAAATATATAAAGAACAAAAAAATAATTACATATTGAAATAACAGCTTCCACCGCTTTAATTATATATTTTTTATTATGTTGGCGAAAATAGTTAAATACTTACACTTTTTTTATCATATTATAATAAATAATTAAATTAAAATATTATAGTAAGAAATAAAATAAATAATTTAAATTTGTATATTTTGTGAAGTAAATTGTGTTAATATTTAGTAACTGATTTTATAAAAAGTTTTAAATTCAATCAATTAACTTGGGAATTAATTTTATCATATTAATCTAATTAATTCATTCACTATTTTTCTCTTAATATAAACAGTATCATTCTCTTCTCTTTTTTTACCTCTCTTTTAATTCAAACATCATAACTATTCATTTATTGTGGTTAAGGTTGAAATGTTTAGATTGATATAGGTTGTACAACCTTAGATTGTAGGGTGGGGGTACAACCGTAATTAGCATAACAACAAAAACATGGTCTTGAAAATGGTTACGGAGAGACTTCAGATATGAGACAAAGGTTTCGGTGGGTCAAAACTGCAAGTATCTATGCCTCTAAACTTTCTTTGTTACTGTTTACAGCTATTTATTTTGTCATAATTTTTTTTATTAATTTTTTTTATGAAAGATTAACATTTAAAAAAAAAATAAATTTTAATATCTACATTTTAATTAATGAAATTAATTTTAAAAAACACTGAATTTAGTTTTTTTTTTGTAGTTAAACTTTGTATAAATTTTTATAAATTTAAAGAAAAAAATATTAGAGGTCTAGTTTTAAAAAATGTAATTAAATTTTTAGAAATAATCATTTAATAATTATATATGATTGTTGAATTTTGAGATATCAACCTAATTAAAACGTTAAATTTTAAGATGCCAGCTTAATTAAAATATTAATTTTAAAATATCAGTCTAACTAAAATGTGATATTACATTACTAACATGAATTTTATATATATAAAAAAACAACTTGAATGGTAAACATGTTCATTTGTGTGTTGGATTATTTATTAGTAATTTGTTTGTTCTAATTTTTTTGTGTCCATTGATATCTACAATCATTACTTTTATTCAACTTATAAACATAATAACTCATAGGGTTGTCAAGAGTAAAGAAAGGTGGCAAAAGGAATGAGATATGAACCATTTAAAACCTGAAAACCATATTCAGCTATTGCATAGGATCTTAATCAGTTGTACTTAGTATGGTTATTTATGTCATTGACATGAATTTTTCTAAAAGGGATAAGTGTAAAGATATTAATAATTAGTATTTGAATAAAATATCAATGGATTGAATTTTTGATAGTTAATTTGAACCTGTCATAAATTACCTTCACAATCTTCTATTAGTACTAATTTTTTGTATATGTAAATTAGGGGTGAATTTAGACCTTTCATTCAATATTTTACTTCATTGAGTATAAACACCTCTTTAGTGATATCTTTCTGGGACCATGTTTTTTATAAGGTTCATCTTATTAATAAACATCATCATATTTTGAAAATTGGTCTTACTCTTCTTCCCCCACCTCTTCATTAATATCTTTTGGGACCATGGTTTTTACATTATTGTTTATCTTCTTAATAAAATGCCAGTCATCTTCTGGTCCACCTTACTCCATACCCTTCTTTATTATATTTTACAAAACTCCAAAACTATGCCTCTTTTACAATTTTGTTGTTGTGTGTGTTTGTGGACGATTGTTAATGTATATTAGTTAGTAATATATTATCCTTGTAAAAGATAATTATTACATGTTATAATAACTTTGTAGTGGAATTTTTCTTGCTCATAACAAATTTAAGATAAACTTTAGATTTAAATTATTCAATTACAATCATATGAATCATCACATTTTATTCATTCCAAATATATTAAACAATAAATTGTAAACATCTCATGTTTCATATTACTCATGCTCGAAATTCACTGACATAGTTCAATACCACTTGTACTATCCAGTCTTATAAATACAAAGAAGTTATTATCTATTAACAATATGGATATTGACCACATGCAGTTACCCGTGAATATCGCTTTGTAATAGAAAAGTAATCGCCTCCACGCACCAATAACCAGTTCCATGTATCCGGAAAGATCGATCTTATGGTTACTTATCCTAAAATGTAAACCTATAAATACAATCTCAATAAGTATTCTCATTTCAGTTACTACTTCCTTTATAATTCACTTGTATTTCCTTGTATTTTTACTGACTTAAATATCAGAAAGTCTTTTGCAAGTTACTACTAAAGCTTGACTTAAGTATTTTGTTATTCTAAAATATGTGATGTCTTTGCTTTTTACATTCTCTCATCTTCTATTCGACACCCCTAATACAAACAAATCATTAATTTCACATAAACAAACTATGTAAAGTTAATAAATGATGCTATTACCTTTACTTTGCAATCCTTTAGAATATACTAAACTTCAACTCTACAAAGTGGTAATAATAGGAATAGCACCTAGAGGTAATATTGAAGTTTAATTCAATTTGTTGAATAACAATAATAATTGCAAACGAATGGAATATCTCACAAAACCATTGAATTTTCATGTACGGAAGGAATCACATTTGACCGTACTAGCTGTTTTTCTTAATGCTTACTCTTTCAATTTATCATTTTGTCCCTTTAGATTCCTGTTAGAAAATGTCAAATAAATAAATTCAAGTATGTTTTATTAGAATTTTATTTTATTTCAAAATTTATAAAAATATTGAGATTTTTTTAATGTTTCAGTATAATTTTTTTCATAACGAATAATAAAAATATTATATTGAAAATGAGAGAAAAAACACATATATACATTGTTATCTTCCACATTTTTGTAATATGAGGACTGAGTTTTGGTACAGTAAGATGTATATGTGAATATATAAGCCTTGAACATATATATCATATGAGTTTTTTTAGAATGCTATTTATTTTAAAAAAATAAGATTATGATAAAGTTGGCAAATGCTATGCTTCAAACATTATTGGATGTTGTTCACATGTTAAATCCCACTCATGTTTGGTTTTGTAGTGATATTTTAATGCATAAAGTCAAAGGTAGTGCAGAATTGGGATGAGATTAAGACCCAACACAAAACATATCTTTATAAAATAATGGCAACAAAGAATCCATTACCACGCCTACAAAACGTTATTAACTTTGAAAATCTCACATCGATAAAAAAAAATTAAAAAAGCAAAAACAAGATATTTTATAATGTATAAAAAAAAAGTAAAAACAAGATATTTTATAATGTATAAGTGAGTGTAAATTTTATTTCATAAGTCAATTTTGTAAAGTTGAGTTACATTTAAAAAAATTAATTCTTATTATCGTATTATACATTACAAGAAAATCATGAAATAAAAATCAATTTTTAGAGACCAAAATAATTAGTTGTAATAGTAACTAAATTAGAGATAATTTTAGAAACTAAACAAAAAAATTGGTTTCTAAATTAATTTATATTATTGTTAAATAGTTTCTAAATTGGTATCTAATTAGCTACCAATGTTTTAACTACCAATTATTTAGATTCTAAATTTGGTAGCAAAAACTTTTAGAAACCATTTAACAATAATAGAAACTAATTTAGAAACCAAAAATTTATTTAGTTCCTAAAATGGTCTCTAATTTAGTCACTATAGCAACTAATTATTTTTTATCTCTAAAATTAGTTTCTATGTCATGATTTTCTTGTAGTGATAGTCATTTAGAGTTTATCGTAGTGAGAATTTGTTAGACTTATGAAGTCACCTGCTAGTAGATCACTATCGGATCACCTATAAATATATAGTCTCACGTATAAGTTGACAGTTTTAACATAAAAAAGATGTATTGTAGATTTCAAATCAACTAATGATATGAATATTTCAAAATATAAAATATATAAGTACGTGTAAACAAATCCGTTTTATACAAAGTTAGATTGAGTTAAATTTCAAGTTTTAATAACAGAATATGAATGCTCCTAATCTTGTTTTGAAATTAATTGGGTGACGCAATTAGAAGTATAATTTGTGTGGCATTATTGGATGTTAGTGAAGTTTGTTTGGGGATTAATGGTTGGTTAGTGGAAGATGGTATTTGATGAAGTGGTCCAATTTGAAGTTTTGTTTCGAGAATTCATAGGTTGGCACGAGGTTTCTCTTTATGAACGAAAACCAAGTTGTTAGAAAGCCTAATTTGCATTCCACTTAATGGAAACAGATAGGCCAACATAGAAAAGGAACCTCACTTTGCAATTTGTGATGCCAAAAGCAAGTTGGATGAATGAGGAACTAATTTTAGGTTAGTGGTTTTGTGACAAATCGTACTTATTACTTGCACTATCACCTTTGTATTCAAACACAACATATCTTCCTCTATCATCTTTTCTTTCAATTTGTCTCTATACCTATATTCACCTACTCCTACATAGGTTCAAACTAATAGGACTCTCACTATTAAATGTCTTCAACAATCCCATATCTTAATGTTTTTTAACTCACAAATATTTATGAAATAACCACAATTATAAAACCATCAATAATATCCTACTACTATACTATCATTAAATAAAATTCAATTTTAAAAAAATAATTAATAAAAAAACTAAACTAAATACTATCTTATTAAATTTAACAAATTATTAATATATAAAATAATATTTAATTAATTAATTAATATTTAATTAACCATCAAGATTTAAACTATCAATTTTAGAATATTAAATACTTAATAGCTAATTAGATGCTAATTTAGAAACCTATTTATAAATTTTATTAATAATAAAATCACCTTTTAATTTTCTAATTATTTTCTGTATTTAAAATTATTTTTTATTTAATAAGTTTTTTTAGTAAACTAGAAAATAAAATAAAATAAAATTGATTTTTTTAAGGTTTATGAATCAGCTGAGTATATTTAATTGGGTGAAAATTGTTAATTATATAAAAGTGTAAAAACTTTAACTTTAACTGGTGACATATCTACTATTTATTCTAATAAAATAGTATATAACTTGAAAAGAAGTCCATGTTATCAGTGCTTTAACTTATAATAAGGCTGTGACATAAAACAACTTTTGCATTCATGATGAAACATAAACTTTGTCTCTTTTTTCTAATGTTGGCACCAAATAGGAAAATGTATGTTTTGCTTTCATGTTTGATTTGACCTTTAAACATTTCAAATTCATATTTTGGATGTGGGAAATGAATATTATTAAACACAAATCCTCATTTAAGTTTTTTTAGCAATGGAAGTAATATACAAAAAGAAATAAGGGGTGTGATTCAATATAGAAGTGCAGATCCAAAACTATTATATTGCATTTGAGCTAAGAATCCAAATATTAGATAATTACTTTTTGGTCAACTGCAAAAGAAAAATGAATAATAGAAAAGTAAGAAAAATATAGTTAACAAAAAAACAGATGTTATTTTGAAGAAGAATTGAAGAAAAATTAATCAGATATTTTAGAATGTATTCTTGCACGTTGTAGTTAGAGTTATCTAACCTTCTTTTTGTCATGAAATTTTAGAATAGTAAATAGTTCATGAGGGAACTTAATATAATACAAAACTAAGAGTTAATTTTATCTTAAAGATGAAAATACTTTTCAGTAAAATATGTAAATTTCTCATTAAATGGACGCAAAGAATGTAGTGCACGCTTTATGTAGAATCCCTAATCAAAATTAGATTTGGTTATATCACCATAACTATATTATAGTTGAATTAATTGTAACTAAATTTACATTTTTAATATTATGATATTATATAAATTTATGAAATATGAAATATGACATAAAAATTATAAATTAATATAAATGATTAAATTATATATTATAGTATATTATATCAATAATTTTAAAGGTCAAATGAATCAAGTTATAATCTAATCATATACTTAAACGTTAAACTCTAACTATTAGTTATATTTTTTTTCTCTAATCGATAGATGTTTAATCCAACAATCTATCTTATAACAAGGTCAGATTAACTAAGACACAATAAAATATTGATCCAACTTATAGTTTATAAAATTAAAATAATAATTATACATATAATGTATATGTATGTGGAATACGTAAAGAAAAAAAAACTCTAATAATTTAGTTATATTAATGTTTGAAAACATAAATTGTTTGAATATTTATCATTAATTTATTTTAAAGATATTGAGATTTTGCCCATTTTATTTGATGTTTAGATTATGAAAAATATTTTTTGGTAACCTTTGTTTAGACTATGATAAAAATAAGATGCAATTTGATTATATTGATAAAATAAATATATTATGTAATTGGAAAAATAGACCATTATTAACAATTATATAAATTAGTTCTTGGTGGGATTAATTTATATATATATATATATATATATTATGATTTATTTTAGTTGATATAATATTGTAGTTATTGATGAACTATGAGAACATATAAGATATTGTGAATACATGTAATAGCCCCAAATAGTATATTACACATTTATTTTTATATATTAAAAAATATTTTAATTTTCAAATCAATTTATTTTTGAAAAATACATGTTTTAGTTTATTATTGTAAATACGTGTGAAGTTAATTTTCTTAATAGTAATTTTGAGATGTAACAATATTCAAAAGTCATGTTTAGTGAATGTGAAAGATAGCTTTGACAACGAAAAAGATAGATTTGGCTTTAAAGAAAGAAGGAAGTGTAACATGTAATTTAGTGCATTAAAAAGCAAACTCCTAGTAGCATTCACTTTTGGATCTAAGACAGTAGGCAGAAAGGGGTCTAAAGAAGGCTAATTCTCCCTGCACCTGATCATTTCAAACTGACACCCGATTGTAGATAGGAAAATACTAAACTGGTCTTAATGAATTTGACATTAGGTTAAGTGAGATATGTGCACCCAACAATTATATGTTCTGGATATTGTCATCCATAGACACCTGTTTGACTTCTGGATTTTTTCATCCATAAACACGTGTATGACTTCAGGATTTTTCAATCCATAAGCAGCTCTATGACTTCCTGATTTTTTTATCCATAGACACCAATATTAGGTTCCGGATAAATCTATCCATAGACACCGAAGACAAGGACATAGTTGAATTTTAAAATCTTTGTAGGGTGCAGGAAGCAATTGATTGGGTGTAGGAAGTAATTGCCTCTAAAGAATTAAGGTTTAAACTAAGCATATGCATATCAAATGTCTATGGGTGTCACTCATCAAAATTGGTAAAGTGCAGTACTAATACAATTGATTGACAAAAACAAAATATATAGCATCCCATGGCATGAAAAATGGTTTCACTCTGGGTATTGCACAATATATACTTTAATTTTTAAAATACATAGACATTTGATATGCATATGCTCTTACAGAAGGACTGATAAGATATGAACTGAAATGACAAACCTATCATTAAAAAGATACATTAAGATGGTATATTCCTATGTATTTTGAGATCTGAAAATAACTTCTGAAATATATTAACTAAATTACATATACATTCTGAATTACATAATCTTACATCACAAACCTATTATTAAAAAGATACATTTCGATATGTATGTTTGAGATTTGAAAATAACATCATTCAAAAATTCTGAATATGCATGTTTGAGATTTGAAATATAACATCTGAAATATATAATTCAAAATCTATCAATACATTCTCAATTATATAAACTTCAATCCTCATCCTCAATCCTCGGGTGCATATTCCAAAATCAAAAATACATTTTAAATTCCAAAAATACATAATGTATTAATATATTTCGAAATGTAAATTCTCCAATATATTTTTATCTAAAAATCCATTATAGATTGCCCGTTTATGAATCGAAAAACATATTTCAAAGTACAGAACTGAAAAACAAAATTGAAAATAAAAGTTTTATAGGAGGATGCAATGAGAATGCAGAATGCAATCCCTCAAAAAAATGCATACTCCTTTCAAGTGCCACACGATGCATCCATGCAGTCTAGAATGCATAGATGCTTGTAATTTTTTATTGGCTTATTGTAACACAGTAAGAATGAACATTGTTAAGTTGAAGGGTTATTAAGATGTTGGAGAAGGTGTTCAGCCGTTAAAAGGAAAGGGAATTTCAAATTTTGCCAAAAACTATTATTCTAACATGTATATATTTTTACTAATCCCCTTTCCATATAATATACAAAAAAGAGAATAATAAAAAATGTGACCCTAAATTTGCAAAAAGGAAAACCATCAAATGTCCCTACCAAACCAAAATTCTTAGACTTAAGCACAATTTTTTTGAAGATAAGAAATAAAGTATATACTCATAACGATAGTTAACATTAACACAATTTCAGTATTTGTGGACTTACAATATACAAAAAGAAACTACAAGATAAAAAATAAATATTAGAAATTTTGAATAAAGAAAATATATTTTACCATTTTTTATTTTAATGTTGATAAGACCATTTGGTAGCTATTGTTAAACTTGAACAGCATCATTTTATATCTGACTATAAAGAGTTATAAGGAGTTTAAGATTTAGTATTTAGGATTTATCAATTATTTGTATCTAAATCCATTTATCTTACAAGATAATTTTTGCTTTCATTTGCTATTCAAAACTGTCGCAATCTCTATACTCTATTCGGTCACATGTAATCTCTACATGTGAAAATAGTTCAAAGCATTCGGTCATCTCTGTTCGTGGTATAAATATGTACTCTAGATGAGAAAATAGTTAGTTCAAATACATCTACACAGATTACCATGGCAAGCAAAAATTTGAAGAATCCCGGTCATCTCTGATCGTGGTATATGTAATCTCTATATGAGAAAATAGTTCAATGCCATCTTACACAGATTGCAATGGCTAGCAAAAACTTGGAGAATCTCAGTCGATTGAGATGTCTTCGGCTGGATAAAATCTTTAAATTGATTTTTCCCCAAAATAGTCAACTAGTAGAAAATGGGGTTTAAAATTTCATTTGAAAAGAATAAAGGCCTCAATCCAGATATTACATATCAATTTCATTGCAGCAAAGCACATGGAAGATGAGCAAACAACTTTAATAATCAAATTCTAAAAATATGCAAACCATACTTGCCTTAAACAACATCAAAGTGACAATGTTTACTCGAACGATATAATTACTGTATCAAAAGTGTAAATGTAATCTAAAGAAAGTAACAAAACAAAAAACTAATCAAAATTCAGAAAAGTTCACTGGGAAACACCCAGCCACTTAGAGAAGTTATCAAACTCTGTATAATCAGAGTCTGACACCATAGTTTGATACCACGCTTTTCCAGCAGCTCTGATAGCAGAAGCCTCCTCCTAAGAAGAATTATGAAACCAATATGTCATTTCAAAACAACAACAATTACTAAATGTTAAAATGATAAACCTAAAAAAACACAAAAAACATTGATAACTCACAACCACAACATGCGAATTCTGTTTCCAAAATAAACCAAGACTATGCTTCTATTAACATTTAAACGCATACCGTAATAACAATCACCACAATGCACATTAATTTAATAAAAAATAACATTCCGCAGAATCAAAATCATTTGGGAACTGAAAAATTCACTAACCTTTGAAACATTGTTGCGCTTCTGATCAAGCTTTTCCTTCTTGGCCACAAGGCGCTGCTTCTCAGCGAGAAGAGCCATCCTTTTAGCGGTCTTAGCATAGGGATTCAGCTTCAACATGACATTGAGGTTCTTGAGAGGGTTCTTCTTCAGAGTAGCGCGCTTAACCTCCTTATTAACGGGCCTCACCACGGACTGAACCTCATCGGAATTAATGATACGGGACAAGTCCGAGTTAACCATCTTGGCCCGGGGAAGAAGGTAGCCCTTTTTTTTCTCGGAGACCTTGTCGAAAGACCCATAAATGGAGTCCAGTTTCTCAAACGCGGACTTGGTCCAGATAATAAACCTCCCAAGGTGGCCACCGGGTGCAAGCTTCAGAAGGTTAAGCCTGTCAACATTTGCCACCTCAACACCAGGAATGTTCCTGAACGCTTTAACCGCTTTAGCCCCTTCAGATCCGTACACGATAAGAGGACCCCTGCGAGAAATGTACCTACGGTTCCTCATTTTCCCCTTGCCGGGACGAATTCCGCGGCTCAGTTTCGCTTTCTCCGCGTCGGGGAACGCGCCGATCTTCTGAAGAATTTTCACCGCTTCTTTGGACTTCTCCACACTCTCGATGCTGTCGCTGACAACGAGTGGGAGCTCAGGGACAGACTCGATGCGGTGGCCGCGGGCCTGGACCAAGGAGGGTATCGCGGAGGCGGCGATGGCGGAGACCACGGCGTGGCGTTTCTGCTGAACGTTGATCTTGCGGTGCCAGCGGCGCCAGATCTTGGTGGGAGCGAACATACGCCCGCCGCGGCACATGTTGCCGAAGGCAGCCTGACCAGCGCGGTGCGTGCCGCCGCCGGGCACACGAGGGATACGCGATACGGCGCGGCCGGTACCCCATGACTCAGCGGATGTCTGGTGGCCGGCGCGCTTGCTGACAGCGTAAGGCTGGCGGCTGTTGCGCGAAATGTTGGAGTGGACGAAATTGACAATGTCAGGGCGAATGGGAGCCTTCATGACATCAGGAAGAGGGACGGTGGGGGCTGCATCGCCCTCTAGGGTTTGAACGGATACGAGAGGCCTTGCTGCTGCTGCTGCCATTGGAGAAGGTTGGTACTCACAAAACTAGGGTTTAGGGTACCGGTAGAAGAAAGGGCGGAAAATGAAGCGGTGATTATATATCTAGAAAGGCCCTCTTTTTGCTTGGCCCATCTCAGGCCCATCACTTGGGAATATGTTTGTGCTTATTGGGCTTATTCTTACTACCCCCATCAAATATTTATTACTCTCTACATATCCTTCTAACAATGTGTTTGAATAGGGTGATGAAAACTGAAAAGAACAAAAAAATGAGTGAAACAATATTTATTTAAATTAGAATAAATAAAGATAAATGAAAAATTACTTTTAGGCAATTGCTTCCTGCACCATATCACTGCACCCGATTCCAGCGGAAAAGACGAAACTGTCCTTAAAAAAAATTTCCGAAATATGTATTCTGGATTTTTTTTTTCCAGAACGAAATTTTATATTACAGATTTTTTATCTGGAATGGGTTTTTCATTTTTTTTCCAGATTTTTATTTCCGAAACACAATAATTTCTTTTCCAAATTTTTTTTTCAAAATGTATTATTTTTCAATTCCAGATTTTTTTGTCTGAAATAGAATTTTAATTTTTTTTAAGATTTTTATTTCCAAAACTCAATAATCACTTCTGGATTTATTTTTCCAGAATATATTATTTTCAATTCTGAACTTTTATTTTCGAAATTAAGGACATTTTTGGAAACTAAAAAAATATGTTGGGTATATGTAAAAAATATTGGGTGTAGGAAGCCTTACTTTTATCATAATATTATTTGATTTTTTTCTTACCAAAGCCGAGCTGATATTGTCTAAGATGATGTCCGAACTTTTGAATTATTTATATATTATTATTATTTTATTTATTATATTTAAAAAAATTGAAAATAAAAAAATAAAAGGTGCACACAATAATTGACTATGAGGTTATTTACTAGTGGAATAATAAATATGATAATGTATATTCTCACTTCAACCCATATACTGTGCGAAAAGTTTTTTTTTCTACGCCAACTTTCATCTCCTTCTCCTTTCATCTCCTTCTCCTAAGTTTACATTTGCATTCCAATTATTGACGCCAAAAAGGTTAATTGAATTATAATTTGAGTTTTTTCACTATTATGGTGAATTATTAATTATTGAAATAAGGAAAATTTTAAAAAAGTATTAAAATAATTAAATTATGCGTACTTGATTAGATTTTATTACAAAGAAGTCGTGTAAACTTATCACGAATTAATTTATTTTAACTGAACTGAATTCATACTAACTTGAAGTTTTTTAAAAATTTTACCGTTTTAATAATGATATTGCACAAAAATGCTAAAAATCTCTAAACCATTTTCTGTTTTGATGCTCTTTATCATTTACATTCAAAGTTGGGGTAAATTGTATGGAGGCACAAAACGTAAAATGATAAATTTGCTGCCATTTGAAGCCCCTAAAACGTGAATCCAGCAACACATGAAAGCTACCATCACCAGCCCCCAACTCTCGACCACCACCACCACCACCCACTAACATATCTTATTATTAGAGCCATGTGTCTCCACGAATACCACATCCTATAAATAAGTACTATAATCACTGTGCACACTTCTTCATATCTTCTTGGCTCTTACAAAGGCTGATGATGATGCTTTTGTTCCATTTACAAGCTTCCCAACGAGTGAATGCATTGCTGCTGCTTCAGCAAAACTTCAGTCTTCCATCCAAATTTGACCACTGTAATAGGAGATGTTACCATCCAAACACAAAAGGAAAGCTACAAAACATGAGAGGATAACACACACGTACTTGTTCAATTAATGTTTGTTGAGCTGTTTGACATGATTGGTCGTTTGTCTATTTCTTGACATCAATTTCTGCCGCCGAAATTCCGCGTTGGCATCGTATGATGAGATGGCATTCCTCTGTACAAAACCATAAAAATTAACTTATATAATCTAGCCTTCAAATATAAAGTTAGAGTTCAATAATCGTCACAATTATATATCAAGAAATTTTATCTCGTTGTATTACTTTTAATTCTGCAAAATAACTTACAACGGGCACAAAGTCAGGACTAGACAAGTTGAGAGTGAGGTTTTTCATTAGCAACAAAACCTGCAGAACACCAAATATGTAAGCAAATTCTCAGTCAACAGATAATAAAAATAAGTTCTTACCTTGTCACAATTAACCTGGCAAATCTCAAGGACAGGTAACTCTCAATTTTAACAAAACTTTTAACATATGCCTTATAATGCTAACGAAGATTACAGATTGACATGCAGGAAACAAGGTTCTTAGTCAGAAATCTAAACCTGATAAACTAGGAAATGCATATATGTTATAGCACTCAAAATGATTTTAATTCTCTCCACTTTCGCTGCATGTCACGTAATTGAATGATGATGTTGAGAAGTTTTATTCTACTCACAGTTTCAAAATTTATAGGATCCATCTCCTTCAGCTTCTGGACATGGCCTTTTGTGTCTGGATCAAAAATACTTCCAATGAAACTATAAACTTCAGCAAAATCTGGTAAACCTGAGAAGACAATCACCACCACCTATTAATTTCACTATGAAACCATATGATGAAAAAATATGAAAGGATGTAAGATCAATACCATGAAGCACCTGAGTCTGTTTCCCTTGTTTTGGCATCTCCGTAGCAGACAACTTTCTAGTAGAGTTCCCAACACCACTAAGACAGCTCCTGCCAATTATTGTCACCCCCTTTGATCCAATATCAGCTGAATCAGTGACGTCATAAAACATGAATAAGTGGTCAAAACTTCCATTTAGTACATCCATTGCAGATACTCTTCATCTCAAACAAACTATTGAACCAAAAATATGAAAGAATAAAAGAAGCATGCATGCCTTCATCTCCATGAAGATTGGTGAGTTCATCCTGATAGGGCAGTGATTTGTTGGATCCAGAATTCATAAGCAAGAATTTTTCATCCCATGTGGCATACCCGGGTGGAGGGGTACTAGTGGAAGAAACATATGCCAGGGAAGCTGGCAATGGCACCAAAACTGCCAGACCAGACAACAGCATGTCAGGAATGTGCATGTTATGATTTTAAGGAACAGAACATCATAGTGTGAATGAAATAGAAGCAAACCATTTTTGAATGCCTTTTGGGGGTAAGGATGAGCAGCTTTACGCTTAGGACGAGGAGGAGGCACATGTGCTACTGTCCCGTTCTTCTGAACTTTCAGAAAGTACTTCTGGGCATGACTTCTAATCTGAAGAAAATTCAGTGTGAAACTGAGAGATACGTATAATAGCATAACAGAAGATACAAATCATGAAAACATAGCTGAAGAACTGCTTCCTAACCTGAATAACTGTTTTTGAACCAACAAAATCCTCAATTTTCTTCCAATCTCTGTCAAATCTGAACATCGAAAAATATATAAAAAAAAGAAGTCAGCAATTCAATAGCAGATTGTGTTTGATACATCCCTCAAAGACCAAAAAAGAACAGCAAAACGACCAAAGATTTTGTTATGTGCCTTTTCTATCCAAAAGTTGATTAAAATAATCAAAATAACTGAATCTAGAATACAGATAAGTAAATAATTTGTGCAGTGAAGCAGCATTATGGTTAAGAATAGGAGCTCACAGTTGAAGAGCTTCGAGAAACTTGTCATGCTCCTCCTCAGACCAGCTCTCCCTAGACTTGGTGATAGTATAAGGCTTTCTAACCTTCTTGCCAGAGCCACTAGAGGGAGTTGAGGGCGCCATTGCCATTGGTTGACAACTTCAGGTGTTACTATGTTATTTAGTGTGACAAATTAAATATAATAAAAGAGAGATACCATCATACTCCATTTCACTAATTGTTGTTCGGCCTATCTCGCCATTGCTACCAGACCACTGATAAATGCATATTCTAGTAAACTTTATGTTTGAAATATTCAATCCTTTTCGATATGAGATCATGTGGTATATGACTAAATAGTGTATAAAAGTATCCAACTTTATGAACTAATATTGAATGGTGAGTTTTCTAAGCAGAGAAAGAGAGAAAAACAAGGGGACTGCGAGTTGGATTGTGTGGTTACGTGAGGTGCATAGTTGTAAATGTTAGGTGAGTACCACCAAACCAAACTTCCTTCACGTCCATTTCATCCTCTCATGTCACTGGCATACATACCCGAAAATCACTATTGCCACTTTAATTGTTCCACTTGTCTAAATGGAATTAACAAATTGGATTACATTTTAAGAGGTGATCATGAAACAAGAACAGAAACACCTTTCTGATGTAAGTTAAAATGTCTGATAACACATTTTCCGTAGTGTGAAAGCCAAAAATGACGGTATGACAACAGGGTTATGGTGTCGAATAGTTTGGCGGCGTAAATAGATTGTGAATAGAGAATGAAGATCGAAGAGAAGAGTGGTATAGAGAAAGAAGTTGAAGGGACATGAGAGGGGGCAATGTTTTTGTGAACATAAGGAAATGATAGTGAAAGAAAAGGAGCAGTGGGTCACACCGTCACCATTGACCACAGGACATCATACAAATCATGTGCTCACTGCTGCTTCTCTTTCTAGTTTCCCCAAAACCTGTGATTTTTACTAATGTTTTACCATTTTATCTCTTAATTATTTTAAATTTTTTAAAAATTACTAAAATGAGTAAATCTATGTAAATATGATACGATTTCACTAAAATTGTATGAGTTGAAACAACTTCAATATATTTAAACTTTAACTAAAATTTTATATTTATTTTGATAATTTTTAAAACTCATTTCATTCAAAAGAATACCTATTCATTTTCTACACCAAGAGAAACTGCAAGATTGGTCTTTGTATAAACACATGTTCTTGATAATTGGGAGGATTTGATTGGTAACTTTGTTAATGCTGGAATTTATGTATAAGAGAAATATCCACATTTACGAGAAAGGGTCATTAGGATTCAATGAATGAAGATAGAGTGAAGTAATACAAGAGATAAAGGGTATAATGGTAACAAAATAATATCCCAAAAATTAAATATGAAAAACCAAATATTTAAATAAAATATATTTATGTAGAAATCCTTCTCTCATGATAAAAAACATATATAAATTAGATAAATAGTATTGCTCATGAATCTCTCAAATGAGAAGCTACAACTTCAAATTTATCAAATGATTTGTTATTTACTTTCAAGAAATACAGCATGGTAATTTAATATGAGGTATAATTTTTTTCTATTTTCCCATCGACTTGTAGTCCTAAAATGTATAGATGTAAAAAAATCAATCATTTAATTTCTTACCTTTTATATTACAAGATTGTGTTTATGTTAATGATTTTATGGTGGATAAAAAAAACTCACCTTAAAGTAAGTTCTTATTAAATGACTTAAATTTGTTCAAACTATCTTGAAAGCACAAACAAAGATACGAATAAAAACTCTTTAAACTTCTATAAAAAAAAAGAGAGTAAAAGAGTTATGAAGAGATGGTGAATCAAAATAATAAATGAAATAATTTATTTTTCTATTTAAAACTTTAAAACTAAACTTAGAATTTAAATTGATATCTAACCTTTAATTCTTCTTACCTTACAATCATAAAAACAAGTCCTTAATTTTTCTCCAATGAAATTGTCTATAATTTACTTTACCAAAAAAAAAAAAAATCTTCTTTCATCTTCTCCTAAAATTTTCATATAGTATTTTTAGACATTTCAACCATTTTAACTAAATTGTTGTCTTTTCTTTTCAAATATCTAATATATTAATATTCAATTCTTATATATTTGATGTCAAAAGACAAGTCATTTTTAACTTGAATCACATAAAGTTAAATGATCACATAAAGTTAAATGATGTGACTAGAATCTCATATATTCTTTTCGACTAAGATATATTAACTATGTTATCTAGGATAATTAAAGGTGGTGATAAAACTATCTCATAAACTACTAGACTAATACATTTGAAAATCTAAAATGGTATAATAACACATGTGGTTGGTGTAACTAAAAAGCATGATCTTAAGCTTCAAACTCTAGTTATCATCTCCTATAATTTGAATAGGACTTTGGTTTGCTCATGGATGCCTTCATCCTATTATTTAATTATTTAACATTCTTTGTTGTATGTTGTAATAACTGAAACCCCACTAACAAACTCTTTCAATCTTGCTACTAATATAGTGGAGTTATTTACTTCTATCATACAAAGTCTATTAAGGAGTCATGTGGATGTTGGCATAATAATTTTGATTTTAGGTAAATTCCACCATAGAAAATATCTTATTCCAAATTTGTAGATAATTCAACATACACATGTTCAACATATATATAATTATTTGATTGTTCTCTCAAAGTGTCCATTTGTTTAGGGATGATAAATTGAATTGAGTTTAACTTGGTTATGAGGCTTCATGCCAAGTCTACTAAAACCTAGAAAGGAATCTTGGATCTTTGTTTGATATAATGTTGGAAGGTACAACAATCTAACTACCTCTTTAATGTACAAGTAAGTCAATTTTTCTATAGTTATCAAACTAACTAGCAAAAAATATCACTCTTTATCAATTGATATACTATAATCTAAAAATAAATCATGCCCTCTCACAACATATGTCAAATGGGTAACAAAATTCAAAACAATATTATCTCATTATTTTCACTCTAACACTTTCAATTGTTGTAACATATCACTTGATCTTTAATGGTCAACTTAATTTTCTAAAAGGCCAAACAAGTTACTATAAACTAATTCACATCATTCATATAAAGTTAATAAAAAAAACCTTTCAAACCCTAATATATTTTAGTCATGTCAAGGTGCAAACTAAACTTACTATTTTTTTTTTCATTCCTAGAAGATTATCTTCTTCACATTTTTTGGAACACAAACTTTATCCTTAAATCTCAACACTTTATCTACTTTAATATTTAAACTTATATGTGTTTTAGACTATGATATACCAATTATCTTTCATTGACCATCTTAAGAAATCTTTAGTTATAGAAAACAGTCACAATTAATATGATAAGGTGAACACGAACACTAATTAACATTATGTGATACACCACATTTAAAACATGTAATCCCTAACGATTATATGATTGTTGTTGATGCTCTTGTGAAGGTACAATATCCTTTTAAGATTGGGATTTGATATATGGTTTATTATGATCAAACTTTTCCTTTTTAAAGAATCCATCACCACCTCCTTATCACCTTCTAGTCTCTGTCTTAGCTTTTTCTACATTATTTTTCAACCTTTAAATATTTTTACCGAAGACTCATACAAACATGTCCCTACAAATTACACTTACCCTTTTAAAGTGATAGTAAATAACACTTACATCCCTCTAATTTTAAAATAATTACTCACATTCGTTAAATGCTAAATAAAATCATATTGTTATAGATTTTGAAATAAACTCACCTCCCAACTACTTCTTTTATTTTATTTAAAAGTAATATATGAACTAAAATTTAAATAAAAAATATGAAAACCAAAACTTTTATAATATATAAAATAAAATAATTTTATTATAAAATAAATCATTCTAATTATTATATGTTAATAATATTCTAAAAAAATATTGCAACTAAATTATAAATTTTCATAAAAAATAAAAAAAATTATATGTTATTTACTATCACTTTAAAAGGGTAAGTGTAATTTGTAGGGACATGCATCATGGGTTGGGAAGGGAAAAATTAGAAATTGAGATGAGAAGAAAATGAAATATAAAGATGAAGTAAGGTGGTTTGATTGTAAGGTGGAGGTTGAGGGGCAAAAGAGGAAGGACAAGTGTGAGGAGGTGGTGAATTTGGAGATCCAAATGAAAGGATAAGGAACAGGTGATGATCCTTTCTTCTGGTTTCCACCTAAACAATTTTTGAATTCAAATTCAAATTCAATTGCATGCAAATGGATGTTTATACACATCTTTCATCACCACCTTTCATATCGCATCGTTTCTGTTCTTCACGTTACCACCACTCCTCTTCCTCCTCCTCCTCTCATCCACCTTTCAAGCTTCTCTGTTCCAAGGAATCTCAACCAAAAGACGATAACAACAATAAGGGTATGCACTTACTGTTCTACAATCACCATTTTTCCTTTCTATTACAGTGATGATCAACATATGTATGAGAGCATTTTTTTTTTGTAGAAGTTGAATGTATGATTTTTATTAATCTGAAGCTAAAATATGATTTTCCCAGACACAGTAATCAAACTCTGACTGTTGAACTTCATTGCTTCCAAAAGCATTCAATCCATCAGTGTAGAACTCACTGCTGCAACTTATTTTAAGTGTTGATTAAATGTGTCAGGTGATAAATCTTCAAGAGACTGGGACAAGGCATGGTCAAAATTCAAGAATCAAGGGGGCAAGAAAGCCTTCTCAAAATTTTCAGATAAGTATGTGAGTTGGAATCCTAGGCGTTCAGAATTCCCTCTTTCTGAGGAGGTTGATCCTATTAAGAGAACAGAGAGATCAAACCTCGAGTTCTGGAATAGTCCCACTTTCACTCTTGGGGGTGCAATTATTATTGTCACATTTCTTTTGTTGTACACCATTCTTGCACCAATCAAGTGATCTCTTTCAAAGCAATGTAACTGTAGAAATGAAGTTTTATTTCTCAGAAAATGTAAATCCTTTTCGAATGAAGTTGATGGCTTCTCCCTTTTCTTCTCTAGTTTTGTTGCTTCACCCACTTGAAACAATTTTCTTCCTCCGATTTGTCGTTGGCTTTTCATGCCCAATCTATTTTCAGATGGCTTTCCTGCATGCTGAAGTGAGGTATGAATATGGAACAAAATGATCACATTGTGTGCTTGTTTGAACCCTTTTTTGGCTAGGGAAAGTTCTTGAAAAGTGAAGACAAGATAAATGCTGGACTAGTAAATGACAATTAGTGAATTGGGTTTAGGTTATAGGGTAATCAATCATGAACTTGATAACCTCTTGTTTATACTCAATCAATCTGACAACTTCCCTTCTTGGATATTTAATCAAAATCCATTAATAACCTATGGTGTAAACCGGTTGTATTTACAAAATTTTCAAATTATTTTGCATACCTAATTTCATTCTATAAGGTGACTTATAAATCAACATGTTCCTCTCGATCGATTGTCTAATTATATCGATTTAACGTGGAATTTCACTAGCTAGCGGGAAGGGATACATTCATGATTTCATCCGTAAAAGAGTGTTTTTATGATGTGGTGATATTGTATGTGTTGACAAAAACATATGTGTAAGATTGTTCAACTTTATTACTCTATGTCTCGTTCGCCTTGGTTGATGACATGTATACTTCGGTTGATTCTTCATTGTCGTGTCCTAATGACAACAACATGGTATTGCCACTTTTCAACTTCCATTTTATCTGTTCACTCTTTGTCCTTAAGGTGCCTACCTCCTCGATTATTTTTCCTTTTAACGTCTCTATCTCTCAACGAAACTCTTCCAATAATATTGTTTAATCCATGTGATTCTCAGTGTTCGTCATGTGCCATGTGGTAACCATGTGATCTTTGATTAAGGTTTCTGCTCAGTCCCATGGTGAGTGCAAAAAATATTCTTAATAGGCTGAGGCTACCTTCGTAAGACTGCGTTCTCTTGCCAATTGTCGCATCCCTATTACCATTACCTTGGTCTATGCAAATCTGGGAAGTCTCCTTCAACTCTATCTTGGTCTTTTCTCGGTTTTCAAACGTTGGGGTCAGGGTGCCTGCAAAGATACATCGACACTCCAGTTAACTCTTGTTTAAGTAGGAACTCATAGAGAAATTCAACAACACGCTAATAATTGCATAAAATCTACCCTCTTACGTTGGGGCAACCCTATTTATACTACTCTAGATGGACTTTACCTATACTGATGATCAAGACAAACCCAAATATCTTCTAATCATGTTTTTTGGCATTGATTTGGGTGTAATACTTTGCTAATTATGTTTCGGTTAATCATTGTGAGATAATATATTTTGTATTATGGAAGCTTGATGAACATGTTTCAACGTGACTAAAAGTATCTCGGTGCCCTAAAATGTTTAAAACCTTCTTATATGAAATATCGATGTTAAAGTATTTTTATTTTCCAATAGAATCTTAATTATAATAGTAAAATAACTCCTATACACGAATTAGATTCATGAAAAATCTTAAAATAAAAGTCCACTACTTTTATATTAATGTATATATTTGATTTTATAATTAAAACACTAGCAATATGGGTAAACTTTTTGTGCCATCAAAGAAAATATATAATTTTTAAAAAATTTATATAAATTAATAATTTTAAAGAAGTCACGCTTTGAATATTTGATTTTTTTTCTTTTATTTAACACTACTTTAATTTTTTTTACTTTTTAAATTTGTTTTCTTAAATTTAGATAACTATTTTTTTTATTTTCAAATTATTTGTATAATTTAATAATAAATGAAATTAAATATATATATATATATATATGTGTGTGTAATTCTAACAATCAAATTATAAAAAAATTCTCAAAATAAAAAAATATGTTTACGTAAATATTAAAAAACCTATTAAACTTTAAAAATATTATTTAATTTTAATTCATTAATCATATTATTATAATATATCTAAAAAATATTCATAAAAAACTGAAAAATTCATTAATCAAATTATTTAGAAAACCATTTCAAAAATTATATATATATATATATATATATATTTAGAAATTTAAACGAAAATAAAAATTAAAAAACTAAAAGAGAACGTTGAGCTCAAGTGTGATCTATATGAAGAAGAATAAAAATAATAATAAACTTTAAGCATTAAAAATTTAAAACTTATTAATTTTATGTTATTAATTAAATTAATAAAAATATGTTTATTTAAAAAATTATTAATTAAATTATGAAAAAACATTTCAAAACAAAAATTATATTTATTTAAAATTTTAAAAAATATAAAAAAAAACTAAAAAGAGAGAAATCTTACTTGTTTAAAACCAAAAGAAAAGTTATCTTCAATAACAAAAACAAGAAATAAACATGAAAATTTAAAAGATTAAAAAAAATTAAAAATTGAGGTCATAAATTCGAAACATCACTTTCGTAAAAAAATTCATATTATTTTTATATTTCTACAATAGAAACACGATTTAACTATTTATAAATCTTTTAAAATTTACTCATTTTAATAAATTTAAATAAAAACTGTATAAATATAGTAGAAAAATTGTTTTCTTCGAATTAAGTCCGAATCTAGTTTAAAGATTAAAAAATATAGGTGTGTAGTATTTTTGTTTATTTATAAACGAACTAAATTTATTGTCTCATTTCATTTGTTTTTTTTCTATATCAAATTAAAATGCAATGTGTAATTATAATGTAATACTCTTTTGATTAGTATACATTAAAACAAAATTCTAGTTCATATCAATATGTAACAGAAATATAGTAATAGATTCAAAGTGTTTTTCTAACAAGAAAAGATATCACAACACAATTCAAATTACAAAAAAACCAAACCAGTAAGTTAATATATTAATAAAATAATAATACACGTAAGTTTTAATATGAAATATATTTTGTAAATGATAAACAACACATGAAAGCATTTTTTGGGTGTAAATATCAAAGTTAAATTAAATTATAATTATTTATTTAATATATTAAACTTAACCAAGAAGTTAAAAATTTATAATAATTATAACTATTTAGATCTAATTATAAATAAAAAATTCACCTCAAATTTTACTTACTAAAAAGATACTGAGACTCTTTTTTTTTTCAATTTCAGTTAAATTTCAGTTAATTTAATTGTCTAGCTGAAATTGGAGCACACACTACTTTTTTAACCTAAATGTTGAATACCATATACATTATTTATTATTAATTAAAATTTATGAAAAATAATAAAATTGTTATTCTACCAGTCTCACTTAATTTTATCATTTTAAATAAATTCCAACAAATAAAAAAATCTGTCTGTCCAAAAAAAACCAAATAAAAAAATCTGCATTTAAAAGGTATGTGTGATTAATGTCGTTTAGGTAGGATGCTTGCTAGATATTTTCTACAGAAAAGTGGAGAGAAAGGCAAATATGGGGTGAGTGAAGGTAAAAGGAATCTGGGTACGATAATGTTGAAAAAACATGCTCCTTTGAAATTCAATCCAAATCCAAATTCCAAAACCCATATAAACCCTTTCATCACAGTTCCCTCAACAAACCAAACGGTTGGCCAAGAATAACAACTTCATCACCAATAATGAGAGATTTCGTGATCCTTGGCTCCTCTGTCGCAACCCCTTTTCCTTCTTCTTCTTCTGCAGCGCCTCATCGCTACCCCATCAAACCCTCTCTTCCAAAGCTCGCTCCTTTCTCTTCTTCTTGGAACATTTCATGCGCCCTCCAAGCCCCCCTCTCTCTCAGCGCAGATTCCAAGCTTGTTGAGGAATTCGAAGTGGTTGATGGAGATGCCATTGATTCTGGGGTCGATGCTGAGGTTCTGGCCAAGATGGTTCTGTTGGGAATCCAAGGGAATAGTGTTAGGAGTGTTGTTCACACTCTCAACAGAGTGCAGGATCACTCAGTTTCTCTAGCTTCTCATCTTAATGGCTCTTCCATCGATGCCATTGCGAAGGAGTGTTGCCGATTGGTCATGTGCGGCCACATTGAGGAGGCTGTCGAACTCATGGAGGTTCTCACACGTAATTAATTTTGGCTCCATCTTCTTTTTCTTTTGCTTCTTTTTGTGAGTAGTATAGATCCACCTCATAGTCTTATCTTCTATAATCTATCCTTTTATATACACATTAGAAAATTTCGTTCATGATAAATTTGCTCACTTTTATGATAATCACCCTAATGTAGTTGACATAAGTTATTTGACACTTGTGTGTTTTTAATAAGGATTGAAGTTTGATCATTGGCTTTTGAATACAAGGATTGCTTTTGATTATATATAAAAAATAATAACTGTCCTAAAGTCATAATTAGCATAATTTTTTATTAGTTGTGTAATTTATTTCTGAATTCTTACATTGGACGAAAATAAAACTCTCTCTCTTTATAAGAAATGTGGTATACTTTTTTTAAAAAATTAATTTCATGTGAATTAAAGATCAACAAACATTTTTTGTTTAACAGTTCTAAATAAATATTATTATATTCTTAATAGGAAACAAATCTAGCATTTATACTGTGCATTCATTGAGTGATGAAAAATGATGTATGAACGGTATTAGACACATAGAGAGATAGAAATAGAAGGGAGAGAAATGTAGATACGATATGTGATATGATGTCTAAAAGAGATACAGAAAAATAGTATCAATTAAGTGTATATTCCGAGCATATGTCGTACTGCCACCACTAGTAGTAATACCACAACTGTCATCACCACTATTAGCAATACTACTACTGGTGGCAATATATCATTATCAATTGAGTGAACTCTTTTTTCAGGGGAGAGAAAATATTAGAGCAGCTTCCTAATGATTGACATTGTTGTGACTTGTCATAAATAAAATTCATTAATTTCTTCTTTCAGGTTTCAAGATATCAATCAGGGGATTTGTTCAGCCATCTGACGTAATTAAACGCTGTGTTCTTAGTCGGAATCCAATTTTAGCTGTTAGGTATGATTTTATATTGTTTTAAAAGATACATTGTTTCAATTTCTAAAGCATATTGATTCCATTTGAATGTGTTGCATTTGTTTTTTAATATATAGTTTATTTTATACCTTCTTTTCTGAAGTTAATTTTTAATTTATATCTTCTAAACCAGTGAATTCAATATGTGATGATATATGTCGATTTTCTCTATGATAAGAATGATATTATCACTTCTTTCAGGTATGCATGTCTTCTTCCCCATGCACAGATATTGTTCTGCAGTATAATATCAGAATTTGGCAAAAGGAGGGATTTGATTTCTGCTTTTAAAGCATATGAGCTGTCGAAGAAACACATGAATATTCCCAATATGTACATGTACCGGGCAATAATTGATGCTTGTGGTCTATGTCGTGATTACATGAAATCTAGGTACATATATGAGGTATTTTCTATGGAAGTTTATATTGACTCACTTTAACTTGTCTTAAAGCAATTCAAAGATTTACGAGTTCTGCAGTAGTTTTATTCTCCTAGGTGTAGCTCTTATGCTACAATGCCAATTACTTACAAGTTACAACCCCCATGTTTATGTGCTCTTTTGCTCTTGCTCCTGTTAAATGTTCAGCTAAACACTGCATTGGATTAATTGACATTTTAAATTAAAAGGATTTAGAAGAATGCAGTTAATTGGTTGTGATATTATATCACAGATAAATTGTAAATCTTTCAGCACAAATGTGTTCCACAATAAGGATTATTTTATCGATTCCTACTCCTAATTGTTAACCTTTCAATCACCATGGTTTAGTCGAATATGAAGCAGTAAAGGACAGGATTCAGCACGAGAATCCTGTTGCACGGGAAATGAGAAGAGACGACTTGAGGGTTGGCATTATTGATTAAAAAACTAGTACTACCGTGATAAGTATTATGGGGGATCCGACCCTCAAAAACTAACTATTAAGAGGGGGAAGCAAACATTAAATACTCCACCAAGCATTCTATATACTACTCAATGACAAACTTAGGCACCCCATAATACCCAAGTTCCAATCATACAGTTGTAACTACTGGAAAAAATAATAAAGCTTATATTTTCTCAAGTCAGCATATAGAGAGAAAATCATATTATATTTTTATGTGAATTTAATTTGGATTCACTGACTAAGCCTTTAGCATTAAAGCGAAGCGATTTTGACACACTATTGTTTACGATAGCATCATGAGTTTTATAGGATAGTCCATAATAACTGAATTCACTGCACAACAAATAAGTACCTAGTTAAAAGGCTAGTAATCTAAAAAAAAATGATGAACTGCATGCCTACATGAACCGTGTATTCTTATGCTGTGCTCTTGGTGATATGGGGATAGTCTATCTAGTTTCAAATTTTGTATTTCTCTTCACTGCCCTTAAATTTGTCAAAAAGAGATATGCAATGACAATGGGAGAGAGATGTTCTCCTCAGGCTAGGGATACAGAACTTCAATTAATTTTTAATTATGTTTTCGCATACTCAGTAATTTTGGCTTCAAATGTTTCCTAAAATGGTACTCTCCTAGAGTTTCAAAATATGAAATATGACTGTTCTGTTCTGATATATAAATACTGAGCTAGTGGTTATAATGTTGGCTGGCAAGCTCAATACAAGTTTTTGTAATATTTATTAACTTCTCCGATGTGTATTATAGCATTCACATATTCAATTTATGGTGCAGGATTTGCTTAATCAGAAGATTACTCCAAATATATACGTTTTCAACAGCCTCATGAATGTGAATGCCCATGATCTTAGCTACACATTAAATCTATATCAAAATATGCAGGTAACCCTTGCTCCCCTCAAATATTGTTGTCTTGTGCACATTTACACTCATGTGAACACACAAAGAAGAAAAAGGCAGAATTCCAGAACAGAGATACGCATTCATGCATATACTATTTTTGATGAAAACTTCACTTGTCTTTACAATTCTTGTTTTCTCACAATTTTTAATGTGTTGGATAAAACACATTGAGTGAGTTATGTCTATTATTTTCATTTGACATCCCTTAAAAATGAGAAAAAAAAAGACTAATTAGATTTTCTTCTGCATAACTTGACATCTTAATTGACAGCATATGCTTTCATTTTCATGCCAAGAGTTGGCAGGAGCATTAAAGTTTTTCTTCATCTGAGCAAATACTGCATATTGGCTAAATTCCTTCTACAAATCCAGAATCTTGGTTTAAAACCAGATATGACATCTTATAACATCCTACTGAAAGGATGCTGTGTTGCTGGAAGAGTTGATCTGGCTCAAGACATTTATAGGGAACTTAAGCATTTGGAATCAGTGGGACAGCTAAAATTAGATGTCTTTACCTACAGCACAATTATAAAGGTATTTATTGTAGACTCAAAATCACCATAATTTCATTGATATTGCATGGAATCTACAATCTTCTCCTTCACCTCTCTTCAGTGAAGTACTATGTAAAAAATTCATATTATATACATTTGACATTTCCTGACACCAATTTCAGGTCTTTGCAGATGCGAGGTTGTGGCAGATGGCTCTAACAATCAAGCAAGACATGCTTTCTGCTGGTGTTTCTCTCAATATTGTTGCATGGTCATCATTAATCAACGCCTGTGCACATGCAGGGCTTGTAGAGCAGGCAATTCAGTTATTTGAAGAAATGCTTTTGGCTGGCCGTGAGCCTAATACTCAGTGTTTCAACATCATTTTAAATGCGTGTGTTGAAGCTTGCCAATATGACAGGGCTTTTCGCTTTTTCCATTCTTGGAAGGGAAAAAAGATGTTAGGGTCATTTGGTGAAGGCTGCAACAACAATACACGGCAGGAACTTGTGCATAATGTTACTACTGTACCAAATGGCATTTCTAATTCACACATCTTGAGTTTTGCTGAGAGGTTCCCTTTCACACCAACTACCACAACATACAATATTTTACTCAAGGCCTGTGGTACTGATTATTACCATGCAAAAGCATTAATCAAAGAGATGGAAACAGTAGGCCTTTCCCCTAATCAAATTAGCTGGTCGACTTTGATAGATATATGTGGAGCATCAGCAAACGTGGAGGGTGCCATTGAGGTAAAACTATAATTAATCTAAAATATTATATATTTGCTTCTATTTTGCATAAATTTTTTCTGGAAATCTTTTTAGTCAAATTGTATCAGGATTGATGTTTTGGTGACACTGCCACAGGGAATACCATCTGTTTCTTATCATATTTGTAATCTTTTATGGATCACTTGCGCTAAAAGAACAGCTACAAAGTATTTGTTAAACTTAATATGATCGATTAGTTAAATTTTTTGGTTGGGTATGAATGGACGTGCAAGCTTGATAATTAGCTAAGAGATTATGTAGTTAAAACTATTGAGGCATATAATAGAGCAGGCAGTAGGAAAATTCTTCTCCAAAATGTTAAAAAGCAAAATATTTACAAGGCAAAATTATAGCTGCAAGATAAATGATAGTGGAACCTCAAAGTTGTCATGTTTAAATTGTAGCCTTGGAAAGTGATTATGGGACCATTCTTGCACACTTACCATGAAATCATATTCCAGCTGACCTCCCCTAGTGGGATAAAGCTTTGTTGTTATTGCCATGAAGTCATAATGTCATATTCCATAAAATACCATACTTCAAAATAATCACTGCGAAAATAATCTGCCTGAATATTGATGTGCAAAGAGTACATATTATTGTTCTTAGCTTATTCATACCATGATCATGCATTTAGTTCTCTGATGAGATGAACATGTTTCCCATGCAGATTTTGAAAAACATGGGTGATGCTGGAATTAAACCTGATGTCATTGCATATACAACAGCCATTAAGGTCCAAAGTTATTCTGTAAAAATGAGCACATTTTATTTTATGAAATTACCTGCACACTTCAAGGGACGTTTTTCACTATCTTAAAATTATATGGTCTTTGACACAAGGGAATTTTGCCTTCTGGTTGACAGGTTTGTGTTGAAAGTAAGAATTTTATGCAAGCGTTAGCATTATATAAAGAAATGAAAAGCTACCATATACGTCCAAATTTGGTGAGTGCCCAGAGACTAGTTGTTATATGCACAAAATGGTAAATTTAGATAGCCCTATGCATAAACTCAATGCAACTTGGATAAGGTGGCTATTCTACATCCATAAAAGCCAACTAAAATATAAGTAGAATGGTTGAAATATCTAATCATAAAGAAAAGAAATGACAGACAATGCTTAATACAGTAAATTTCTGAAAATAATGGAAATGGAAACGTTTTTGTGATCTAGGGAAAAATTAACATATATGCTTCATCTTTATTGTCTTATCTATACTAATTTTGTTAATTACCTCAGATAACATACAACACACTTCTGAAGGCACGCAGTAAATATGGCTCCCTACATGAGGTGCAACAATGCCTGGCTATATACCAGGATATGCGAAAGGCAGGGTATGTTAGCTTTACTTGCATCACGGATAACTTGGACAATTTATCTTTTCCAAGTTATGTGTATCCATGTACACCTTGTTTGTTTCATTTTAAATCATATGTTCACAACTTTTTTAACACATTTGGATGTTTGTGAGATCACTACTCAATGGTTTCAAATTTCAAGTATAATTCTGAATTACCTATGCCCAGCAAGGTTTATATGTTATTCAAGCTCTATATGCACTTAACTGCATACATAAAGTAGTCTACGGCGGATGCTACATTCATGATGTTAACTTTGGTATGGCTGATCCTATTCAATATTGTTTCTTTTCTATTAGGCCCCTATACGATTTTATCAGTTGTTGCTTCTCTGGTTATAATTTCTCCCATAGTGAATTGGTGGTAAAAGTTTGTTTCTGAGAAGTTGAGATCCCAAATCAATTATATATGTGTGTATAGGCAAATTAGAGCTTATAAAGGCTCGGGAAACCCCGCCTCATGAGCTAGCTTTTGGGGTTGCATTAGGTTCAATTCAAATTCAAAATGGAATCAGAGCCCCTATCATAGATACGATACTGGGCCATCTTCACCTGTCAAAAGGTCTGCCTGGCCTCACAGCTTTCCCAATTCAATATAAAAAATGGTCCTACAAGCTTCATGCTTCAGATGTCCAATATTGTGCATAAGAAATGTTTAGATCCCACACCAACTAAAAATATTATCAAAGTAGAGCCTTATAAAAACCTGGACAATCTTCATCTCATAACTAGTTTTTGGTATTGAGTTTCGCACAACCCAAATTCAAGTTGAGATGATATGCTTTACTGAAGTGATACCTATACCATGATCCTCTTAGGTCTCCTTGAATTTAAAAGGAACAGGAATCCCTCATTGTCCAAGGAAGAAGAGGGGATTCTGATTCTATTTCTTTACTTCCATTGTTCTCATGGTACACAATATAACGAGTTCCAAAACATTTTAGCATACAAAGGATTGAACAGAAAGATGTGATCCAGGACTATCTTGTATGTTTAAGGGAATGACCACAATATCCTTTGATACCAACATCTCTTCAGTGTCGAATTAAATAACTTATATATGGCAGGTATAAACCCAATGACTGCTATCTGGAAGAATTGATTGAGGAATGGTGTGAAGGAGTAATACAAGATAACAGAGAGATTCAAGGAGAATTTTCTTCCAGCAATAAATCTGAATTAGAGAAATCCCAAAGTCTACTTCTTGAAAAAATTGCAGCTCACCTGCTAAAGAGGGTAGCTGACATCCTAGCAATTGATGTTCAAGGTCTAACAAAGGTACCTATAAATTCCTCAGTTAGTATTTGTCATAAACCTGTCTCAACTTTAGCACAGTTTATAGCTACATTTTTGTTTGTAGAAATTCCAGCAATCCTATCTTTTCAACATGCTCTTAAGTATTGTGTGAATTTCATGTTAGTCCCACTAAATTTGGACTGGAACTCATTAATCATGATTTAGTGAGTCTGAATTTCAGTCAATAATACAATGTAGGTTTAATTACTCATTTAATCCTTATTGTTACAAAGTTTTACTTTTTGATCTTTATGCTTAAAAATTATCTATTTTAATCCCAACAAATACTATTTTAATTGTTATACGTATACTTTTTAATCTCTTTTAGTTTCCACTGTTTAAAGTCATAGGGACTAAAAGAGATTAAAAAAAGTATGTATGCAGCAGACTAAATGAATGATTTTTATGTGTAGGGACTAAGAGGTAAAGTTTGTTCAACTATAAGGACCAAATAAATAATTTTACCTAGAATGTATTGCTAGCGTTTCTTTTTTTGTTAAATCCAAATTGCA
The DNA here is from genome assembly GCF_000499845.2 of Phaseolus vulgaris. Classification (NCBI taxonomy): domain Eukaryota; kingdom Viridiplantae; phylum Streptophyta; class Magnoliopsida; order Fabales; family Fabaceae; genus Phaseolus; species Phaseolus vulgaris. Next base: position 43,051,636 of record NC_023759.2, on the reverse strand, counting down.
GCAATTAATTCATTTCCTTACAGTTTCCTTATTTACATTTATAAAATAAGCAATATTTTGTTAGTTACATTTGATTTGGAAAATTCTTAAAATTCTTTTTGTTATCAAACCAACGTTGTCAACAGGTTGAAGCTCGTTTGGTTGTTCTTGCAGTTCTTCGGATGATCAAAGAGAATTACAGTTTAGGTATGAATGGGAAATTATAACCGTATAATGCTACAATGCCATGTTACAGATCTTTTTGTCCACTTAAGTATTCATCTTCATATGAACTTAGAAAGTGTGGAAACACCAAAAAAAAACATGTAACTAAATATAACTCATAGTTGCCATTTGTGGACGCAGGACATTCAATAAATGATGATATCCTGATCGTCATAGGAGCTACTAAAGTAGACGAAAATCCGGCTAAACGCATATTAGAAGTGCAAGAAGCAATACTAAAACTTCTTAGAAATGAGTTGGGGCTGGAAGCTTTTCCTGCCAGAACCAGATTAGCACTAAGTGACACACCAAAGTTAAAGAACCCCACCCTTGCAAATCTCAAAATAGAAGCAGTACCAGCAGAGGATGCATTACCCACATCAATGGGGTTTCAGACCAGGAGACCTGGAATTCTAGTGAGGTTGAAGATCACCAGAAAATCATTATACAGTTGGTTGCACAGGAAGTAAGCGTTGAATAGTTCCCTAACAAGTTATAGGAATTTTGTACAAATATTAGGTAAGATATGCCATTTCCCCCCCTCCCAACTCTGTATATATTGTATCTGGTTGTTGCTTCCCATGTATCTGTAATCAAAATAACTCTGTAAATAATGAATGATACCTAGTGCCGTGGAATCAAATCGTGTAATTAGCTATTTTCAATGTTTCTGTTCAGTTGTACCTGTCATCATAAAGTTGCCATTTTGGATTTTCAATTCAGGATCCCAAGCAAGATTAAGAGAATCTGAAGGAGTTAAAAAATATTGTTCTAGAAAGTGTTAAGATTAGCACCGGCTCCCCCTTTCTTTGAACACAATTATGAATAAAGACCTAAACAAACAAAACTAATTTGAAAAGCGGAACTGAAAAGGTTTGGATGCTAAACATAGCTTTTTTTTTTTTAATATGAAAGTGATTAAGAAAGTCTGTTTCAGAAGTCCAGCACATTCATTCCATCGCAAACTGGAAAATGAAATAAAGTGCTCAATGAACCTATTCCTCCATTCCATCAGTAGAAAAACGGAATAGAAGGATCCACCTTCTTGTGAAATGGAAGGAGAATTATTATATACAAGATTTTGAAATAATCGATAGAATCTTAAGTTAACAGCCCATAGTAATAGGTTCCAAAATGTGAGTTTTCTTTGGATAATTGGCAGGTAATAACGTTATTTTTTAACAGAAACTCAAGAAAAGCCACTCGGCATAAGCAGCAGCTTACATATGATGTATGATGAGGCTACCACTTCAGGAAGCAGGATACATAAAGCAGAGAAAGAGGGGCTCCCTCTTTTTCTTTCTTCACGAGCAACATGCTTTTAAGATATCTTCAATTTCTGGGTCATCTCCTGCTTCTTTGTCCTGCTCACATGAACATATTCCACATAATGATATAAGAAAAATGTATATATGCCATAAATATTATGTTCATTGACGCTAATTGCTGTCAAATATCATACCTTGTGAAGGTATGAGATGTTATTTTTACCCGGACCTGCCACTATAATTCCTCCTTGTTTCCTGCCACAATGTCAAATATAGAAGAAATGCCAAGAGAATTCAGCTATGCACAAAAGAGAAAACATGATCCTGCCAAGCCTTAATGGGTTGAAGAAATGATTTAAAATCTGTTAGGAAAAGTAGAAAATGTATCTCATAATATATATATTGTATTTTAGAATGTCTTGAAGATATATAGTAAGATTGGTTTTCATTTTATAATTTGTTGGCTAATTTAACGATGGAGAGTCTAGTATCATTATAATAATGGTTATTCAGTATTTCGCCATATGAGCGAAATAGACTAGTAAAATCTGGGAAAGTCAGATAAAATAATTTGCATACCAGCCTCCTCTGCTAACAGTATCCTTTTCAAATGAAAGCTTCCAATCTTGTCGATAACCTTCCATATATAGCTGTATTATCTTAAGACCTGCCTGCAGTGTAACAGCTGAAATTGACATGGAATATTCTTTGTACAATTAACAAAAGTCGCAATAGATAAACATATACCATTCAGTCACTGGTGTTTTTTGCATTCTTTTTAATAAAATATCTGGAGGCGTGTGTGACTTACATTGGGGGTAAATGTGGTTAAAACTCCAGAAACAAATTGCAAGGCCTCATATGACGAGTGAGTGGGGTCTGCATATATTTCTAGAAGAGGTAACAGAGTCATGTCAAGGTGCTGATATAAGATGGATAAATTACGAAAATTAGAACAAGCATAAGGTTATCTGCAAAGCACCTCCTTGAAATTTTGATTGCTCAGCAAAGGATTTGGCCTGTCCCAAGATATGGTATTAGCAACACATTCCAGCACATTCAGATGATAAGAGAAAGAAGAAATCAATACTTGGGAGCATTGGACCGAGAATTATATCTAGTGAACATCAGCGGTTCCACTTAAAATACAAAACCAGACTCCAATTGAAGAAGATAACCAAGCAATCACTTACAATCTTTATGACTATAAATTGAAGCTTGTGAAAAAATGTTCTGAGAGGACTTTTAATGAACCTTGCCAATAAAATGATGGATGCAGTACAAGAAAATACAGCATCCAAAGAAGAAAACAAAATCTAACCCAACAACAGACCTGATAAAAAACTATAGACATTCACCATAATTTCTTCTGATATACCTGATCAATGCTCCCAGGTCCAATCAATACAAGCGCCACACCAGATGCATCCATTATATCCTGTTGGCAGAACATACCATGTTAGTAGACATGCAAATCTTGGCGAAATAGAAATATTTCTGTTACCACTAAACATTTATCATGAAATGTGATTCCTCCAGCTAAAACTTTTCGTTGCAAACTATCTTTTAAAAAAATGACTCATGTTTTGGCTTTCCACCTCTTGGTAAGGATTGGGGAGGATATCTTCAGTCAGAACAATCCAAAGTCCAAACATTCGTCTCATTAAAGGGGACAAAAACCATGAATCATGTTTGGACCAGCATTTTGAATAAAGAAGCATATTTAGTGGATACTATAAACTCAAAGACCAAGAACCAAAATAAACTTCTAAGACTGGGTGTTAAAAGCAACGTCCAAACTTCTGACAGTAGTCAGTCAGACGAGTCTTCACTTAAGGTGGAAGCTTATTAGAACATAAAACAACTGACAAAAGAACAACAGGAGAAAAGAGAAATAACAACAACAGAAAACTTTACCTTCTTGGATGCAAGATAATCAGCTCTTTTGCGGCACAACACGCACCTGTAAATTTACAGATAAAAAGGAGCTCAAGTTACTGTTAAGCATCTGATAAACACGAGTTACCACACATAATAACTTAATTTGTGTAGTAAATATGATAAAATCACCCAAAGTGGCGTGCAAATGCCACAACGGCTTTCCTATCTTTCCACAAGTCAGAAATTGGAATTCCGTTTCCTTTCAAATCAAACACTTTCACCGAATCCAGAGAACTTGTGGTATCCTCACTGAACACGGGAGACTCTACTCCTGTTCTCATACACCCAAACAGTTAACCTTAAAGAGTTTGAGTGAGATACATATTGGTCGATGATATCTTCAACAGTTTTAGTGCAATCAAAATTGACAAGTGGCTACTTCAGAACGGGAAAATGTATTGAATTTTTTTAGATTCTATTGCAGAAAATTATCTTTTTCTTTACTTCACAAAGAGAGAAGAGTAAAGATTGGGACAAAACTTGCCTGCAGAGCCAGAAGCAAAGGGTGTGATTGTTGCATGGTTTTGAGTTGTCAAGAGTTTAGGAAGATTCTTGCAATATATTGGAAGGTTTTGATGTTGTGAAAGGGTGGGATGTAGATGCAAGCAACAGTGAGTTGTGGTTCTGTTAAGGTGAAGAGAATTTGACACAACAGTTGTTGAAAGAGAGCATGCCATGGAACACGGTCTCAGGAAGCAGAACTACAATTGAAAACTTTTCCTTCTTTCTGTTTGTCTCTCGTTGTTGCATAGCAATCTGAAAAGTACTAGTTCGTTCAAGTGAGAGAAACAACTGATGTAGCAGATTCTGTGGCTCAGATTTTCTCATGAAACATATGGACACAAATAATTTTTACACTGAAGTTACGTCTAATAATGTCAGAGATGCATGGAGTTGCAGCTAAAACGCAAAATTAATACTATTAATAATTTTTTTATGTACTATTGGTATACATGGCCAAATACCCCACGTATGGTATAACCGAGATCTTCTACGGACTCAACCGAATACAATTCAAGAAACTCAAATACCCTCTCAAATAACATCGCTAACGTAATTATAGATAATATATATCTAATATCAAGATTAATTCGGTAATTCGTTAAATGAGACTTAATATACATTTCAATACAACACAATGTACGTATTTAATATCAAATATCTGTTGTTACTTTCAACAACTGTAAGATTAATTTGAATGTTGAAAGACACTTTTTATAGTTATTTCACTCTAAAAAAAAATGGACAACCGAATATTATCAGAAACTAACATCTAAAAATGGAATAAATTTAGAATTTAGGGTTTTAGAATTTAAGATTAAAAACTATACAAGAACAATTTATATTTGAATTTACATATTATAAAGCATAACTACTTGTAGAATATGATTATTGGTATATGGTTAAGGTCTCTCTTATTAAAATCAATTAGTTGTGCACTAATTACCTGTATATTGGACACAAAAATAAACACTTTCACTATGTCTAATAAGAAATTCATAAAAAAAAATCGTACTTTTCTTAAGACGTTATCCAATTAGTTACTTTTATAAGAAAAATATATAGATTATAATGATTAATTGTGTGAAAAAAAATATTTTTAAAAAGATTAAAAGATAAAAGAATAATTAGTTTTAACGAACGTGTCCATTTTATGCAAGATAAATAAAATAGCATAAATAATTTAGATTCAGTAGAATATGCTCCTATCTTCTAAATATTCCTCCCAAAATTTATTTCTTAATGTATCACATGAGAAAATATCATGTGCCAATTTGATATATATAAACATATTATTTTTTTGATAACTATCTTAAAAATCATATAAGTATTTTAATTAATCAATAATACAATTTTTACAGTAACCGCATATGTAGGATTTTTTTTTCTTTATTTTTAAGGAGAAATTATTATGTATTCGACCTTTTGTTATTATAAAAAATCATCAACAATTAATAGTATATCATATAAGAATTAATTAATTCAATCAATATTAATTAAAAAAAAACTTCTAATACTTTCTCCGAACACAAAGAGAAAGCAAAATGACGTTGTGATGTAATAAAAATGATTAACGGTAAATAAATGATGAATAAGAACACTGCTTAAATTAGAAACAAAACATTCACCCGCCAACATTTAAAAACAATGATTAGTGTAACTAACGAAAATACATATCTAGCTGTTATTTTTAAAAGAATGAGTTATATAATATTTTGAAATAAAAATTTATTTAATTATTTATTTTTTAAAAATAAATAAGTAATTATTTTTATATATTAAAAAATAAAGAAAATATGGTATTAAAGAAAATTACTAATCCTTTTCAAAAAAATAAAAAAATAGTCAATTTAATCCTAAATTTATATTCTAGCATATTATTTTCTAAATTATTTTTTTTATAGAAATTGTCAGAGAAATTTAGAATTCTATTATCCTTAAAAATAACTATTTTAATTTTAATTTTTAAATATATTATTGTTGTTGTTATGAATTAAGTCTACTTAAAATAAAATAAAACTTAAATTAAAGGCTAGATAGTTTTATTTTTTGTTTCAAAAACTTGATAATGTAACGCACTTTGAGGAACTAAAATTCAGCCTTTATCCGAGAAAACACGTTTACCTAAAATTTAAAATGAAAATAAGAATTATTTAAGAAAAGAAACCTAAAGCACCCTACCCTAAATCTAAAAAAAAAGTGATTTATTTAAGAAGGATGCAGTGCTTGTGCTTACCACGCACTCAGCGTTGCAAGAATACCTTTGCCGCCGCGTTCTCGTGCCACTAGCTGCGTTTCCAATGGCGGCCATAACCCGCCTCGTAAAGCGCACCCCCTACCTCCCTTGCGCGGCGCGTAGATTTCTGTCTCACGCGCCGCTTCACAAGGAGAGGAATGTGCAGTGGGTGTTCCTGGGGTGTCCCGGCGTGGGAAAAGGCACCTACGCCAGCCGCCTCTGCAACCTCCTCGGCGTCCCTCATATCGCTACCGGCGATCTCGTTCGTAGCGAGCTCGCCTCCAACGGCCCGCTTTCTTCCCAGGTCTCACCCTCTCTAGGGATTTCAAAACCCTTTAATCGATTTCGTTGACTTTGAATTTCTGAGGTTGATGTGTTATGCCCACGCGTTGTGAAACGTAAATCTAATGCTTTCCTGTGAACTGATCTTAAGAGTTTATGCTTTTGTTGTTTACAATCCCAGTAGTGATGTCATTATGTGACCCTGTGGTACTAGGTTGTTCATTCTGGTAAAAACGAACTTTGGAATTCGATGCAGTTAATAGGCTGAATTGGAGATCCTAATGTTGTCGCTTGTCCCCTTTCAGTGATGTTGTTTTGACAAACATACGGCTATCAGAGTGAAAACTCCGGGATATTAAAGTGATTTCAATCTCTGATTTGAATGTCATGCTTTGTGTGGATCTGAGATTTTTTTTTGGGTTCTAATTGATACAGCCTACAAGACTAGCAACTGAATACTTGTGGCATATTTTTGTTGTTGGTTAACTTTATTTTGACAATCTGCGCCGCGATCTATGAATTTTTTTTATTTTCAGTTCCTTAAATAGTATATTTTGTTAGTTTCTTGCATTCGCCTCTTTGACAGTAGTGAAGGATTGTTCTGTTGTTGGGGCTGCATATATGCTATTTATTTACTATGTTATAAGCGAAACTGCCTGCTTGTCTTCATAATCAGTGAAATTTTGAATCTTGATTTCTTCTCGTTTTTGGAGTACCCTATTTTTTATCTGTTTATTGCAAGCTGTTGAGTATGGATTGAAGATAACATGGTTTTAACTTCTAATTAGCATAGTTGTTTACCTAATAAATTGTAATAGGATGGTATATTTATTTTTTTATCTACCAAGCCATCTATTTTTTACTTTCTGATTTTCAATTTTTGGTCTTTTACAGCTATCAGAAATTGTTAATCAAGGTAAATTGGTGTCCGATGAAATCATCATGAATTTATTGTCGAAGAGGCTGGCTGATGGGGAAGCAAAAGGTGAATCGGGATTTATTCTTGATGGGTTTCCACGAACGATGAAGCAAGCAGTGAGTATTGATACTTTCCTAACATCCTTATATTGATTACCATATGTGCTTGTAGTTTGCTTTGATGTTTCTAGAGACTAACAAGCCAAACAATGGCTATATTTTCTGGCCTCCCCTGACTTTGTTAATCCCGCCTCATTTCATAACAGCAATGCAATAAAAATGTGCTTAACATCTGTGATATCAGGAAATATTGGAAGGGGTAACTGACATTGACTTGGTAGTCAATCTGAAGATCCAAGAAGAAGCACTGCTTGCAAAATGCCTTGGTAGAAGAATTTGCAATGAATGTGGAGGAAATTTTAATGTTGCTTCCATCAGCATCAAGGGTGAGAATGGGCGCCCATCAATGGTCATGGATCCACTTCTTCCTCCTGCACATTGTATGTCAAAGCTCATTACACGTTCAGATGATACTGAAGCAGTAGTCCAAGAAAGGCTTCGAATATACAGTGAAAAGGTATTTGTGTTATTATTTCGTTAATTTTCCCCATTCATTTGTATTAATTTTATAATTGGTTTTCTATCATGCTTACAGAGTCAGCCTGTGGAGGAATTTTACCGTAGTAGAGGAAAACTGTTGGAGTTTGATTTGCCAGGAGGGATCCCGGAATCTTGGCCTAAGTTGCTACAAGCTCTTGATCTTTATGATTATGAGGAGAAGCAATCCGTTGCTGCATAAGATATAAAATCATACCATACAAATGAGTATTTCATTCTTTGCATGCATGTATGTATTGCATGCCTCAAATTTTTTGCAGGATATAGAACCAAAGAGGGTTTCTCTATTGGTATTATTTGGATAAATAATGATAACATGTTCGAATCTGATATAACCTTCCCGGAAGGGATTTCACTATTCTAATTCTGTTAATTATGACAATGGTTTTGCTGCTTTTTAATGGTGTCAGCAGCAGTTAATGTCATAGAGAATTGCTGATGAGCAAATAAGCTTGAGTAAGTTTGGCACATAATTATTGTGTACTAATTTCTTCTTTGCCGATTTCACAATCCCCACACATGACTCCTCTTGGTTGACTCTGTTTTGGATGGATATTATGGTGGTTCAAATCATAAGAGTTTTCTTTTTATTGTTAACTGGAATATCTGATATGTGTTTGGATGAAAGCTTTGTTTTTCATCAATATTATTTAATTGGTACTTCGGTTTGCAGAAATATTCAATGATCCTGTCATTGTAGTTTTTGGTACACATCGCAGCTGGCCGAGCTGGTCGTCATAGTGTTAGCGAGCCAGTAAGTTTAATCAGCTGCTAAATTAATTAAGTGAGGGCACGGTACCAGCTCTTGACTGCTCAAGTTTTTGTGGTGCAAGATAGATCGTGCCCTACATTTTATCTCAGAATTCACCACTTCCTTTTTCTTCCACCTTTTAATTTTGGACAAAACATAATTGCATTTTCTCATGTGCTTTTAGTGTTGTTTTTAAAACAAAATTATTGTGTTGGAAATTTGAATTTTAGTTTTCATCTATAGGGTCTGAATGAGCTATCTAACCTTATGTTTGGACAAGGAATTTTACAATTTCTAAGACATTTAAATATATTTCATTTTTATCTTGTTTCTTTTTAAATATTTTATTTGGATAAGACAATTAAATTTTAGTGAGTTTTAATTTTCTTATTTAGATAAAGTATTTGAATTAAATTATTTAAATATTAAATAATTGTTAAAATTTTGCAATTGATATTGATTGGTGTTATTTTTTTGTTGAAGTTTGTTATGATATCTTAAGATATATTTGCACAATTTTTTCTCACTTATGTTAATAGAAAAATAAAACTTGAACAAACTATTGATAAGAAAAGAAATCTTAATAAACTATTGATAATAATTACATCTCTTTTGATAAAAAAAAATCATAATCCACACAAATTATACACATTTACTAAAACAATTTAATTCACGGCAAAAGGAAAAATTGTATTCAACATTAGTTGAAATTTTTTTAATCGATATGAGAAATAATAGTGATTTACAATAAAAAAAAATAAATTAAATCATAAAATAAGAAAAAACTAGTCTATTAATTGAAAAGTACTTTTTGTTAACAATGTTTAGGCCTTATTCAACTCTATCACATCTTAATCTAAATCAAGTTAAGGATAACTACAACATGAATTTGAGAATAGAAAAAATTACGAACTTTTACTTTCTAGATAGAATTTAATTTCTTTTTAGTTTTGAACAATTTAATTATTCTAATAAAATTATAAAATTTCAATCCAAACATAATTTAAGTGAACTTTTGATTACAATGTTTGTGAATACTAGGATAAACATTTGTGTTCAAGTTATGTCTTTTTATTCAGAAAATGTCTCAATTTTAAAGTTATTTTTAGATTCAGAAAATGTTTTTAGATTGTGATATGAAATATATATTTTTCAAAATTCATGAAAAATTAATGGATTATGTAATCTAGAAGTATATTTTAAATTCTACTAATTTTAAATTTTTTTATCATAAATTAGCTTTCGAATTAGTGATTGAAAATATGTTTTTTTTTAAAAAACATGAATTACATAATTCGAATTTGTATTATGGATCGGATAATATAAATTTTTTACTAAATTTGGGAAGAAGTTGTGGATTGTGTAATATAGAAGTACACAATCCAAAATATACAAAAACACATCTCTGTAACCAAACTTTTAAACATTTAATTTTTTTTACAAAATAATACTTTTGAAATTATAAAATTTATGAGGGTGCTTCAAGAACCTAAGGAGGTGCAGGAAGAAGCATCCTTACTAGGCTCGAGTTTCTTGTGTTGTAAATGGTCTCGGAACAATGGGCTTGATGTTACTGAAGTTTTCCACTTGAGGGTTGCATTGTGCACCCCTCATATTTTAAAGCTGCACTTCCAATTTTAACTTTGCCTTTTTTGGAAATAAATGGTGAAATGTGAGTAACAGTGTGTTTCTTTAGAGCGTTTGAAGCTTTAGAGCATTTGTAATATGTGTGGTGACTAGCGGTTGGTGGTTGATGGTGGTGTTGTGGTGGTGGTGGTTGTTGCATTATTTGTGTTAGGAATTGAATTTCACATTTGAAAATTTGGAACTATATGCTGTTATGTTCTTGTGTGCTAGAAAATATTTTGAGTTTAAACCTTTTTAATAAATTAATATGGAACATTTAGGAATTCATTCTTGGGTGATATTTAGCCGACAGAGAATCTTAGACCAAAAGTTGGGCATGCTTAGTGTATGCCATTAGAAAAGAGAGAAATTAGTGGTATGTCAGAAAATGGAAGGAAAATTTGATATTTGCATGTTTCATAGTAACTTGAAGTGAATAAAATATGGGTTGTGTTGTGAAATTGGAGGCAGAAAAAGGGGAATTGGGGTCCTCTTCAACTGGTGCAGTCACATGCAATGCTACCATGTCGAGCATTAATTTCTCAACATAATTAGGAAAAAACAAACACTAATAAACTAGTTTTCTCAAATCATGCTTTTCTTCAATTCTTCATGAGATTTAAACATGAGTCAAGTTCAATATGACAAAACAAAACTTTTGGGTTCACATTGCCAATCAATTAGCTTCAATGTATACGTCCTCTCATAACATTTTCAAACTCGCAAAAAAAATTGTTTTCATGAAATTTTAAACAATAATGTATTATAATTGTTTAAGAAGGGTTGAGATGACCATATTCTTAACCAAGTAACTCTTCTATTGTTTTCGGTGTTTGACTCTTAATTTTGAAGAATATAATATGTTTAAAAGGTTCTTCAATACTCAAATTAATATTCAACTGTTAGAAATAATAAATATTATCATAAATGTATATCTTATTTTACTATAAATCAACTTATTTATAGGGCTATATTGAGTATTGAGATCACTAATCATGATCAGGTATTGTGATTAACCTAAAACAAAGGTCTCGGAGTAGTGCTAATTTTGTAATTAACAAGACTAATTAACCTTAATTGATGTGATTAAGTAAAGAGACTACGTTAAGTAATTCTGTCAGGCACCTTGCTTTTTCATTCAATTTTCTATGCAATTGGATCAACAAAGTATAAGTACGATATCAAAATCTCATTTTTCATACAAATGACGCATACAATTATTGATAAAAAAATGTTTAAAAAATATATTTCATATAAAAAATGCTATTTACTAACGTTTATAAAACATTATTTAAACTAGTGGATAAAATATATTATGTTTTAAAAAATGAAAATAAAAATTTGAAAAACAGTAGTGAAAAAATGTAATTTTTGTGGGGCATACACAACTAACATTCCGACGCGTGCACATGCACTTGCCGTCCCATCTAACGTTCCAATGCCTCAACTAACTCTCAAACCCAATGTTATGTGTAAACCCTAATTTTGATTCCAAACAATTCCTTCATCGCTATTTTCTAATCTAATTAATATTATTATATGATTATTATCTCTGTCTTAACCACCTTTATCATTAAACACACATATATAATAAAATTAAAAATATATTATATTTTAATTTGATTTATTCATATGTGTTGCTTATCATTGACAATAACTTATTTTCTACTCTTCAAATTATTATACAAAATAAAAATACACAATGCTTATAAAAAACCTATAGTACTTTGAGATGCACAATCATCAATCAATCCATCATCAATGATAACATGAAAGTTACTGTTTTCGACATATAGTTCTCAATGGAAAATGGATAAATTATTCAACTTTTTCTAATGAAGATAAGGTAAAAATAATAGCTTTTTTGGTCTAAACTTTTTTTGGTATCTACATCATATATGAAAATCCTCATTCCTAATGAATCGTGGAATCACGAGGTCTGCAAATTATTAACATTTTTTGGTTGATAAAGATATTTTTAAAAATATTTATAAAGAGTAACATGATGATATTTTTATATTAGAATCTTTAGTTCTTTGACAGATTAAAGGATCCAATGAGAGTAAAATAATATTTTTATCACAGTGAAATATATATTTTAGCTAAAAAAAGTTATATTTTATCATTTAATGAAAATAATTTAATAGAATGAACCCCATGTTCAAACATTTTCTGGTGTGGACATAAGAATTTGAGGAATTTGCATAAAAGTTTAAATTATTTTCATTGTTGTAAAAATAAAACAAAAAAAAGTATATATTTGAAAAAAGTATGTAGTTTTTATAATATATTAAATTTATTATATGTTGAAAAATTTATATATTTGATATATATATATATATATATATATAAATGGATGCTAATGTTATTTTATAAGATTAAGTTAAATTTAGAGTAATTTGATATAAAAGTTATTTTAAAATATTTTTTAATTGACTCTACTAAATAAAAAAATATATGATATAAAATAATTGCTTTCGATCATTGAATTTAAAATAAATATATATTTTTCTATCATCTTTAGTTTGATTGTAAGTGTTTTTAGTTTTGTGAGTAATCCTGTTGGAAAGTAATATTTTCTCCATCCGATTAGCCTTTGATCTGCATCATGGTTGTTTTGATGATTTTCTAAACTCTCTTTTGTTATTTGCTTCCAACATAAATAATTTTTTATGGTGATGAAAGTTATTTTGCTTTATAAACGAAGATGTTTATGATTTGAAGGTATGAAGAATAATAAAAATAGAATCTAATGAAAACTTTAAAACAGTGGAAAGAAGGATTAAGTAAATAATATACGATGATATCATTGAGTAAATAAAGAATGCAGAAATAGGAAAAAAAAGACATAGGGATTGATGCATTTATTAACTTATATGTTCTATGCTTTTGCGCAAAGTGTCTGCAAAGTGTTTGTAACAATGACAGTAAGAGTAACAGTAGTATGAGGTGAAGAGTTGAAGTAGTCGGTGTGGGATCTAATCTCATGCGTGAAGAACACTGTTCATGTGACATGACATCTTCTTCTTTCTCTCTCTCTCTCTTAGCGAATGGTCAAAGAGGGACACTGAGACAGTTAGTTGTCCGTACAATACAACATTGGAGGTTGGCTTCCACTGCCAACCACCAATCCCAAGATTCATATTTCCCAATAAACATAACACACACCATGGCATGCAACTACACTCACCTTTATTTTCTTTGCACCAAAAAAAAGTATACTTTTAATCATTCACTGCTAAGAACCCCAGAGCATGTGTGCTTCATTTTTGAAAAGGGTGCATTGCATTACATACATTAGATTCACAGTTTTACTTTCAAATCAAAACCACTTCCTCATCTCTCTCTCTCTCACTCTGTATCTGTATCTGCTGCTGGTTTCTGTGTACATTACAATATAAATATTCATGTACTAGAGTAAGGTCAATGTGGACTGTTAAGATTTGAGAATAAGATCCCCAGAAGAAGCTGCTTCAAGGACCTTTACTTTTGTTGGTTTATTGCTGGGATCTGGAGAAGAAAATCTTGCCTGTGAAACCCAGGTTTCGTATTTTTGTTTTTATGTGCACACACTACCTTGTTAACTTCATTAAGAACTCATATTTTCATTTTTTATGGCCACACACACACACACTCATATTTTGTTGTAATATTATGAGGCTTATGCAGGAGAGGTTAAACTCAGGTTTTATACATAAAGCTGGAAATGAAAATACACCCAGAATAATCCTCATCCTTTTGTCCCAGATTGCTGGTTAGTTCTCTACTTTTTTCTTCTTTGTTTTCTGAATTATTGGTAGCACTGCACCCCTTAACACAAACACAAAGGATGAGAAGAAAAGATACAAACAAGGAAGATACAAATCAGCTTCTTTTTTCTTTTCCTTTGAAATATTCAAACTATGGTTTTGGAAAAACTTGGTACAAATTAACCATGATTCGGGACTTTTCAAAAGTCATTCCTAACATTAACAACTCAGAGTGTTTCTGTAAGATCTGGTTTTCTCAGATTTTTCTGGATTTCATAGATCAAGATTACAAGACTGTTTTACACAGACTCTTCTTACTACATATGTTTTACACATATTCAATCACCACTCTTATTTTTTTATTTCATTAGACAGTACAAAATTACATACTTTTTTACTATTACTGTTAATTGTCGTCAACTTTTTAAAATTAAAAAATTTGAATTCATAAAATTGATTGAAATTGTGAATAGATGGTGTTCCAGAGCCACTTAATACTGTATGCTCCTTCTGTACAGGTAGGCCTGGAGCTTTTAATGTGAATTTAAAACTCAAAATGGAGTCTGGAAAAGTTGAAAACCTGTTCAGAATAATTCCCACTTTAAACACACAAAAAAGATACATTTTCAAGCTTTTTGTTTGCTCAAGGGGAAAGAAAATAAATAAATAAAATTATATTTTGGAAAGTGGCTTTAATTTTTCTTTAACTAAATCAAAGATAATGGAATTAGGTGTTTTAAATCAAATTTTAAACTATTAGTTTTTTACAATAAATTACAAATAATATTAGGGATTTTTTTAATGTTGTGAGATATAAATCTCTCAGTCTCTTTCTCTCATTTATCATATCATTCTTTTGCCACATGTATTGTATTCACACTAAAAATAGAGGGAACCTTTTAACATTTTTGGAAAGGTGTAATCCTGGTAAAATTTTCTTGGATTAGCACATGGCTATCTCATAGAGATAAAGCTATGAAGATTAGAGTTTTTGTGAATTTGTTTCAAAAATGGAGATTGATGACACAAAAAACCAAAGATTTATAAAAGAAATGGCCACGTTAAAAAATAAATAAGACTTGTAACACTTTATAAACCTTTCAAAAATTAATAGAAAGAGTATTTTTTTTATATATACTTGTAGTTTTAATAGTATTTTTTAATTATATCATTATGAATTTGAGGAAGATATTAAGTTAATTAATTCTCTTCCCATTTGTTAATGAATGAATATGACTATCATGGTATATTGTTAAAGAAAAATATTAACAATGTTTAAAATTTAATTTTATAGATTCCTTTTTTTATTTAGACTTATGAAGTTAAAGTTATTTAGAAAAATTAATTTTGGTTAAATTTATATATTATGATGTAATTTATTGAGTTTTTTTAACAAAAGATTAATTTTATTTGAACTTATGATTCAATTCTGTTTACATTTAAGATCAATTTTTATTTAAATTTATTTTTAAAGAATAACTTGTAAATAATTTTATTTAAAATTTATAAAAAATACTTATAAGTAATATATATACATATATACAAATATTCTATTATTATCACAACTTTGTTTACGTGAGGCTAATCATTTTCAAACAAAATTTGTTTTGGACTAGGAATCGTGATTAAGCCTTTGAGTTTGTAATATGTAACAATGTTGATTGATCATATCTGCCAGGTGATTTTTTCCAGAACACACTTTGCAAAAGAGAGACATATTTGAAGATGGATATTAAGGAAGCAGAAAGGGTGGTGATTGCCAAACCTGTTGCTTCAAGGCCTACTTGTTCTACTTTCAAATCTTTCTCAGAGCTCCTAGCTGGTGCAATCAATGTTTCTCCTGATATTGTGTCTTCTCAAGCAACAGTTTCTGCCATTAGACCCAAGACTGTGAGGTTCAAGCCTACAGCATTGAACCACCCCCCTGCTGGGTTTGATTCTTCTCAGGTGAACTTTTGTTTTACTTGTTCAAACACTCTTCTTCCCAGTTGCTTCATTTCCAACATAAGTGGTGTTTTACAATTTCAGGCAGATACTTTTGGAGCTGCACTTAGTAACCCTTCAGAAAAGAGTCTAAAACTTGACACCAATCAGTCCCTCATATACAAGCCAACGGCAAAACTCGTGTCAAAGACAACTGTGTCTCTTTTGGCAAATATGGTTAGTGGTGAACATTGATCTGAAGTTTTATAGTAACTTCTCTTAAAAGAGTTACCTGACCTGTGTATTTTAATTTTAACAGTTAATTCAGATGATTAATATTTGTATACAATTGTCTCTTTTCGCTTATTTTGAAGAAGGGAAATTGCAGCACTGGTCAGCAGCAAACACGGCAATTAATGGAGGCCAATTTTCAACATTCCATCAATGAAAAATGTAGAACCAGCATGAGTTCACATCTTGATCAGAGTATTGCCCTGCATTCAGAAATAAATCAGATCAGTGAACCTAGTAAGATGGTGCAGCAGAACACAGAGGAAGACCAAAAGACTTTAACATCCTCAGCGAATTGTGATCGACCTTCTTATGATGGGTACAATTGGAGGAAATATGGTCAGAAGCAAGTAAAAGGGAGTGAGTACCCCCGAAGTTACTACAAGTGCACACATCCTAATTGTCCAGTGAAAAAGAAGGTTGAAAGATCATTTGATGGGCAGATTGCAGAAATTGTTTATAAAGGTGAGCACAACCATTCGAAGCCACAGCTTCCTAAACGAAACACAGCATCAGGGACACAAGGTTCGGGGGTAGTGTCTGATGGAATGGTTCAAGATATGTGGAGTAATAGTCACAGTGAGAGGAATGAAGGCAATGATAGTAGAGTTGATAACACTGGAGGACTCTCTGCGCTTTCAGATTATTATGTCAAAGTTCCACTGCCCAATGATTATGTTCTAAATATTGGTGCAACTAATGCTGGTGGAGGAAGCACGGAAAACTCCTGTGGTCTAAGTGGGGAATGTGAGGAAGCAAGCAAGGGTTTTGAGGCACATGAAGAAGAACCCAGAAGTAAAAGAAGGTTAATTCTTTTCCTAAATTTGTAATTCATCCATAGCCTGCAATAATTCTAATTTCATGTCACCTGCATCTCAGATAAATGGTAGGTTAAGCAGTTATATGAGAATTCCACCACATAATAGGTGAGTGTGTGCAATGAATCAATGCATGAAAGCATATTTGACTAAAGTTTTAGTCTTCCTAATGTCCTTATTTTGTTCTATAAATTCAAAAAACATATCTGATCCTATGAAATGCCTTTACTTGGCTTCTAAAAGTTCATAAGATTTTGGGTTGCATGATTCATGCCATCCTTCTGGTGCATCCTGTCCGAAAACAGTAACTAACTGTTCATCTAGTAACACGTTAGTAGAATTTTAAGTTTTTATCTGGTCATTTACCATTTTTAGTTAGAAGATAATTTATATTGAATGATTCTCATGGTTCAGGAAAAATGAGAATCACTGTAATGAAGTAGCATTATCAGAGGAAGGTTTAGTAGAGCCGCGGATTGTGATGCAAAGTTTCACAGATTCTGAAATACTTGGAGATGGATTTCGCTGGAGGAAATATGGGCAGAAGGTGGTGAAGGGTAATCCATATCCCAGGTTTATACTTGTTTCCTCTTCTTCTTCTTCTTATTCTTCTGTATTCTAAGATCACTATACTGATTATTATCTGTTTTGATTCTCCTATTTGGTAATGTTTTCTTAGAACATGAAATAATTTTGTTTTGCAGAAGTTACTATAGGTGTACTAATATTAAGTGCAACGTTCGCAAACACGTGGAGAGAGCATTAGATGACCCGAGATCATTTGTGACGACATATGAGGGAAAACACAATCATGAAATGCCTCTGAAGAACACTGAAAGAGATTCACAGGCTTCTCTTAGTAAAGATAAACCACATAATTAATAGACACTTCATTTAGTTAACAAGTATGACTCAATGGCACTGCCATAGGCATCAGAAATAATTGAGAAAATTCATTACTTCTATATCCTAAAGTATGATCAGAATAATTGAAGTTGATGAGAAAGACCAAGATATTGACAACTTTAAATGCAAAAGCTAATGAGACTAAGATGTTTGTATAACCTTATTGGTGCTGGTAATTACCTTTCCATCTCTCTACCTAATCAGCATCATATATACATAAATCTTCACTCAGTCTTTTAATCTGGAGTGTATATCATATGCTGTATACTTTTTTTACTTCTTTTATAGCTATGGAGACAAATGTTGTTTCTTATGTAATAGTTTAGGTAATACTTTCTTATTCAATAAATTAAGAGTTAGCAGTAGTTTATTGTTAATTGTCATCATCTATATATGAAAAGAACTAAAATGATAGTTTCACATTTTTCCAAAAGAAAAACATCCACTTCACAATCCATGCTTAGTAAGAATGAGTTAATCCAAGAACACTAGCAAGCATAGAACTCAATAAAGACAATTGAAGTTATGCTTCAATCAATTGGTTTAGAATTTAGGATTTATAACGGATGCAATTTTGATTACGATTACTTGAAAAAAAAGAAGACACATGAAAATAGAAGAGAAACAATAAATTCATGAAAACCAATAACAAGTTTAATTTGTTGTCCTCACAGCAAATAAATTATTTTCATTAAGTCATTAATTTGGTGAGAAAAAGTGGTTAGAGGGATCACCAAAATAAAAAAGATAACATAACCATCAAAATTTGTGACAAAAGCCGAGAAAAAAAATACCAATATGCTTTGAGATATAAAAAAATCCTTAGAAATCACATATATGGATCTCAATTATAAGGCAAGTTAATTATAACTATATGACTAAAACAATTATAAACATTAAAAAAGCTATAGTTATTATCTCAACAATTACACTAAAACATTACACAAATTGAGAGTTAAAACAATATAAACTTCTAGCTTGTGTATTACATAGTTGATGCAACTCCTTCCTTCCCGCAACTTTGTATTTTTCTATACCTTCATATTTTTTTGTTAATTTTTCACCTTTTTCTTAATTTCAGAATATGAAATTCGAAAACTTCTCATATTATAGAATTTAAAATTAAAATTTGTAAGTTTTTTACATTCTAAAATATAAATTTTATATTCTAAATTTCAGATTGTACAAACCTAATACAATTTATTCTAATATCTAAAATACAAATTTTATATTTTAGAATTATATTCTGAATCAATTCAAATTTCAAATTTTTAATTTATACTGTACAATCTAAATTTTATATTTTAGATTCCACAATTGAAATTTTTGAAAGTATAGGACATAATAATAATATAGAGTGCATGAATAAATTGTTAGTGGTTGATTAATAAAATTGATTGGACTCCATATTTATAATTAATTTTAATGTGTTAAAATTGGATGTAAGGTTTTGTATTGATAATTTTTCTAATGACTATAACTCTCGCTTAATTGGTAACTAATGCTAAACAAAATTTTAATGTTTTCAGTTTTGGCGTTTACACATAATATTAAACTTTTCTACAATATAATTTTTCTACAAGCATTTTTTTCAAGACATACAATTAATTATAAAGGAAAAGAAAATGCATGATGTTAGACCACACAAGTAAAAACACTTTGAAATGATCAAATAAAAAATTGTTATGATTGTGAGAAAGAATAACATTCATTACAGTTTTAGTTCATTATAAACAACTCTTATTTCTATTTACATCTTTGCAGAAAAATGTGTGATTGCAAGAATGATTTGTGTTTTAAGAAGAATGTGTGTGATTACATAACTAAAAATTACATAATAATAATTATTGTTCCTGCAAGATTAGAACTCTACGAAACACTTCTCTTGTTGCAATCTTCTCGTCTTCCCGGTCTTACGATTAGGCTTCTTTCGGCTGAATCTCTGATCTGGACACGAGGGATACCTGCGAAGACACTCCGACGATTAAGTCAGTCCGAGAGCTAAGTACCAGAGGAGTAGGGAGTGAATAGTTACCTTGGGTGTTGTGCCTCTTCTGCTATTTATACTGCTCTAGATGGGTTATGACTGCTATGGACTTGCTTTAGGGTCCAAACGAAAGCACAATTGTGTTTTAACTGTGCTATCATCTAAGTTGGCTTGTTTATACCTAATTACGTGTTTAGATTTGCATCTTATCGTTTAATCGGCTTTGTCGAACCTTTCGGGGAATACAATTATGGTTTGAGTACTATGTGTTGTTAATTGAGTATTCATATTATGATATGATAATAAGAGTGTTGAGTTATAAGGATGAACTGTTATCCCCTTTTGTCAGGGCATTGGCCTTTAGTCTCACTCAATATCAGGTCTATAAAATTCTCTGTTATTAATTCAATTTTTATTAGAGGGAGAGAAAGAAGGAAACATATGATTGCAGTACGAAAACAGATGGCACTTTCATAGAGAGGGTTTGCTACCAGCTGTCTCCTTGTAATAGATCTTTTAAGCACAAAGTCTCTATCCATATTTTCATTATTTTCTAAAAGGAATTAAATGTGCCAATACCTATCCCACTAATGTGAAAGAAGAGAAATAAGGTAAGAATTTGTTTTTCATTTTATATGTATTTGTTATTTTTTTTAATTATTAATTTTTTTAAGTTGTTGTTGTTTTAATTGTAAGTTAATGTCTATTACAATTATTTTAATTATTTTCATTCTATAAACACTTAAATGATCTAAAATTTGAATAAGAAAAAAAAAACCAATTTTATGTTATAGTTTAGAGAAAACAAACATATTTCATTCAAAATAATGAGAATTATGAACCAAAGTAATGTGAGATGACAAAAAAAAAACAAGAATCCAGGCTTAGCCTAGTCTCTTAATTGTCCTTTTGAATAATTTTTTCACAAGGGAAAAAAAAGGCAATTTGATAAAACAAAATCTTCTTTCCCTCCAATGAGCCACTTTGATTATTGACAAAAAGGGATAAAGTGAAAGAAAGGAAAGAGAGGTAAATTTAGGTGGTGGCATGAACCCCATTTTGTAATAATTATAGGAATGTCTTTAATTAAGGTCTACAGCTGTTAGCTCTTGTTCAGTTGTGTGGCAAAAGTTGAACTGTGAGGGCGGCCAAAATTATGATAATTGAGTTAGACTTAAACTGCTTCACATGTACAAATTGAATGGACATTATTGCTTTTTCATTAAAATGGTAAGTGGGAATTGTTCCAACAAAAGCACAAAGCATCTAATTTTATAGATTCTTGTTGTAGATCTTAAGCCGTGTGTGGAGGGCAAATAGGAGTGGCAAGCATGACATGCTGTGACAGAAATTTACTTAATATCAAAGCAATTATTTTATGTTTGGACAAAAAAGGGAAATATATATAAATTTGTTTTATGAGATTAGTTTGGAGTTAGTTTTGGAGGTGATCCAGTGAGGAGAATTTGAACCAATCATGGTGTTTTTCCGACCAAAAGAGAAGGCAATGAATAAATTAATCAACTCAAACTAAAACACTAGGGAATTATAAAAACAGAAAATATAGAACAGAAGACACAGACACATGATAAAAGTAGACATAGAGAGAGAGAAAGAACAAAGGCTTTTTTCTAAGTTGTTTTTGTTGCGGTTGGCTGCCCGAGACACTGTGGTCGGGTCGGGTCCTGAGAGAGTGATTTGCAGTTTCCTTTCTATCTGATCATTGTGCTGCGTCCATTGAAGAGGAAACAAACATGGGTTGGATTCCGTGTTCTGGATA